>NW_027523917.1:1200000-1533192 GCF_052094955.1 Ictidomys tridecemlineatus | reverse complement strand
GGATTTGGGGAAAAAGGCACACTCATACATTGCTGGTGGGACTGCAAATTGGTGCAGCCAATCTGGAAAGCGGTATGGAGATTCTTTGAAAATCTGGGAATGGAACCACCATTTGACCAAGCTATTCCTCTCCTTGGACTATACCCAAAGGACTTAAAAACAACATACTACAGGGACACAGCCACATCAATGTTTATAGCAGCACAATTCACAACAGCTAAACTGTGGAGCCAACCTACATGCCCTTCAGTGGATGAATGGATTTTTAAAAATGTGGCATATATACACTATGAACATTTTTAAAACAGAATAAAATCATGGCATTTGCAGGTAAATGGATGGCATTGGAGAAGATAATGCTAAGTGAAGTTAGTCAATCCCCCAAAAACAAATGCCAAATGTTTTCTCTGATATAAGGAGGCTGACTCATAATAGGGTAGGGAGGAGGAACATGAGATGAATAGATGGATTCTAGATAGGGAAGAGGGGAGTGAGGGAAAGGAAGGAGGCAGGGGATTAGTCTCCTAATGAATGTGATGGACATCATTATCCAAAGAACATGTCTGAAGACACAAATTGGGTGTCAACCTACTTTATATAGAGAGATACGAAAAATTGTGGTGTATAAGTGTAATAAGAATTGTAATGCAAAAAAAAGCAAGTATATGAATAACGTGAATTGGCGTGAACATACTTTATACAAAGATAAAAAAAATTGTGCTCTATATGTGTAATAAGAATTGTCCATTGTCGTGTATTAAAAAAAAATAAAATCAATAAAAGAAAAACTGTGAAAACTGGGAAAAAAAACTGGGAAAAAAAAGAAAAACTGGGAAAAACTGTGGAATGAACCCAAACTAACTTTCCAATGCACATATGTGAATATACTATAATGAAACTCATCATTTTGAATATCTATAAGATACTAATTTTAAAAAATGTAAATAAATAGATCAGTAAAGTGGATGAAAGGGAACAGTGGACGGGAGGATGGGGAGGGTGAAGGGACTAAATTGGAGCAAATTATATTCCATGCATTTATAATTAGTCCAAATGAATCTAATGTCAAGAATAACTACTATGAACAAATGAAAAAAAGAATAATGACTTCACTGTTTTTGTAAAATGCATTCTCATAAACAATTCAATTGAGAGAAATGAAAAAAGTAAGAGAATGTACAATTCAACATCTCACCAACCATAACAATTATTAAGTCACTCTTCCATCTTTTTCTCTAATTTCAAGATGGCTCCAGTTTCATTTTCCTTTTGATATTCTTTTATTTTTTCAACAAAGGTTTATTTTCTACATAAAATTCTTATATTTCTTTTGTTGAATTTATAATAAGGTCCTTGATATTATTTAATACTACTATAAATATTATAATAGTTCATTTTCCAAGCAACTATTACTTGTTTGAGATAGAATTGATTTGTCTGTACAGATTTTATATCCAGGAACCGCATTATCTTATTAATGAGTTATGAATAGGATTTTGCATATATTCTCTATATATTCATAAATATGCAAATAAAGAACATCCCCCCTTTTATATTTCATTTTCTTGTCCTAGTGCAGTAGCTAGGGCTTCCAAAACAATGCTGATGAAAAGAAGTAATAGACACTCTTGTTTTGTTCAAATTCATCATTAAACGATTTGGGGCTGTAAATGTCATGTAGCCATGTTTTATCAAGTTAAGGATGTTTTTCTGTTCTTTGCCAAGAATTGTTTAAAATCAAGGCTGTATTTCAAATTTAACTGAAAACTTTTTCTGCATTGTTGACAACTTTATGAAATCTTTCCCCTTAATCTGCTAATGTGAACTACCTTGATAAATTCTGCTAACAATAATTTGAAAAATCACTCATTAGTTCAGGGAGATTTTCTGAATTATTTTCTACAGCATACTATGTTTATTCAGTCAATCTTCATATGGCAGTTACATTATTTCTAACTTTTTATCATTATAAAAAACACCTAAACAGAGAATCTTGTGTATATGCAAATGTTTTTCCCTCTTTTTCCTGTATTTTGGGGGTGCATCTTCAGAGTAAATTCTCAGGAATGGGATTGCTAAGGAAAAAATATATACTTATATGTTGTTAGAGAATGCTCAATTCCCCTCCAAAGGAACTGTACCATTTTTCTATTCCCACCAGTAATTAATAAGTATCTATTTCCCCTAAGACTCTCCAACAGTAGCTTTCATTTATGTTTTTATTAAAAATAAAGTTGAGTATCTTTTTATATGTTTAACGGGTATTTTTTAAATGTGTGTGTGTGTGTGTGTGTGTGTGTGTGTGTGTGTGTATGTGCACGCTCACGCGCTTGCTCATATTTTCTGTTCCTCTCATGTATTCTGCTTTGGTTATTACAATTAAAATTTTTCTTTATATATTAAAAATGTTGGGTTGGGATGTAGCTCAGTGGCAAAGTGTCTGCCTTGCATTTGCAAAATCCTGGAATCAAACCCCAGTTCTAAAAAAGACAAAAAAAGAACACACCCCACCCCACCCCCAAAAACCCCCAAGAATGTTACCTCTTTTATGTATTACCTCTTTACTACCTGTTTTGACATTCAAAAGATGATTGCTTTACAACTTTCAAAAAGTCTTTTTGATGTTAAGATTATTTTTTGCCAAGTTGATATTAAACTTGTTGTTACTTTGGGGTGAGTCAATTTTATAAGCTGTCATTATCTAGATCTTTCAGTTGAAATGGTTGGGCTGATGCTACATTCCTTACCAACAATCTTTTTGCCTGAGACTACACAGTAAGTTTTAATGTAATCATTATGCTTCAGATAATTTAATATGGAGGCAGTGATTTCAAGTCTGAATTTCTTGTTTAATTTAAGGTAGAATGTCAAACATTGTGTTCCATGATGAAGGAAGCTGACTGTAATTAAGATCATAGATTACATAGAAAGGTGCCTATTTAAGGTGTTTCAGAATGCTCTATGATGTGCTCTCTCTGCATGGTCAACTCCTACATACTTAGTGAGTCCTAAATCTGGCCAGATTTATTGAACTCCCTCAGCCCTTCTTTTTTGCCAATCTACGACATTGGTGCACATCTCTAATCATAATCATGTGCTTTTGGCTCTGTCTTGCTGACTACACAATAAGCATCCTGAAAGGTGTGGGAACTGTTCCTTTTGTAGTATGCACAAGGAATAAACAGATCTTTGTTGAAGAAATATTTTATTGAATGAATGACTGAATTTCCAGTTCTAGAGGTTATCATGCTCTAGTAAACAAATGGCTAGAGAATCTATATCAATGAGTGAAGAAATAATAAACATAAAAGAAGATCAAATACTAGAATAATACCATACCATCTATAGCTCCCAGGTAGATGAAAAAGGATGCATGTTTTTGCATCAAAGATAAAACCATGATAGTTGTAAATTGAGCCAATGCATTAAAAGGAAGATTTCTAAGTGAAGAATTAACATATCCAATTACATAGTGTAATATGAGAACAAGTCAACTACATTCATAAAATTCGAAGACTAACAAGGATAAGAAAGAAATCACTACACAAAATCCAGTGTAAACTGTGCTATTCCAGCTAGATCATTTGCTCTCAGATCTAGAGCAAAGATCAGAAGAAATGTTCTTCCACATGGAACTGCTATGTAAATAAGAAATAGCTAACACTTGTGAGTATTTGTGTTGTGCCACATACTATCCTACTCCTCTCATCTAATCCTCACAACAATAGTTTAGTTCTATTTTTCAGAGGTGAAAAGTGAGGCATAGAAAAACAAATTATCCATAATCACACAGCAGTTTGGCTACAGAGTCCATGCTTTTAACCATCATGTCTCATTTTAACATTTTTATTTTAATTGTCCCTAAAGCCTTAAAAGGAACTGCAGGAGAACCTCCCCATCTCAAGCTTCTGCAAAGTTCCTTTTGCCATGTAAACATAACAGTCACAGGTTCCCAGGATTAGAATATAGACATTTTTGTGAGACCACTATTTGTGCCTCATACTTTTAAATATGGAAAACTCTAAATGGCTACAGCTGTCCAAACCAAGTTTTCAATAACATCCCAGGGATGTTATTGAGCTGTCACTAAGAACTCCCAAGTAAGGGATTGATTAAAAAATAGTAACATTTGAACTTTGTACACTGAGCAGTGCACATTCACAGAAATGGACAGAGACTGAGTAGCCCAGATAGCAATATGATAGGTCTTTAACACTCATATAGCAGTGAGCAGCAGGACTGTGTTCATTTGGTTAATTCCACTTTCAGTTTTTACTGCAAGACAAAGGAAGCCATTGGTAGCTGGTGAGCCCCAAGTTGTACTTAACACAGAAAGCACGTCTTTTTCTGACTTATCTGCCCCCAACCACCTCTTATGCACCAACCAGAACAAGCATGCTCTCACTGGTGTCAAAAAGAGTTGGAAGGAATTACTGAATTCAGTGTGATTTTCTGTGAGAGGAAGATTCTAAGCCTAAACCTAAAGACAACTCTGATAAAATAATGACAATGAATTGGAAGGTTTGGAACCATTTTACCACACTACTGTAATAGGGGATACCAAAAAGTCCATCTTGTTGATGGAAACTGTTTATTAACAGGTGGTACTTGGGTAAAAACTTAAGTTGCTCTATTTCATTGTGCTTCATCTGTGGAAAACAATTTATGAAGGTAGCTATGGATCCCCCAAATGGCTGTTTGTTAAACATAGACAAGTTTGCTTAAGAATGTTTTAAAAACTGTGTAAAAGCATCTGACCTAGCCAAGAATGTTACAGCAACTGCCACTGTGGAGAGGAAAGGGAATTGTGCAAGTAAGGCCTCTGCCTCTGCTGGGCACCCAACAGCACTGACACAGACCGAGCAATGAAACACCACTGTACCTGCAACAGGTACAGAAAAACAATGGGAGAACATCTGAAGCCCCTCACCCCCCCCCCGCCCATAACTTCTTTGTTCCAAGAGGGTGCTGAGAAAAATGGAGGTCTAAGTATCAAGTAGGATGGCCTCACATTCAATAGTCTCTGTGTAGCCATAGAGATCATGGAGAATCAGACAATAAAAGGACCACCAACCCGAGGATGAGTCTGGAGTGACATGGATATGAAGGTCAGTGGGATCCTTAAGACCCTGTCCTCACATGCAGAAGAGGAAGTCATTCTTTTCTTTCAACTTTTTATTTTTGCTTTTTAAAAATTTCAATTGTTTATATCTCATATCATACCATAAGGACAATTTCTAGTCCAAAATTGGAAATGGCATGACAGTCTTTGTTCCAAAATAGTACATTATTGTCTAGGTCAGAACATTAAAAGAGGAAAATTACCAAAGATTATATTTTTTTAAAACACTGATTTGAATTTGCTTTTTACATGATATTGTACAAATGTTTGTCACAGGCATTTACTTCAATAAGAGGTGAGTCAGTCTTCATTTTGCCTTGGTGCTTGGTGAATTAAATGTCATGAATAAGGAGTACAAAATTTGTTGTCCATACTTTTAGGACAGAGATGGACCTGATATCTAAAATGTAAACTAAGCATTATCATATGTGTGTGATTATATATTTATGTCTTCTTTGTTTTAGATTTATCATACTTGCAATTAAATTCAGATGTTTGATACTACCAATTCAAAGTCTGTCACACACATTTTTTAAGTGCACATTTCTTTGTAATTTTAAAATCCAATAAAAAGGATATATATAAAATAATATTTTCTATTATTTTGGGATAATTTTAACATAATTTAAAATAATGGTATTGTCAAATCATTATTTGGTCATAACATTTTGTAGATGGCAAAAAAAATGAAATGGGTCTTAAAAATCTAGCAAGAGAAAAATTTTGCAATTTGTACTGCACATCTGCAATTTGTACACACATACAAATTGTGTGAAAATATGAAAACACATGCACAATTTCTTTTGGTTGGTAACTGATTAGTAGTTAAGGAACTGCTCCAACCTTTCAAGATAAAGAGTAAAATCATAAGAAGTTTATTCACTTTGAAATTATATTAAAAGTTTGATAAAAATCTTAGGGGTCATTAGCATTCAAACAATAATATTTCTAGGTCTGTCAAAAATTATACTTTATTAAAGTTGTTTGTATATAGGTTATATGAGTATATTCTTGTTTTTATTTTCTTTATTGACTGGTACTAGAAATATGCATTTTTCTGTGTTCAGAAATATGTGATTTGGATAATGGCTGAATTCTTAAGTGTCACCATCATATCTGGAAAAAAATAATAAATACTCTCACAAAACCTAAGATGAATCAGTGGGTATATGCTTCATACACAGATGCCATTTAGCATGCAATGAAGAGTTACTACAGGTGTTGGGTTAAAAGTTTGAGTGGCCAGGGGTCTTTCAAGAAAAAGCAGGCCTGGGGCTGGGGATGTGGCTCAAGCGGTAGCGCGCTCGCCTGGCATGCCTGCGGCCCGGGTTCGATCCTCAGCACCACATACAAAGATGTTGTGTCCGCCAATAACTGAAAAATAAATATTAAAATTCTCTCTCTATCCTCTCTCTCTCCCTCTCTCACTCTCTCTTAAAAAAAAAAAAGAAAAAGCAGGCCAGATGTTGTTTAGAGCCTTGTTGAAGAGCCTACTCAATAGACATTTCCTATGAACCAATTTCTGCAAAGCTCTGGAGAAAACCTTTTGACTTCAAGTGACAAGATTCATGGATTAAAAAACAAAACAAACTGAGCCAGACATAGTGCTGCATGCCTGTAATCCCAACAACTTGGCAAGTTAAGGCAAGAGAGGCCAGCATGGGCAACTTAGCAAAACCCTGTTTCAAAATAAAAAAATAAATCAAAGAGCTGGGGATGTAGCTAGGTGGTAGAGCATCCCTGACTTCAATCCCCAGTACTACAAACAAACATGTAGAAACAAATTATAAAAAAGAAATCTTAAAATGTTTTCAAAACTGCTTGAGAGTAATAGAATATTAACAAGCCTTAAAACTATTGAAAAACAGCTAGGAGAACTACCAGATAACATTGAATGGTATTTTCCTTTCCTTTCAATATAAGTACATGACTGGATGAGGGACTCTGGCTCTGACTGTTCAGCTCAGTCTGAGAATTTGAGACTTTGAGAGAAAAAATGTGCTCGGAGAGCCAGAGTCTATCTGCACACTTTGGTGGTATTTACTGTTTAACCCTAAATATATTCTGAAATTCTGTGAAATAAGGATGCCCTAATATTCATGGAACAGCAATGAATATTTTGTTGCAGTTTTCAACTTCCTATATGCATGGGTAAGAAAAAAACTGTACTTTAGCTGAAAATGAAATACATATTTGCTTAACTCTCAAGTTCAACTCAGAATTGAATATTTATGCAGGAAAGAAACAAGTACAGGTTTGATATTAAAGAAGATTCACTCTTCATTTTGAGTTTCAAAAAAACATTTTTTGTACATATCTAAGACTATATAAAAGATGAATAATCAATACAAATCTAGAATAATGTTGAGATTGCTAGGCTTATGTTTAGGTCACTCAGAAACGTTTTTTTAAATTTTGTCTAAAATTGTGACATGGCTATTTGTGCATGTGGTACTAGGAAATGAATGTAGGGCTTCACACAGGTGAGGCAAGCACCCTACCACTGAGCTACATCCCTAGTTCTTTCTATTTTGAGACAAAGTCTCTCTAAGTTGCCCCCACTGGCCTCAAACTTGCAATCCTCCTGCCTCAATTTCTCAAGTAGCTAGGATTATAAGTATATAATCCTGGCCAGCTATTTTTTTTTAAATTTGTATTACTTTTGTTTATCATTTAGAAGCTTTAATATTCAACATGATAAATAAATTTTCAGGTAATAAATAATAGTATATAAATTTTTATCCTCTATTTAAATGAAATCTACTGAGATTACCTTAAGAAAATTAAACTACTATTTGGACTTAAGCCAGTTAGTGTTTAAAGCAGTACAAAAAAGTTACTGTCTTATGAGAATTGAAGGCTTTGAAAATGATAATAATGTCAAAGAAAGGTTTAACAATTTTTTATTCTTTTCAAGAAAGGTTGGATAAAAAATCCATTTTTGATTTTAAATGGGAATAAACTACTCTTGATCATACCATATTCATATATTATACTTCATCTCATTAGCTTAACAGTAGTAGTGTTTACCATGTGTGTTTGTCAAAACTCATAAAGCTGTACACTAAAAAAGATGTCTTTTATATATGTAAGGGACACCTTAATAAATCTTTTTTTAAAAAGATCACAATAAGCTAGATGCTATAGCACAAGCCTGGAATCCAGGTGACTTGGGAGGCTGAGGCAGGAGGATCCCAAGTTTAAGACTAATCTCAGCAACTAAGTGAGGCCCTCAGCAACTAAGTGAAATCCTGTCTCAAAATAAAAAATAAAAAGGGCTGAGGATGTGGCTCACTGGTAAAGTACCCCTGTGTTAAATCTTCAGTACCAAAAAAAAAAAGGAAAACAAACTTACAATTATATAAATTACATAAAATAAAGGTAATAAAAATGTTATAATTCTTAGAATCACCCTGCCATGATAATGTAGACACAACAGCCTTATCACGAATGAAATCTCGGATGTACACAGTATAACAATTTTTTTTTCCCATTCTACAATTAAGTTAAAGGTCAAATTGTCCTTCAATGATATTTTCAATTTTATAATGACACAGGCCCTGGAAAATATGATCAAAAATCAAATATAGCCAATTGAACTATATGTACTATTTCTTACTTTGAGGAAAATAATTCAGAAAATAGAAAGGTTTAGTGAGCTTTCTGTATCTCTGAAATAAAATGCCAAAATGCTATATCAGAATAAAAAAATCTAATTACTTTGGGCTTAATCTTTCATAGCAAATAGACTTAATTTACAGAGTTTCTTTTCAACTCAGCAACCTGAACCCCATAAAGACCTGTCCATTTCATGACTTACATCATCTGCTTTAAGGATCTTGTTTGCTACAGAAGTATAACTAGTGAACAAATAACCAAACCGAGAAATTTATAGAACTGGAATCTATTTCAGTTACAGCATGTGGTTTTAAAAGGAAATAAAAAATGCAGAAAAAATTTAGCAAATTTATTTACCTCATCATCTCAGCAATCTTGAAATTTCCTACAAATATAACAAGTAAAATATAGCTCTTTCTTCATAAGGACAAGCAGATTGGAAATAATTACCTTGTACCAAAGAAACACCAACAATAACATTTTATAGTGATTGGAATTTTTCTAATAATCCTATGGTGTAAGACTGTTAGCATCATTTATAGGTGATAATGAAAATACAGTAGCCACCACTACCCCAGCAATGAAAAGTATAATGCCAAATGATTTGTATGTGGTGCCTAATTTTCATTGTAACCCTATGAATTAGACATTGTCAACATCTCCTTTTATAAAGAATTAAGTACAGTTACTTAACTACTGATTGGCAGATGTTAGACTCAAAAGTGCAGGTATCTTATTGGTCTAAGCCTATACTGTTTATATTTCAAACGTCTTCTACCAAAGAGTATTTAAATTACTGGAATATGACTTTAATTATGAAGTTTTATGGATGATATGTATATTATATTTAATTATACCATAAAGCATAGAGTCTTTTTAAAAAATGCATCACAATAGTACAGTGCTATTTCTACACTTCCAAAAATGAACTAATTCATCAGAAGTAAAAACTGTGCACTGTATAAGAACAGAAGAAAGTATAGAAGTAGAAGAGGCAAATAATTTACTCAGGGTGCTTGACTAGGGTATTTTACCACCTTGTCAAGATCTTCCAAAAATAAAAAGGACTTGCTATGTATTCTTTATTTCCCTGTTAAGGGCAACTGTTTAGTATCTATTCCTCCAGGTCCAGGTTTCACAATCATATATGATTATTTAAAGAACAGCTAGATATATAAAGAAAAGAATTAACATAGCAAACAGTTACTCTAGAAAGCCTACTTACAATGTTGGTCTATGGCTAGCATCTGGGAACCTGGATTTCAGCAGGATTCCCATCATGCCCTGTTAAGAAGATCACTGTGCCTAAACCGTCCATGCAAACAATATGGTTTGTGCTGAACACTTGCTTTCTTCCTGGAGTCTGTAGTTTTGGTTCACACTAACCCCAATAAGTGTCTTGTGCACTGAATCTCTACAGTGCTTCCCCAATAGACAATATTTTTTCATTTCACAGGTGTGAAAGAATGTTGAGAGAATCAAGTACATATTTGACTCTGCTGGAAGAGGACTCTTAGAAGTTTGGTTTCCTCTGGAATTTGCCTGTGTGCCTTTACCCTTTGCTGATTTTGTTCTTGTGTTTTCTTGTTGTAATGACTCAGAATACAACTGTGAGTACAGCTATATGCTGAGTCCTGTGGGTCTTCCTAGCCAATCACTAAACATGGGATGTTTTGAGGATCCCTGACACAAATAGTAAGATACTTTCACAATAAACTGATAGTTACCACTAACAGAATGGCCATGATAATTTGCTTAAGATTGGCAAACCTGGAGATGTTTTACCCGCCACTAACAAGTACAAAAGTAAGTTCCAAACACCTGACCTTGAATTATATAATGTACATTTTTTTGTACCCACCAGGCACTCTAGCAGGAAAAAAATTAGGAGACCCTGCTCCAGCACCACCTTCTTCTTCATCTTCTTCAAATTCCAAATGCTCTTCCTCACCAGGGGCTAAAATTCTCCTATATAAAAAAAGGACAGAAAAACTAGTGAGCTACTCCACTTAATACACCAGCTAACCCTCATAGCCACTAACTTCCCAGATAAGATGATGATTATTAGGTTGATGTTGATATAAATGTCAATGTCAATCATCTCATTGCTACCAATGGTAACAGTCATATCACCAATATCAAATTTGATAGGGAAAAATACAGAAATATTTGAAAAACAGGCATAAAATAGATAATAAAATCAGAAGACAAAATATGGATGCTTATTTATTTACCTTAATGGGCTAGGCTGAACATCAAATGGAAATTCTTTATTATATGTGAGAATATTTTTTAGGACTAGAATAAAGACATAGACAAACATTAGTCTTATATCTTAGTCTTACATGTTATGTAAGTCTTATATATTAGTTAGTCTTATATGTTATATCTTAAATTGATACTTTTAATCATATTTTATAGTGTGTTAAGCACACATTAATATATGTATTTTAAATTCCAAGCTTCACTATCATTTTAAGACTCTGCAATTGACTACTGAGTGTCTTAGCAAAATAAAAATGTCCATAGTGGACTGCAGGTACCAGTATTTTCAGAGTACTGTAAGATCTCCAAGGAAAGTCTCAGAGCCCTCATAGAAAATGAACCATAAAATAGTTCTCCAATGTACAAAGTTCTAGGTGATATGGGGTACAGTGAAAGAGAATACGTCTTCTCCTGAAGTATTTTAATTAAAAGATTGATACTGAAGATGACTAATTAAAGAGAAATAGATAATCACATCTTATTCTTTATCCTAAATAGATTTCCCTCAATACTTATCACACTGGTAAGGTTTGTAGCAGCAAGGTTATAATTCTAATATTCCTTTTATGATGAAATTTATTGTATATGTGTGCACACATATATACATGCGCATATATATATATGTGTGTTTGTGTATATATATATGTATATATATACATATATATATATATATATATTTACACGTGTGTACACACACATACACATACACACACACACACACAAAGCAGACTTTCTCGGCAGGGAAGTCATCAAACAACATAATGCTATCACCTCTTGTGTCCTGGTTGATTACTTTCTGGCATGTAAGCCTACAGACACATGTTCTACAATTCTATCTGTATCTGGAAAAGTATTTTATGAAATTTATTGTTTCATTTCCCAATTTATGGGTTCCTAGTGACTACCTGCAATTGTTTCAAGGTGAATATTTAGCATTATTAATTGGGCAACCCATGGTTTTTACTCTAATTACTCAGACTTTAATTTTGGAGTCTTGCAGATTTCAGTTAAAAGGAGTATGGCATATTGGGTTCCTAAATAAGGAAATTCAAAAAGAACAGGTTGTAATTACATAACTTATTCCAATAGGAGTCAATCATCCAGTGAGAAAGAAGTTGGAAACTTGTACCTAGATTCTCATTACTCACTCTTATTCTCTCTCCCTTTAGCTCTTCTTCATCCTTTATCTCTTTCTTCTTCTCAACAAATGCATACTGAGTACTCACAATGTTCCAATCACTGTTTTAGGTGCTAAAGATACACAGTAATCAAGAACTCATATTTGGACCTTAGACCTTACTAAGGAAAAGTAGACAATAAATATGCCAACAAATAAACAAGATAATGTAAGATGTGATTAGTGGTATGAAGGATACAAACAGGATGCTGTGTAAAAGCAGAGAGAACTTGGTAGAGTAGCTAAGGTAGACAGGGTGCCTTTCAAAACTAAACTGTAAGAAGACATTTGAGCCAAGACCTGAGATGAGAGGAATCATCCATAAGTGGCTCTAGCGTAAGGCTTCCCAGGTATTAAAGAACAGGCTGGAGCAACAACAAAGGTTCCAAGTAGGAAACAGTTTGCCTTATTCAAGGCACAGAAAGGACTGTGGGAACTTAAGTCTGACAAGCAAAGGGGAAGCAGCAGGAGATCAAAGTAGAAGGTTTAAATCAAAACCTAGCACTACAATTACAACAATAACTTGAACATTTACATAAATACTCTAATCTCCCCAGTTCTAAAATAAGAATGCTACTTCCTTTACAGGCTATTGAGAGAATTACAGCCTAAATAAATGTATACAAAATGGCAAGGGAAAATCTAAAATGGACATTCACTCTCTCCATGACCTTTTTGATCTAGTTGACTAGAATCCTAATATTTCTTATCTCACTAAGAAGTACTGTTTATTTTTTAATACAAGAACATCTTTTCTATACTTCTGCATGATCATTGTTACTAAACTATTAAATCAACTCAATATTAATAAGTAATATTAATAAATATTGATCACTTACACAACAATGGAATAGATACCAAGAATGGGGAGCAGGTAACAAAAAGATCATGTCTCACTCATATCAGAAACAAACACACAGAAATGATCATATTGTAATAAGAGTTTAATAAAATGAGCAAAAAAATCAACCATTAAAAATGTATATAACAATAATTTTTAAAAGCTGATCCTGTTATGGTGGCATGTGTCTGTAATCCCAGGTACCAAAAGCCTGAGTCAGGAGGACTAGAAGTTCATCTGCCTAAGCAACGTAGGGAGACCCTGTCTCAAAATAAAAATAAAACAATAAAAGGGCTGGGGTTGTAGTTCAGTGGTAGAGTGCTTGCCTTGCACATGTGGCAATGGGTTCAATCCTTAGCATTACATGAAATGAATAAATAAAATAAAGGTATTGTGTCCATCTACAACTAAAAATGTTTTAAAAAATAAAAATAAAAGGACTCAAAATATAGCTCAGTGGTAGAGCACCCCTGGGTTCAATCCCCAGTATGTCAAAAACAAACAAAAAAGTTGAAAAATATCTTGGTTATTAAGAATATCTTGGCTGAGTGTGGTAGTGCACACCTGTAATCCCAGAGGCTTAGGAGGATTAATAATTCAAAGCCGGCCTCAGCAAAAGTGAGGCATAAGCAACTCAGTGAGACCCTGTCTCTAAATAAAATACAAAATAGGGCTGGGGATGTGGCTCAGTGGTTATCTTGCATTTGTATTGTAACAGAATAATTAAATAGTATTTTCATTTCTTTTGTATCAAAGCTCTGAAGAGGACATATTTGCTTTAGAATAATAGCTTTGTTATATTATTTTTACAAGTTAAAGTACTATGAAACATTTAATTTATGTGAATAGCTTTAGAACAAATTTAAATAGCTTTAAAACAAATTCTGTTTTACTTTCTATAACTGTATTATAGGTTTACATTTTCAACAACTATGGAATAACAGATTCTATTGTTCTTTTAAAATAGCTTAAACTTTACATAGAGTTTTCTTTCTACCAATACTAGCAATGATGTCTTAGGAGGATCTCAAGAGGAGCTTGAATTTTACAAAAGACATTATCATAAGTATGAAGCATGTCATGGGTTGGAGATTCATTGGCTGATTTGGTAGGACTTACACACTTTGGATCACTACATGGCAGGCATCTGATGCTACTCCACCATGGAAAATTCAGCACTCCCAGCCTTTCTCTTGGAGCACAGACCTACCAACCTCCTGAAGCTAACCTTCAAAAGATGACACACAGGCAAATATCAAAATGCATTTTGCTTTTGGTGACTGACGTGTTTCATTTTTGTGGTAGGAAAATGGGCAGCTGCCTCAATTTTGAAAGGTTATTTTTTAAATTATAGGAAAAGATTCCTTCAAAACATTCAAATCTATTTAACTCAACACAATCTTGCCAAGTTCATACTACACTTAAAGCATTCAATAGGCTCTGGGGTGGGGGAAGAGTCCATTCATAATCTCTTTGAGGACTAAAACAAATACAAGTGAAAATAACACATGTGAGAATCTGACAATGGATAGTTAAAATGATTCTATACAGGAGAGGAGGCAGAGTTTAATTATACCTCTATAGAGACAGCAGAGAAAGCTTTCAGGGAGAGGTGGAATTTCTGTGAAGCCTTGAAGGGTGGCTTAACAGAAGGGAATTTTGCAGGGGGGTGGTGGGGAGATATGCTTGAGTAAGCAGTAGTACATTACTGCAATTAACATAAGAAAAAATGGCTCAGACTTTCACAATCATAGTTTTAGTATTTTCAGACAGAATTTAAAAGATTTCAAAATGTTCAAGTAAAGAATACATCAGCCTAATAAACCAGCCAAGAGCTAGTGATGTAGCTCAGTGGTAGAGCATTTGCCTTATATGGGAAATGCCCTGGGTTCGATCCCCAGCACCACACACATGCATTAAATTTAAAAAAAAAAACTTTTTTTAAAAGAAAGGAAACCAGTTAAGTTCAAAATATTAAAAGTTAGAATTCACTATTTTCCTTAGAAGAGGCTTAACGTTTTAAAAAGAAAGCTTGAAGAAGTATACTTAATCTGAAATATTACTAAATACCAATTTGTAGAAAATATTTAATTCCAACTCAATAATTAACTCACAACAAGTGCCCTGCTTGGATAAATTCCAAATTACAGAGTCTACCCTACTGAAATACAGAATACTCACTTATGTTTCTTTGAGAAGCAACAGCAAATTAAAATCATCTAAAAAGATAACTATCAAGAAGGGAAAAGTACAAATGAAAAACATTATATAAAGTATAATAAAGTGAATCTCCAAAATACTCTTTCCATTTCTATTCCAAATCTTTTTTAAAAACCCAAAAAAGTAATAGATTTTAACCTGATCTTCGACTAATACATGGGTCAATAATTTCTTAGGAATTTGAACTGGAGAGCTGTACTTAGGAATGATGTAGTACAGCACCACTACAGGTATTACTAATAGCATAGTGAAAGAACCAATCCAGGTGACCCTAAAACTCATTGCTGGGATTTACAAGCTAGTGTCGGTGTTGTCCTTAGCAGAATGTTACTGAGAGGATTCGAGTGCTTAGCATATAGATGCTATTCTAAAAAAAAAAAGGCAATTAATGAAAGATCTTGTGAGGCAATAGAAGTATTTGAGCATGCTCAGAGGAAGAGAAGAGATAATAAATATATGAAATAAACATCCACAGTCTTTACGGCCACTCTGTGTATCTATAAGATTCTTAAATTTTGTTTGGAAACAAACAACTAATAGGAAATAGTGACTGAATAAGAAGCCAAAATCCTAATAATTTTTATCATAAAAAACTGAGGGCTGGTGACATAGTTTATGGTAAAGCACTTGTCTAACATGCCCAAAGCCCTTGGTTCAATCCCCTGCATCATCTCTCTCTCTCTCTCTCTCTCTCTCTCTCTCTCTCTCACACACACACACACACACACACACACACTCACACACAAACATAATTTTCAGTAGAACCACCGTATAAACAACTGTTGCAATCTTTTATTTAAAGCCATCAATGTGTTTTTCTCAAAATAATCTTATATGTAGCCAGTCATAAAAGATCATATATCATATGAGTCCATTTAAATAAAATGTCTACAATAGGACAATTTATAGACAGAAATCAAACTAATGGTTTTCTAGGGCTGGGAACTGGAAGGGATTTTAGGGGGATGGCAAGAAGTGAATGACTGCTCATGGGAATAGGGTTTCTTCTTGTGGTGATGAAAATGTCCTAAAATTGATTGTGGTGATGTCTGCATAACTCTTCCAATTTACTAAAAAAATTGAATGATATGTTAAATTGGTGAATTGTGCTTTATATAAATTATATCTCAATCTTATACAAAGTATTTATTAATGCTTTTGAGAAATAAAGTTTTAGGTACAAAAAACTCCCAAAATTTGTGAGAAATATTACATTGATTAGTATCCTTATATACATTGGATATAGGCATAAGAACTATTTATGAATATAAGTTGTGTCTCTTATAACATCTCCAACTCTTATGATCTAGGGCTGGAGATGTAGCTCAGTGGTAAAACGCTTGCCTAGCATGTGTGAGGTCATGGGTTTGATCCCCAGAACCACAAAGAAAACAAAACTTTATGATCTGGATTACATAAAGAAACCAAAACTATTAAAATGACAGAATTCTTGCCATATTCAGAAGGATGGTGTTCTGAAGAAATGAAATATGATCATCTGAAACTATGGAAAAGCCACCAGAATCACAACAAATCCGCTATGCATTCCTTTGTTGTTGTCTGTTGTTGTTGTTAACTTCTCTTTTCCAACCCAAACAACAGAAAATCAGATCCCCTTCAGTATACTCTGAGAATCCTTTTCTATCCTGGATCTGCAATACAATCACATTTCAGCTATCTCAATAATATATGTCTTTGTTAGAATTGCTATAATGAATTAGATATTGGCATTTTGTGGAATTTATAGGAACATTCTATTTAGTTCTTTTTTGGCAGGGGGTACTAGGATTAAACTCAGGGGCACTTGACCACTGAGCAACATCCCCAGCCCTATTTGGTATTTTATTTAGAGACAGGGTCTCACTAAGTTGCTTAGTGCCTTGCTTTGCTAGGGTTGGCTTTGAATTTGATATCCTTCTGCCTCAGCCTCCCGAGCAGCTGTGATTACAGGCATGCGCCACTGTGCAAGGCTCTCTTTAGTTCTTAAATTAATTTTTTACCTCTTACTCAAAGCATGTTTACATTAAAAGGATTGCACTAGTGTGAACTGAGATACACTGACAAATGTTCTGAGATTTAGGCCTGGCTCAGTTACTGGAGATTGAAGTGAAAAAGGACAAACAAATCATTTCATTTCTTTCCTCAATAGAGAATGTGATCACAAGTCTGAGACTCCTTTCTGTTTGAAAATGCTTTGATTTTATGATTCCCTACTTAAAAATCTTACTTAGTTGGATAAATAAAATCTACTATTCCCTAGTCACATAAATGCACTGAGATGTGCAATCTTATCTCAATAAAAAAAGAGTACAGGAGCTGGGTTATAGTTCAGTTGGTAGAGCATTTGCCTTGCATGTGTGAGGTACTGGATTCTATCCTCAACACCACATAAAAACAAATAAATAAAATAAAGGTATTGTATCTGTCTACAACTAAAAATGTTTTTTAAAAAGGCTACATTAACTTACATTCATTCAGTTATTCACACTGTGCCTTTGCCCATACTGCAGACAGTTCTAAGAGAGCAATCATTTGAAACAGCAGAAAGGCTTTATTTGGGAATATCCTAACCAACAAGATAACTGAAGGAATTGTTTACTTTTTAAAATTTTGAAGAAGGGAAAAAAATGGAGACAACAAAAAAACACTTTGTAATGCATTCCCAACATTCAGACTGTAGTTTTCAATAACATGTAATGTGAATGGGCATTAATGACTGTAACCTTATATTCTCTACTGGACTCTACTGAAAATGTTTATCAAAATAATTATAATCTTATTAAAGCCATTAAGACAAATTAAAGGTTAATTTGGATATTTAGATGAAGTACAACATATATATTCTATAATAAAGATTAAATCCAAATGGTAATTAAAAATACAAATATTGTAGGAATTTTAAAAGCACCAAAAAATAAGAGAAATAAATCCAATCACTTTCTGTGCTAAACAATCTTAATATTCACAACAGATAAAACTCTCTTCCTATAGGAATATCACTAAAAAATATAAAACAAAACTTACTTGGTTCTAGCTTCTTGAGGTCCTCCAGTTTAAATTCTTCCTGGGACTGTGTGGACTAAATTTAAAATATGCATATTATATCTTTTCATTACAAAGATTTCACTGCACCCTATGTCTTTTAAATGGCAAGAATAAAATATTTTTGGAATATTTTTGATTTTTGGAATATTCAAGCTAATAGAAACAGAAAAAAATTAGAATCATATCTTTTATTTCTACCGTTTACAAAGTATGAACTAAATCATTTAAGTGTGAGTTCAGCTGATCAATTCCAATTGTTATAAAACCCTTCTGAGATAATATTACTTTGGGCATGAATGTCTAATATCTTATCAGAACAATTTAGAATAATTCATTAAAAAAATCCATTTACCTGTAAAGCTGCGCTTTGCAATTCCAAGCATGTTGCAATTTTGCCTATGGTTTTCTGTAGGGAAAAAAATGCTATAAATCCCAAGATAATTTTAACTGTCAGTTACTAAAATCAAGAATTTTTATTTATAAGAGATCTATAGGGACTGGGATTTTAGCTCAGTGGTTGAACACTTGCTTCACATGTGTGAGGCACTGGGCTCGATCCTCAGTACCACATTAAAAAAAAATAAATGAAACAAAGATATAGTGTCAATATACAATTTAAAAAACTTTACAAAAGAGATCTATACTTCTTTAAATAAATTATTATTCCTTTTCTAGCACCTTGCAGATTTTAGAGAAGAGAATCAGAAGACAAAGGGCTGAGAAGTGGGAGAGAGATGAGTATATATTCTATTCTAAACTAATATGCCACAACCAATTCTAAATCAATTTTGGTTTGGTGATAGGTCTAGATATGAATGATTTAAAGGGCAGCAAAGATAGCCATTATGAAAAGCAGTGTGGAGGTTCCTCAAAAGATTAAAAATTGAACTGTGATATGATCCAACAATTCCACTCCAGGATATATGGCCAAAGGAAAGGAAATCAGTAAGCTGCAGAGACACCTGCACTCCCATATTCATAGCAGCACTATTCTTATTAGCCAAGAAATGGAAACCTAAGAGTCCATCAACTGATAAGTGGATAAAAAAGTGTTATATATACACAATGGAATACTATTCATTCATAAAAATAAAGAAATCCTATCCTTTGCAACAACACGATGGAACAAGATCATTATATTAATGAAGTAAGCCAGGCACAGAGACAAGACCCACAAAATCTTATTCATGTGGAATACAAAAAAGCTGATTTCATAGAAGCTAAAAGTATAATGGTAGTTACCAGTGGTTGGAGACAGTAGGGGATAAATAAATGCATCCTACATTTCAAAAGAAAAAAGAAAAAAATTTGTAAGTTTTTAAACATAAGAAATGATATGTGAGTAGAAAATGTTAACTGGATTTAAATATAACACAATATATACATGTATCAAAACATGTTACCCCATTTATATGTACTATCTTTGTTATCTGTAAGTTAAAATATTGACTATTTATTTTTTAAAATAGCTTTTTTTAGCTGTAGATGGACATAATACCTTTATTTTATTAATTTGTTTTTATGTGGTGCTGAGGATTGAACCCAGTGCCTCACACATGCTGGGCAAGCAAGCACTCTACCACTGAGCTACAATTCTAGCCACAAAATACTAACTTTAAAAAAAGAAAACAGAAAATTAAAAAGGGGGAGGGCAATGAAAAGAGAGTTTTGACATCTTCCCTTCCAACCATCTTCTCATAAAGCCTGAAATTTACTAAAAGATATCTGAAAGATAGCACAATGGTCTAATTTAATTCTGATTTAAGCTCAATTCTGACTTGTATAAAAACGTAGACAATATTAACAAAATTAGTATTTGTGATGAATGGTGCAAATTTTACAGTCAATCTGTTTTATAAAATAAGCTATAAAACACATGTGATAGGGTACAGTCCTTGCTTTTAATATGCTCATGTTCTATTATGTGTGATAAAACATATATCAAATCACTATATTAAAAAGAGAGACATTCAATCTATAAGCTTCAGCAAAATAAGTTCCTTTTATGTCCTAAAGGAAAAGAACATGATCTATATTAGGAATCCAGTCCCAAAGACTAGGGAGGATTTCCAAATCAAAGAGTTTGGAAAATTGTCAAGGTTCAATTACTTAAAATCCCGAACTGAAAGCAGAGGGATGGGTGTGAAAAGTAAAGTGAAGTAGGGCATAGTCATTCTGAAATGGACCTTTCACAAACTCCTTGCTGAGGAATCTAGGATTTCTTTAACAATAAGTTACATAGAAGTGTGTTTTTATTTTTATTTTTTTTTAACTGACATGCCCTTAAGAACACTGTTGTGAGCTGGGCATAGTTACGTGTACCACCTACTGGGAAGGCTAAGGCAGGAGCCTAAGAGTTTAAGGCCGGTGTGGGCAACACAGTGATACTTTCTAAAAAACAAACAAAAAACCCCTTGACTGTTGTGATACAGGTATGCAATGCATACATAATTTAAAGGAAAGGGGAAAAACTGAAGGAAAAATCATTTAAGTTATTTTAAACTGTCTAAACAATATTCAGAATAAGAATATGAATAGCTAAGGTGGACATGAAAAGGGGAGATTCATGAGAATCATAAAAGAAATTATCAGGGCAGGCAGCTGAACAATGCCACTGAGACTTCTAGGTCCTTCCAAAAAAGATATTTCTGAAATGTGTTTAGGAATAAGTCTAGATAATAAAAGCAAAGAACTGTGTAACATTTACAATGTAAACATTTACAATGCTTACAAAATGACATATTTTGGAAAAAAACTGACATGTTTTTCTGAATGTATTTTCTGTATGACTTACAAAAAGTTTAGTAAATTGGGGATTTGGTGATTTTGTGTTTGGTTAATGTTCTTTGAAAGGTAAAAGAGGAGTAAAGGGAAGTAACAGTATTGTCCTGGCCTCTGGTGCTTAGGCTAGTGGACATTCTTCAATTACTGAATCTTCAACAAACAGCTAGGATAGCAACTCACAGAAAAACCTATTATTGAGCAAGATATGCCTCTCAGACACACAAGTAATAATATTTAATTATCTCCATAATCTTTTTAAAATTTCAATATAAAATCTTAGAAAATATGCAATTTTAATCTGAAAAGAGATTACATTTGAAAATTATGTTTATACATAGTTTGCAAAATACTCAAGTTTATTCATCCTCTTAAATAGCTATGTATAGAAACCAGCAGTAAGCAATCTTTTCTACATAAAGTCTAATATCCCCAATCATTATTGTTCAAATATACCACTCAACTCCAGCAAAACTAGTAAATAATTAAGTATAAATATAATAATCAAATAATTTATTAATAACAAATACTATTAATCATTAACCACTTATTAATAACTAATGAGCACTTACTTATAGGCTCTCCTAAATGATTGATAAACATTAATTTAATTAATCCTCCCCAACTCTGAATTAGCTGTGATCATTTTACCGGTGTGAAAACTGAAGTACAGGCAGGTTAAGTAATTTGTCCCAGTCATCAATGCCTTCTATACAACACACAAGATATTCAATAAAACCACACACTTCCATCAATTCCATTTAGATATGACTTACTATATTCTTTCAAAACTGATTTATAAAAGAATTTTGCTTGTATTGAGATGTATCAATGGGCTAATCTTCAAAATAGTAGTTAGCTTTTTTCCTTCTTGACTTTAAAATCCATTTTATTTCACACTTCAAACATTTAAGATAAAAATGTTGTAGCTGAACAATAAGAGACCACTAACAAACTATTATCACTTAAACATTTCTTTAAGTTAAGCAAAGGCAATAGCTTTTTATATATAAATGTACTGAACTATGGCAAAATACCAACCGGCCTTATTCATAACTATTTTAAGGGACCACACCCAGCTTCAGTATTAAAAAATAAGTGAAACACTATTATTTCAGCTGTGGCAATAACTTTTAAAACATGTAGAATTTATTGATGTCAAAAATCAAGTGCTTGCTACTGAAACAGTGTCACCTTCCTTAAAATGAACAGTTCAGAAAAGTAATAAAGAAGCACAAGTTCACATATGCCAGAGTATAAGTATTGACTACTTTAATTAATGTACATTAAACCAAGCACTGAAGTGATGTTTGATTTTTAGAAAGACTTAAATCACTAGCATTTTATTCAAATTAATTGCTCATACCTAATATGATAAGAAACAGAAAACAGTATCATTTTTAGAGTATTAGCTACTTTAGTTTGTCATTGCTAAGAAAATTGAGAGCTCTAAAGATCAGTTAAAGGTAAACATGGAATAAAAATGGACAATTAATGAGCTAAATTAATTTTGCTAAAATGTATTCAATTTATGTAATGAATAAAATGAGTTTAAAAATAAACATAATTCAGTACAGTCTTACTTAATCCAGACTTATCTTTTAAATATTTAAAAGCAGCCACTCATCTTCCATCTAGCTTTTGGGGGAGAGAAAACACTGGGGTAGAGAGAAAGTGGAAGTAGAAAGGTGGAATCGATAAAACATAAAACAAGTATATATTTCTGGGATTCTCATTACCACCAAGTTTGATTCAAAATAGGAAAAAACTTTCTAAGTGTCATGAGATAGGATGTTCTATTTTGTCCAGAAACTTACATGAGAAAATCTACAACACCAAAGTAAGGAATTCCATGGAATGAAAGCTTTTGGCAGCTTTTTGTTGGCCACTAAACCCACTTGTTATAATGACAAAACTATTGAAAACTGAAATGAAACTAAGTGAACTAATCGTGAGAGAGGATCAAGTAAGAATCATAAACTATTGTTTAACTAGAAGGAGCAAAAACATGCCAAAATGTTTGGCTTTGCTACCCAATAAGAAAATTCATGTTTAAGATAGGCTCATGAATAGCTACCTGATTCTGGGCATTTGGGAAGAAAAATGAAACATGTGTTAATAATATATCCTTGTTGGATTATGGTTGTGATTCATTGAAAAGAAATATGCAGCATGCCTATTACCTTATAGATGTCACTATGTTTTTTTAAAATATATTTTTAGTTGCTGATGGACCTTTATTTTATTCATTTATTATATGTGGTGCTGAGAATTGAACCCATTGCTTCACAAATGTGAGGCAAGCACTCTACAACCGAACCACAACCCCAGCCTGCAGTATATAGTTTTAGTGGGTATAAAAAGAGATGATAGTATACAGAATAGGGATCCACCAAAATTATTCTTTTGATAACACCAGTTTATACAAAAATCTAACATAAAGCAAAATAAGACTATTTAATCTTGTTATTGATCATGCACCTTATATACTAATATATTTTGCCTCATATACTTCTCAATATAACTGAAGTCAGTTTATTTTAATATATATTTACTTATTTAAGTTTTAGTGTAATTACCAGTATTTAATATGAGGTTCACCTTATTCTGGTATGTAGCACTCTGGAAATAAATAAGGAAGAGGGAGAGTTATATTTAGCAATTTTATTGATGCATATTAATTATAGTAAATGGCTGGGCATGGTGGCACACACCTGTAAGCCCAGCAGTTTTGAGGCTGAGGCAGAGGATTATGAGTTCAAAGCCAGTCTTAACAACTTAGTGAGGAATTTAGCAACTCAGTAAGACTCTGCCTCTATGGGAAAAGTAAGAAAGAAAGAAAAAAAACAGCCTGGGGATGTGACTCAATGTTTAAGTGCCCCTGGATGCAATTCCTGGTACCCCCCCCCAAAAAATGATGAGTTTATTGTGGTGTTTTCATATACTCCTCACTCCTGTTCCTTCTCTTCCTCTCCTTCCCCTAAACTAATAGTCTCCCTTTTACATTCAAGATGTACCTTTGTTTCCCTCCTTCCTCTAATTTCCACATTATGAGAAGTAAACATGTAATACTTGACTTTCTGGGCCAACTTATTTTGCTTAACATGATGCTCTCCAGTTCCATTCTTTTTTTGCAAATAGCATAATTTCATTTTCTTTTAAATTTAGGAAGCTAGCAATTTCATTATGGGTTTCTTTGAAGTGTCCCTGAATTCCAATAGTTGTGGGTAAGCAGGATAATAACTTAGAGTTTTATATCATTTACTTAAAGTAATTCCCTCATCACCTGAGATTCATTCTGAGTTAAACAATTAACCCTAATATTGATACAGAATAGTTTGAGAGGTATGTTTGTGTGACCTTGTTATTTTTGCCTCATAAAGCATCAGTGTAGTTCCGTAATTAGTTCTTGTGATAGGATCACCAAAATATTGGAATTGAGCTTTGGGAAACATCTCTCTGTTGAAATTGTCAGTTTAGTTCATTAGGAGTTGGTTGTGTAGGTGGGCACTGGAGTACAGCAAGTGATGGAGTATATTAGGCTAAATGTGTGAATTGTGAAGGTTGCATGGAACTAGACAAGGGAGACTGACATCCTCAGAGCAAGTGTAAATGAGGTGTCATGGTTTAGGTAAGAAACAATTCATAGGTACTCTGCTCACTGGAAAATTTAGGTCACAATTGCACACTGTCTTCATAGACAGACAATAGGCTTCAAGTTACTGAAACAGTAATTAGTACATCCAGACATGGTGCCAGAATTCTGCTGTTCTGAAAATAACCTGGTTATGGTATGATGGATTGTTTATTTTAATCTTGCATTTCAAGGTAATTCTATAGTGCTTGTTGCCATTAATTTGCTTAAATAGTTCAGTAAGCAGGGCATTTAGTGCTTCTGTGACCATTCCTTATGCTAAAGGAAGTATTGAAAGGGAATCTCCATCTTAATTCAGAGACATAAATGTTCACATCGAGGGTATTCTCATAATGAGGCCTACTGCAACCACACTGAAACATTTTACATGAGGTTCTTTTACTATTCTTAAAAATTCTGCAAACTCTTAACAAAGTCTTAAATGTTATTTCATTTATACCCATATAGAATGCTTAAAATTTCAAATGAGAGAACATCCAATGATGATTTAATGGCCAATTTACTACTGATAAGTTTCTATTTCTTCTTTAACTACTTGAATGCTCTTTTTAATGACATCCTACTTCTGTCTACCCTACAAGGTCTGCTCTACCTTATTCTTGTAAATGACAATCAATCCGAGAAGGGAAATGTTGTAAGTTAATAAGCAGAATTTTAAAATAACTCTGAAGAGCAGCAGATGAATTGCTAATTAGAATTATCACTATTGCCTCAATAATTCTGTTCTGAGGTCTGAATTATGTCAGGACATTAAAAGTAGAAAGTTCATTAGTGTTTTTAATGCATATCTATTATTTATAAAGCAAGTATGAGCTTGGAATATAGATGTGAGTATATTACTTGTTTTTCACTGCCTTTGTCTAAGTTTGCTACTTTTCCATCCAGGGAGAAAGAATAGAACAGGACTGGACTCTACATCTAATAGGTTGAGGTTTAATACCCAGGACAAGCATGCATGACCATGGTCACTTGTATGTCCTTGAGCAGGAGATTTAATTCTTTGACCTTCATTTTCTTCCTTTGTCAAAATCTAGGATAGTAAATACCCCACCAGTTAACAACTTGAACGTTTGGGGTAGATATTCTTTACATGGTAATGATCATGTACGTATTGCTATTGTCACAGTTTCTGTTTTCCTATCTTCATCTCAATCAAAGATTTTTCTTTTCCTATTGAGACAATGCCAGTAACCTCTCAGTTAAAGAGATGAGAGCTCTCTGGTCTCTCTTGTATGCATCTTTGAGCAGGAAGCTGCAGCCACCTGTCAGAGCATCGGTGGCCCTGTTAACTGAACCCACATCACCATCATCTTTACGACTTGGTCTTCATTGTTCATATATCCCAAGCAGGTGACAAATGACTCACTTTCTATCAACATATGTGTGTGCTTTTGAATAGAGAGAAAAATATTTCATTTGTCTATAGCAGTATTGTAAAAAAAAGTACACAATCAAGATAATAAACTTGAAGTTCCTGAGATAGTGAAGGTACATTAACTTTTGTAGATTTACAAATAAAATAATTCATACTATTCCAAGAGTTAAAATTAGTGGGAGAATGGGACAAATTGTTTCTATCAAACTTCTAGAAAGTAATGATCATCTCAAAAATCATATTGTTGCCTCAGGATTTTTCTCCTCTATGATGCTGTGTGAATGCTTTTAGTAGCAAATAACTGAGGATTTGTAAATTTTCTATTTTTTCTCTTTTATATATGATGGTCAAAATTAATTGTCAATCAATCTTTTGGAAATAAGATCTGTCTCTGAAAGAAAGCTAAACTAGTCCAAGCTTGAGTATGGCCGACTTAATTAAAACTCAATTAACTTGTTTTTGTGTAACTAATGGCTTGGAAATGGCAATGTCATGAGTCATCAATTATGGATTAGTGTAAAAAGAGTAGTTGCTGTAGACTGAAATGTCACAATGAGCCTCAGGGTGCTTTTTGTAAATATATATATATATATATATATATATATATATATATATATATATATATATATATTTATCTAAAGTATATTTGTCAGATTATGGCATAACATTAGAGTTGATTAAAAATTACACATATAATGTCACTAATGAAATATTTTCCACTAAAACAAAACAAAACAAAATAAAAACTGTATAGGGTTTTAAAGGATTAGGGTATTTTTTTATCAAGATATATCCTAAATAGTTAATTTCCCAGATTTTTACAAATAGTTCCAGAAAAAAATCTGAGGTCTCAAATACTTAGAAATCTCTTATGTTCCTCATATATATGAAGTCAATGATTATTTTTATATTTGGGGTAACATTATTTATGTTTTGTGAAATGATAGTCTTCTCTGCCCTCTTATGACAAAACTTCCAAAAATTTTGTTCTCTTCTAAAATCGTTCTCCTTTACTTCCTATTTTGAATATATTTGAACTTTGAAGTTTCTTTTACAAGCCCTCCTCCTTCAAACTCTCTTTTCTAAATAATCACACTCTTTGATTTAAAAATTTTTCTCTTTTGCCTTACAGATAATTTTTTCTCTTTTCCTCAAAAAATTATGAATTCTTCAAGGATTGTATATGAACTTATTCAGTTGTTAATTTCCTCAATACTTTGTATACACTATACAAAATGCATAGCTAACAAATGGCCATTGGAGTACATAAAATATCTAACATTGATGAATTAAAATATTTTATTTAATTTCATATTAAGGAGTATGTTCACTATAACCATGCTTTTGTGAAAAGGTCAAAGTTTAATATCCACTTGTTTTTGCAAGTGAAAATGACTCCTTCTGCTTCAGTGAATCTTTTTGTACTGAAGAATATTCAGTTATTTAAAGTCTAAAGTCTAAATATAGATATAAGGTATAAATATAGCTTTAGACTTTAAATAAGTCATGGACTCTCTTTGATGTAAAATAGATCATGTTTTATCAATAATATTCCATTTCTTTGTCTTCAGTTTGGGATTTTCCTGTTTGTGTTTTGAGAAGTAAGTTAATTTAACTGTGTACTTCTGCTTGATGCATTTGTACTGAGAGGTTTCCTAAGGCAGGCACACAGCTGCATAAGATAGATAGATGGCCAGCTTCTCCAGAAATCTCAGCTGGGTACATTAACTTGACAAATCTTTGTGCTAATAAACAGGCAACTCATGGAAGCACACTGTGAAGCAAATTCGAAAGTGATCTTTCCAGGAAAGAGCTTATACTCCTTGGAAAAGTCATCACCTAGAATCCTCAGATACTTCAAATGCAAATAGCCCACTTGAGACAAGGGAGCACATGATGTTCTGCTTTGATTATGTCCTCAGGCTTCAATTTCAAGTAAATGAGAGAACAGAAGGAAGGTGTTCTTTTGATGAGCTCTGCCCTTAGGGTAATAAAGGCAGAGGGAGAAAGCTGGTTGGTGTCCATTCATAATGGCTTCCTGGCCATAGGTAATTACAAACCACTTGCTGTCATTTTGTGAGGTGTGTGAGGGATAACTTCTGCTATGATGCCTGCTTGTGCATAGTTGTTAGCAGTGACAGAAAACTTAAAGAGAGTTTATGGGTTGTCTCTGGGAAAAGCAGGGAAGAAAATATCTAGGAAAAAATTGTCACATACATATATGGTTCTTGAAGAAAATAGAGCATCAAAGAAGTGTGGACAGGATGGTAACCAAGAGGGAGTAGGTTCTAGCCCACAGATACTTCAGGCCTACACCACACAGAAAATCATCAGGAGATACTAACTTGAAGATATCCATTGATGACCTAATTTATGCAAAGGACAAGAGAGGGATCCATCAATGATAAAGGGTACATATGTCATTCCCATTAGTTAGTATTCAATACTATTTATCAGTAATTTTGCCTGTCTTTGGATAACTCTCACATTTCTCTGAGTTTATCATCGATTTACCTATTTCTTTAACACCTATTTGACTTGTTTCTGCATCCAAACCAATAGAAGAATATAATTAATGTCATTTGGTATAATCTAATTTAGTTTTTGTCTTCCCCATTTCAGATGTATTGACATCTTGGTTTATTTCCATTTTATCTGCACTTTCTTATGTCATTCACAGGAGATGAAATGCTCCTTCCCTCAATCAAAGCTAATCTTTTCACATTTACATTTGATCTCACCCCTTTTCTTGTCAACAGGTACTTTACTCTGTCAATCTCTCTTCCATTTCATTTATCCTTGACCTTTAACTCCACCAGTCATCTCTTTCATTCTGGCTCTAAAGAATGCTATCTTCCTTTTCTATGTTCCTCTCCAAGTAAAATCACTGTTTTTAATCATATAAACCCTAAATGTACAGCCTTCAATTTCTTCATTTTTAATTGATTTATGCACACACTATAGTTCATTTTAATCCGAAAAACTCTAGTTAAACACCACATAGACATCAATAGTGATTCCATATGGTCAAATCCAATGAGAGAATTTATTCAATGTTACTGGGACTCTCTATTATATACTGTTTGGGCACACCTTTCTAGAACTCATTGCACTCACATTCTGTTATACTATTTACATACATTTCACTTGTGCCTGCCCACTCTGTGTATTCTGCCCTTTGCTTAAATGTTGAGGTTGCTCACAGCTCTTTTCCAATTTTACTGCTGTATTCTATCAATGTGTTATCTACTCTATTCCTGGTTTTACACATGAATCATGAATAGCTTTAATGGTTCCCAAATCCACATCTTTCATGCAGGCTTCTTTCCTAACTTTCATATTAATACATCCACATATAGTTGGGTATATCCACTTAGAGTTTCTCTGTCCTCCACTTTTGACCTATTTTTTCAACCCTTGAATTATTTCACTTGATAGTATTTTTATTGGATTTCTAGACCATGAATGATCTGACTTTGAGGAGTCCTAACAAATCAGGTTCCATTACTTACCCCAGAAACCAATAGTGAAAGGCATAAAAGTAATTGATTCAATACAGCTATTTCAAGAAACAAGGAAGATCAGGTATTCTCAGCCCTATCTACCGGGTACTGACATGAGCTTCAGGTTTGAATAGGGTAAGAATTGGGGGTTAGGATGAGAGGTATGTATTGATAGCAGTCTTGGTCTAACTGGTCTGTTTGACAATTTATCTCCACATTGGGTCTGCAAGATGGCTCTGGAGAAGTTATTAGTGCTTGAGGGCCATATGAGTTCCCATCTTGAGATGATTGCTCCTACTTAGGTGGACACCTCATCCCCATCATGGAATAATTGCTTTTTTTTGGCTGTGAGGGTGGGAGAGTCTCATTATGAGTGATCTGCCTGAAGTCTTGATTACTGGCAGGTGTAGGACAATTACTGGAGATGTCCAAGCACTGATTCATGGGCCTGGAACAGGACATTGTAGAAGCTGGCAGTTGAAAGTCTGATTATGATATCCTTGAAAATACTTTAGTTACTCTTACTTTGGTGACATCTGCCTTGAAGGGGGCAAGAGAAGTTAGGTAAATTCAGGACTAATTATTCTTAGATTACCAGTTTTTAGACAGACACTTTTTTAGAGATTAAAATTTCTATTAAAATTTCTATTTCTGACTCTTTAGCAGGAATCCAACTCAAAGTTTGAAGAAGAAAAGAGGCAAATACAAAATGCATAGCTTTGTTCCAACTTTTAGCTACCCACTAGGCATCTAGGCATAAATGAAAAAGTAAGTGCTTTCAAATCAGAGCAGAAATCAACAAAATTGAAACAAAAGAAACTATTGAAAAAATTAACATAACTAAAATTTGGTTCATCGAAAAAATAAATAAGATTGACAGAACCTTAGCCATGCTAACGAAAACAAGAAGAGAGAGAACTCAAATTACTAACATATGGGATGAAAAAGGCACTATCACAATGGATGCTACAGAAATACAGAAGACAATTAGAAATTATTTTGAAAACCTATATTCCAATAAAATAGAAGATAGTGAAGACATCGATAAATTTCTTAAGTCGTATGATTTACCCAGACTGAATCAGGAGGATACACACAATTTGAACAGACCAATAACAATGGATGAAATAGAAGAAGCAATCAAAAGACTACCAACCAAGAAAAGCCCAGGATTGGATGGGTATACAGTGGAGTTTTACAAAACCTTTAAAAAAGAATTAATACCAATACTTTTCAAGTTATTTCAGGAAATAGAAAAAGAGGCAGCTCTTCCAAATTCATTCTATGAGGCCAAAATCACCCTGATTCCAAAACCAGACAAAGACACCTCAAAGAAAGAAAACTACAGACCAATATCTCTAATGAACCTAGATGCAAAAATCCTCAATAAAATTCTGGCGAATTGTATACAAAAACACATCAAAAAAATTGTGCACCATGATCAAGTAGGATTCATCCCTGGGATGCAAAGATGGTTCAATGTACGGAAATCAATAAATGTTATTCACCACATCAACAGACTTAAAGATAAGAAACATATGATCATCTCACTAGACACAGAAAAAGCATTAGACAAAGTACAGAATCCCTTTATGTTCAAAACATTAGAGAATCTAGGGATAACAGAAACTTACCTCAACATTGTAAAAGCTGTCTATGCTAAGCCTCAGGCTAGCATCATTCTGAATGGAGAAAAATTGAAGGAATTCCCTCTAAAATCTGGAACAAGACAGGGATGACCTCTATCACAACTTCTATTCAATATAGTTCTCGAAACACTGGCCACAGCAATTAGACAGACGGAAGAAATTAAAGGCATAAAAATAGGAAAAGAAGAACTTAAATTATCACTATTTGCGGATGACATGATTCTATACCTAGATGACCCAAAAGGGTCTACAAAAAAACTACTAGAACTAATTAATGAATTCAGCAAAGTGGCAGGATATAAAATCAACAAACATAAATCAAAGGCATTTCTGTATATCAGTGACAAAACTTCTGAAACGAGGAAAAACACCCCATTCACAATATCCTCAAAAAAATAAAATAAAATACTTGGGAATAAAACTAACAAAAGAGGTGAAAGATTTATACAATGAAAACTACAGAACCCTAAAGAGAGAAATTGAAGAAGATCTTAGAAGATGGAAAAATATACCCTGTTCATGGATAGGCAGATCTAACATCATCAAATTGGCGATATTACCAAAAGTTCTCTATAGGTTGAATGAAATGCCAATCAAAATCCCAATGGCATTTCTTGTAGAAATAGATAAAGCAATCATGAAATTCATATGGAAAAATAAAAGACCCAGAATAGCAAAAGCAACTCTAAGCAGGAAGTGTGAATCAGGCGGTATAGTGATACCAGATTTCAAACAATATTACAGAGCAATAGTAACAAAAACAGCATGGTACTGGTACCAAAACAGGCGGGTGGACCAATGGTACAGAATAGAGGACACAGAGACTAATCCACAAAGTTACAACTATCTTATATTTAATAAAGGGGCTAAAAGCATGCAATGGAGGAAGGATAGCATCTTCAACAATTGGTGTTGGGAAAACTAGAAATCCATATGCAACAAGATGAAACTGAATCCTCATGCACAAAATTTAACTCAAAACGGATCAAGGAACTTGGTATCAAATCAGAGACTTTGCATCTGATAGAAGAAAAAGTTGGCTCCGATCTACATATTGTGGGTTTGGGCTCCAAATTCCTTAATAGGGCACCCATAGCACAAGAGTTAATAACAAGAATAAACAAATGGGACTTACTAAAACTAAAAAGTTTTTTCTCCGCAAGAGAAACAATAAGAGAGGTAAATAGGGAGCCTACATCCTGGGAACAAATTTTTACTCCTCACACTTCAGATAGAGCCCTAATATCCAGAGTATACAAAGAACTCAAAAAACTAGACAATAAGATAACAAATAACCCAACCAACAAATGGGCCAAGAACCTTAACAGACACTTCTCAGAGGAGGACATACAATCAATCAACAAGTACATGAAAAAATGCTCACCATCTCTAGGAGTCAGAGAAATGCAAATCAAAACCACCCTAAGATACCATCTCACTCCAGTAAGATTGGCAGCCACTATGAAGTCAAACAACAAGTGCTGGCGAGGATGTGGGGAAATGGGTACACTTGTACATTGCTGGTGGGACTGCAAATTGGTGCAGGCAATTTGAAAAGCAGTATGGAGATTCCTGGAAAAGCTGGGAATGGAACCACCATTTGACCCAGCTATTGCCCTTCTCGGACTATTCCCTGAAGACCTTAAAAGAGCTTACTACAGGGATACTGCCACATCGATGTTCATAGCAGCACAATTCACAATAGCTAGACTGTGGAACCAACCCAGATGCCCTTCAATAGATGAATGGATAAAAAAAAATGTGGCATTTATACAACATGGAGTATTACGCAGCACTAAAAAATGAAAAAATCATAGAATTTGCAGGGAAATGGATGGCATTAGAGCAGATTATGCTAAGTGAAGCTAGCCAATCCCTAAAAAACAAATGCCAAATGTCTTCTTTGATATAATGAGAGCAACTAAGAACAGAGCAGGGAGGAAGAGCATGAGGAAAAGATTAACATTAAACAGAGACATGAGTTGGGAGGGAAAGGGAAAGAAAAGGGAAATTGCATGGAAATGGAAGAAGACCCTCATTTTTATACAAAATTACATATAAGAGGTTGTGAGGGGAATGGGAAAAAAAACAAGGAGAGAAATGAATTACAGTAGATAGGGTAGAGAGAGAAGATGGGAGAGGAGGGGAGGGAGGATAGTAGAATATAGGAAAGGTAGCAGAAAACAACAGTTACTAGTATGGCATTATGTAAAAATGTGGATGTGTAACCGATGTGATTCTGCAATCAGTATTTTGGGTAAAAATTCATAACCCACTTGAATCTAATGTATGAAATATGATATGTTAAGAGCTCTGTAATGTTTTGAACAACCAATAAAAAAATAAATAAACAACATGGAATGAACATTAAAAAAAAGAAAAGTAAGTGCTTTCAGCGAAAGTAGTTTCTGAGTCCCTATAGTATCACCTAAGCAGTCAAGAAAGACATTTTAGTGTCCTGTCTAAGCACTCTGTCCACTTCCATTATCTGGCTAATTCGTATCCATTGTGGCCCAAAATGTAGCTCTTTTTAGGAATAATCCCTTTCAGATAACTTTCCACTAAACATCAGATTAAACTAAGTGGCTTCCTCTATTCTCCCTTTGTGCATCTGATATTGCTTTTACTTCAACAAATAATACCTTTTTCTTATATGTCTACCTGTCTCATAAGAGTGTTTTTCAGGAAAAAAAAAACAGCCTTGTCTTGTTATCTCTGTACCCAGCAGTGATTAAAACACCTTTAATGATTGCAAATATTTATCAAATTTACCTGGATTTATTCCATGTAAATTATCTAAGATTTCCATGTTTTTTTTTTTTCATTCTGAAAGAAAAATAAAAGTTTCTTGTCAAACTAAATTGTTGATATTTGTTTTTATCTTTTTTAGAATCTTCACGTTTTAAGGGGATTTTCTTGCCAATAATGACCAGAAATTGTATTTTGACTCAGTATATGTATTCCCTTCAATTCGTGATCATATAATTTATGTTGAAATTTTTCATGTTATTATTAATTTTCTTAGCTTCAATGTGTGTTTAATATCACTTACTTGCATTAATCTGAAAATTACAAATATAATGACACTTGTGAGAATCAATCCCAACATACTAATGGTTCAGAAATTGATGGGTTTTTTCTTTTTTTTTTCTGAAGAAATATGGTAAATTTTAATGAACCAAATTCATTGAAGTAATTGGTAAAAGGAATTTTGAGTATTTAGACTTTATTTAAATAAGTCATGTTTTTTCCATTGAAATACATAATTGGAACAAGGGTTAAAAAGCTTATACAAAATATCTTCAGCAGATAATGATCAACAGTAGGCAAATGTAATTTGACCCTCTAAACTCCTTTATTGTTTGTTTGGTTTTGTTCATTGTATTTGGAATTCTTTGCGTCTAATCCCACAAATGTTATTCATAGTTACATATGATCATTATGTTTAGATTTTATATTTATTATAGGTAGTGTCAAAGCAAAAGTTGTACCAAAGTTAAGTAGGTGAGGAAGGCTTTAGTCAAGATTGTTGCATTAAGATAAAGAAGCCACATTTAAGTTAAACACAATTCCATGGAAAAAGAGTGGGAGGTGTTTTAAAGGTGGGTTGATGTGTGCTATTGGCAAAGTACTGGAGAAGTTGATCAATGGGAAATTTTGAGCAGTTAGAACTCTTTCTTGAATTTATAAATGTTTCCCTCTGAAATTTAGCTAAGAATGTTTCCTGGTTGGAGCCCATCCAATTTAGGTCTCAGAGACTGGGAGATAAGGGCAGCATCTTTCTTGCTTATATTTCAAAGAACAGCTCCCTGTTCAATCAGAAAGATAACCCTCCCTTGTAAACTGGCAAGAGGCTTTTAAAAAGATTTATAAATATTTCAAAGGAGTCCCCAAAGAATTTGTAATTCCATGTTTGTGAAGAAAAATTCTCCAAGAAACAGACATTTGAACCAAGAGTCAGCAAGAATCCTGCGTAAGTTTAATCAAGCTAGGAAAACACTAGGTCTTCTTAGTCAAGGAGCCTATAAAGAATATCCAAATTCCCTGGAAACTTGTTAAATAGAGGAATATGCCTGTGGCTTCATTTTGTTTTCAAATCTGAGTCAGTGTAACAGAACTCAAAATGTCATTTCAGAGAAAAGCAACATAATGAACAAATTTATGTTATTGAAGAAATGACAGCCTAACATGTCACTTGAGTTTTCAGATTTAAAAAATGTATATATATATATATATATATATATATATATATATATATATATATATATATCATCTAATGAATATTTCAAAGTAAAACCAAAAAAGAGGGACTTTTTGGAGAAAAGCATAGATTTTACTATGTACATTTATGTATGTTCAGGATGTTCAGTAGACAACATTTAAAATTTTATGTATCCTTTAGCAAATTATTGTACATTTAAAAAATGTTCTGCTATTCTTGTTTTTGATTTTAGCTTGGTCTTTTATATTATGCTAAAAAAAAGGTGACATTTTTTTTTCATTTTCTATTTTTGTATTAACCATATATAGCACACAGTGTTAAAACTTGAAGTATTACTATGATTGTTTTTATATACTTAGTATTTTCTTAAATTTTCACCATGTCATAGTTGATGAAGCATAGTGGCATATTATGATAAATTTGCATTATTTCTAATATAAAGTTAATAAACAAAAAGTGAAGTATAATATTTTAGTTTATTATTTATGTTACTTTATATCCTTATATTTCCTGTTTGTTGTTATTTTTAGATTGTGGAATCATGCTGAGGGCCATTGCCAAGTAGGAATGACGCATCGAACTTTCCTTGCCAGCGTACCCCATGTTGCTTAGAGGAAGGACTCGTGGAAATGGACTTGCTTTGGACATTCGCTGTGACATTGCATGTATGTTTGAGAAAGGTGACCCTGCTCAAGGACCAGGGTGGATCCAGGTTTAGGGTGTATCCTGCAGGTTTTTGGAAGTATCCCACTCCTTGGGTTTAGGGCGTTCCCATTTTAGGACAATATGGGTTTAGGGCAGTTCCAGGTTTAAGGTTATTCCTGCTGGGAATAGGGCGTATCCTGCTGCCTGAGTTCCCGTTGAGTTCTCATGGGATTCAGAAAGTATTTGGGATTCTAGCCTGGTGGAGTAGGTGAATTTTGCGGGCAGAACCTGAATTTCTCCAGAAGATGTTTGTAGAGGGCCGGTTTGAGTTTGGGAATAAAGAATTGCTGTTTGAATCTACAAAGCTGTGAGTGGCTCGTGATCTTGTGCCCAGCTAGACTGCGGCAGAATCACATTACTGTCAATTATTCTGTTAATTTCTTTTCACTAGTGTAGAGGAAAAGCACCTGGATCAAGAGTTTAAAAACGAATTTCATTATGCAAATAGCTATAGAGTATGTGCATGCATTGCCTGTTATTCGGATAGTATCTGTCAAGAATATTATGATTTCATTATGCATTACACAGGGAAATTCAGAGAACATTATTTTAAAGGTTGATTCTTAGTAGATCCATGATGAGTTACATAAATTGACAACATTGCAGTATTTAAAAAATGCTAGTATGGCATTTAGCATGGTAAATCCATTTTAAAAGCATAATAAATAAGATAAAGCAATCTCTATATTTCTAATGTGCTGAAAACATACATACAAAAGTATACTTGACATTTATTAGACCTACTGAGAGAGTTAGGTTCTTACAATGGCATCTTGAAGAACAAACTACATGTTCCAGTTAAATCTGTTGGAGGAATATATGGACTTGTTGGAATCTGTGTTATTGTAGATGGCCCATAGTCCAAAATTCAATATCATGATTGGCTCCATATATTTTAGACATTGACTCAGCAAGGAGAGTGGGTGGTTTCCCAGCCATCTTGGATTTTCAAATGTCCTAACAATTAAGTATTGGGCCTTCTATTTTAATCTTCAGATACTTGTAATTATTTTATGCTTACTTTCATATATTTTCTTGAGTGCTATATTATCTTTAGGATTGTTTTAGCCCATACCTTTCTCTAGGAAAGTTGCTGTCTATGAAATATGTTGATATTTTAAACACCCATTCAATTCCGATACATTTATCATAAGTTTTCTCTATTAGACTCATCCCAAAAAATATGGTCAAATACCTTCTGTAGTAGTACTATCCATCATGGTATCCACTAAAGTTTTGTGACCATTTAGATTTAGATTTCATTAATTAAATTAATGGAGTTTAAATTAGTTTCTCAACCATATTAATCCCATTTCAAGTCCTCAAGAACCATTGGTAGCTATTGATTAAGTTTGTAAATTATACATGAGAATATTTCCTTTGTTGCAGAAAGTTTTCTTAAACAGCCCTTATATTTTTCTTATAAATAATGCAACTTAGTTTTCAAGTCTGCCTAATTTCCCCACAGTGCTACTGACTGGCAAAGTATTCCAGATCTTCTGATTCTCAATGTACTTTTTGAGAGTTCAAATAATCAGGAACATGGACCATATGTAATGCCCAATTTTCAATTTTAAGTTTTTCCTTCATTATCACTGCAATGTGAGAGAAAGGTTTCAGTTTAATTCATTTTTACAGTGAAGATAATTCTTTGGAACTCCTAAATTTAATATATATATTAAATTATATATATTAAATATATAATATATATTATATATATTAAATATATAATATATATATAAATTATATTATATATATTAAATATATAATATATATAAATTATATATATTAATTATATATATTAAATTCATATATATATATATATATATATATATGAATTTACCTAGATTCTCAGATGTGGCCTTAAAATGTGGTTGTGCTCCTTAAAATATCTGCATAATTTTTAGTATCTCTTTTGAGCTTAGCAGTGAAGGATATAAGGTATGTAAGCAGAATGAGTTTAATTTGTGCCTCAAAGTTTTTTTTTTAACTATTCTTAGCTATATTGTCACTAGAGAGCCTCCAGATGACATTTTTAAGACAGATCACTTACAGATAAAAAAATGTATGATAGACTTACTCTTCCAGTTTTCTAGTGCTTCAGATTTGGCATTAGTTCTAAAAAGGTTTTTAAAATCTGTAGACCAGGTAAATAAACATGCTAAGCCTAAACTAGTACATTATATTGAATCTTCAGTAGGAGAAAAAATGAATTGCTGTGAGAAATCCTAGCAGAATTTTAGAGAAGATCACTTTATAATGCCTATTTATTTATTTGCTGGTACAGTAGAAATTACATACTGTTCATTTCTATACAATTTCCTTCAAAAATTGTGATTTTTCAAATTACCCATATGAGGTAGTGAGATTAAGAAATGAATATACCCATAGATATGCGGTCTCCCTGTGTATATGTTATCATAGCCCTAATTTTTTTCTTTTGGAAAATGTAGTCTCACTTTCTCACTGACATAGCTAAATATACACATCCTCAATGATGTGTTTTGCAATAGTGACACTTATATCTGGCCTGTGGCCAGTACATCCTATTGTGCCTTGAGCTATGGGAGACTCGGTTAGGTAAGTCAGCAGAGAATCTGGGAAACTGAGCTTTTTACTTTTATTTTTCTGGAAATGGTGCTCCCCTTCATTTCAGACAAAATAGAGGAGGGGGGAAGGGAGAGGGGAGAGAGAGAGGGAAAGAGAGGAAGGAAGAAAGAAATTAAATAATTCAGCGTATATAAAAATCATCAATTGTTTTTAGAATTTTTCCATTCAGTGCTGATTGTTTTCCCTTTCTTTACTGCATAATAAATGTACTTTTTTGGCCTTTATTTAGGCAATTTTATATTTTAGGAAAAGTAGCCCATATCACTTTAATTTCTTCTTTCTTTTCTATAGTTCAGTAAGTTCATAGAAATACTCTAGAATGCTTATGTTACATTAGTAAAAGAGTTTGATTCATTCTGAACTCACCTTCAAATCTCTTATTTAATATCTTCTTTTGTTCATGTGTCCTCTTTACACAAGTGATTTTTGATCAGTATATGTATTCTGACCATCTGATGAACCTCAAAAGCCAAAATATTAGTTTGGATTTCCCCACACACCAATTAATAAAACCCTCTATCAAGTATTTTTATTTGATCACTCTTCTCTATTTTTCTTAAATACACTATAATTCCAAACTTCACGTAATTTAGGGTGCTTGGTACAAAATTAGTATATACACATGTATACCCATGTTTGTGTTATATCACTCAAACTCTAATTACTAATTGGGGATTACTTAAACAAATCATAGATCATTAAGAGTTTAAGGGAGAATTTTTTCCTTCATGTCTTTCAATTATTTAATCACTTCATTACGTGATAAGTAAGAACCAGGTTTCGGAATGAACCATTGTCTGCTTTAAATGGGAAAGGAATGAGAATTAATATATCAGTTTAAGTGAGCATTTGGGAAGTATCTTTAAATTTACATCAGTTATTCTCAACTCTAAGATTGAGTTGAATAGAGAGCACAGTTATTTAAAGACTAGCTCAGTTAAACTGGTGTTATACACTAATAATTTTATATATGTACACATCCTTATTTATGACCCTTCCTCTCTAAATAAAGTCAGGTGATAGCATTAAAGGATAAAATTAACACCAATGTATTGTTAAAGCATGCACTTTTATTACATCAAATTAACATAAAAGACAAAATAATTAAAATTTTATCAAATTCTTGCAACCTTCCACCTCTTAAAATTGATGTTCGTCTTTTACTTTTGCAGTTACAAGTATAAATCATTAAATATGATGTGTGATGTACATGTTGGATATGTAATTGGATGTATTAATTACAATACATTGAAATTGTATTTTTGATAAATATTGAAATGGTATATTCAATGCTTGAGAGTATAATCTGAAAACAATTACCCTAGACTCTTAATAGATTTAGTTTCCCAGGCTGGCCTTGAACTTGGAATTCTTCTTGAGTTCCTCAGGAACTCTTTTTTTTTTTCACTTGGGAAAAATACTTCATCTGTTTATTGAAAAAATTATTCTCTGTTTATTGAAAAATTATACTCCTTGTTTCTTCACAAAAACCCAACTTTCCACTCTGCTTTAGTTCCTCTGATTTTGATTAAACAATGTAAGAAATTAGAACAAAGGGGAAAAGGTTATATTGACTTTTATTTAAAGGTCATATTTCTGAAAACTAGTTCAATCTAATTTATAGCACCTTCATTATACAGAGAGTTAGGTGACTCTTTTTATTGCATTATAAGCATATTATTTTCATACCTTTGGATTGATTGCCCTGTTCAGAATTTTTTTGAAACCAAACCAAGTTGGTATTGCTAGAAGAAAATTTTGATGTATCTCCCCTAACAAAAAAATACATTTAAAATACAGTTTACTTTAAACTGCTAAATAGATTAATTTCTCCAGTTTTACTATAACCTTACTATTGTTTCAAAAAAAGTCTTATTGTCACAAAGATGAATGGCTTATGTCCAGGAAAATTTGCAACTATGAATCAATGGAGTTTTTCAACCAAGCTTTTTTTAGCAGAATGTCCAAAGTTTCTAATTAAGGTTAGTCTCTGAGTAACCTGTAAATTTATTCAATCTAATTTTGATGAAGTTAGATACTACATAATGATTTATTATGCAGTGCTTCTACAAAGTTTTCAAGTTAAAAAGATTAATTGCCACTATATAAAATAACTGGTTAAATGGAGTACCTGGATGAAAATAATTTACTTTAGTCCTAATAACACAGGGTACTTCAATTAGGAACTTGTGAAAACCATTGTTACTATATGAAGACTTTTATCTTCTTGTTCATTTTAAATTACTAATAGAAATTGGAACTGTTGACTAAATTTAATTGTAATTTTTTTTTAGCAAACTTATATGAAGCATTAGATATAGCATTATTGTTTGGTAATTTTAAAAAGCAATTATAAGAATTTAATTTAAATATTTTCAATTGTATGCTATTTAAACTTCAATAAGGGCCTGGGGTTATTGCTCAGTGGTAGAATGTTTGCCTAGCACATGTGAGGTCCTGAGTTCGATGCTCAGCACCACATAAAAATGAATAAATGAATAAATATATTGTGTCCAACTACAACTAAAAAATAAATATTAAAAAATTTCAACAAAATGTAATAAATAAAGAAGATTTTAAAGGAAGTAGAAATGCTCTTGATGCTCAGCAATTGTTGAATTTTAAAGAAACAAGATAGATAGATGCATACATAAATACATACATAAAGACTGTGATAACATGCACATATCTTTGTACCCAAAACCATTTTGTCCAAACAAGAAGACACTTTTATTCAAAACATTTGCTCCCTTTTTCATCATTTATTGAATTCTATCACCTCAAATATTATAAATTTAATTAAATTTCATAGAAATGTCTAACTTCATAATGCCATTTCAAAGGACCCACACTATACCCTGAGTTAAAGGAGGAAAATATTTGTATATTTATTTTTAAGAAAAGAAATAGTGTGAACAACAGGCTCTATGTTCACAACTCACATTCATCAACATTAATAGTCTCAATATTCATGAGAATATAAATATTTTCTAAGCATGCCTCATTGCATCACACCATAATGGTCCTTTTAAAAAGTGATGACTTCTTATAAAGGAATTAGTAATAATGTTCTTATTTTAACTCACTATTTATCAAATAATATGTCTCCTGAATTGATACATTGTGACTACAGAAAATATCCACAGACATTTCCATATTGTTGAATTCTGTTAAAAAACTAGGATAACTGGGTTATCAAAGTGGCTACTTTAAAGGCCCAGGGCAGTCCAAACACAGAAAATCAGATAAATTGGTTCCACGGTACAAACACATAGATAGTACCTTAGAAGAAAGTTTGAAATGATATAAATAATTTCCTGTATATAAGAAAATAATACTTGAAATATGATTTTGTTTTGTTTAGTAACATTATTTATGATAAAATGCTTTTTTGAAACTGGAATGGTATATTTATTATTCATTTTTTAAAAGTCTTATTTTTACAAACAATTGTTCAAGGACATAATAAATTATAAATCATGCTTAAGTTCTATTTGACCTTTATTCAGAAAAGATTGATCTCATATTTTTAGTAACATGACAAGTCTCTCCATTCTTTCTCTGGTATTTTGGTTAGGACTGCAGCAGCACCTGATCCTTGACTACTAGCTCAGTGTGCCCTGTGACTGCCGGAGAAAACTGACTGGGCTCACAGACTCCATGGAATTTCACAGTGGAATATTTTATCAGGAGCTGGTTTCTCAGAAGAACTAAGGAGTTGCATGGTTATTTTCAGGAATAGAAGTTTAATTAAGTGGTGCCTGGTGAGGAAAACAATTGGCCTGGGCTTGACCTAATTTATTTTGTTTATGAAATTATCCATCCAGAGGGTGTTTTATTGGGAAAATTTAGCTCTACTATGATCTTTTGAGTGTTTTACAATGTTTTACCTTCTGCTAATTTAAAAGAGGAGGAGACATGAAGTAATTCAACACATTCATTCAGCTTTGAAACCATTTTACAAATGGAGGAAATTTGACCACAATGGATATTAAAAAAAGGAGTGTGTATTGGAAGTTAGTAATTAGACCTATCTCAGTAATTAAAAAGTTCCAATAATAACATGGAATAAGACTAATCTTATGAATTAATTCAATTAAGATTATCCTTATTATTTTAATTAAGGTGACATTTAGATTACTTTTATTAATAAATACAAAATATTCACTTTAACCACACAAAATAAGAAACTAAACTAAGGGAAGTGTTTTTGTTTGTTTTCCAACCAGGATGGTATAGTAATAAGGATGTTTGTCCCCCAAACCATCTTTAAATATCAATTGTTAAGTAGCTAATGTCATGAGCTATTTATACTTATGACAACTTTTTTGACTTTAGCAGGGTTAGTTATATTTTAATTCCCATATATTCATTATTTTTTACTACTGAATTAAAAAAAAAAAACCTTTAGTGAAACTTAAATCGTGAGACTTTAATAACCTGATGAAAATGTGGTTAATCTTTTATTTTTACTAAATACAGCCCAGTCAATTGTCCCCCAGATAAAAATCACTTTCATAGAATAATAAATGTACATGTAAAACAAAAAAAGTAACTTTCACTAATATTTCTATGACTTTCAAAAAATAAACAGTTGGACTGTTAAAATATATTATTTAATGTAATGAAATTAAGTATGTTCCAGGTTTCATGAATATGAATATAATTTTAAATGAAATGAATTATATTCTTGTAGTAACTTAAATATCATTCAATAGGCTACTATATTTTTAAAAATTATTTTTTGAATAACTTGGGTTGAATGACTAATGTTATGAATTAATTCAATTAAGAATAAATATTGTTATTTTCACAGTTTTGCTGAGGTAAGTAATGTCTCTGAGAAAAATCTTTTATTCATGAATAAATATAAATATTATAAATAGAGATGCAAAAGTCACATGATTTTGAAAATGAGATTACTAAACTTCATTACTATGAAATAAGCAAAGAAAAAATTTTGTTGTGAAACTTAAAATCATATTCAAAGGCAAGAAGCAATCAATCATATTTTATATAAAATATCATTATCTCCCAAATGTATAATGGTGTACAATTTTAAAACCCTTCCATACTCATAGGCACATGCAGTTCATCATTGTAATAAGAAATTATCAACAACCATCATCATTTTTGATTCAAGAATTAGCTTTAGTAAGTTCAAGTTCCTAGACTCAGGAGATGAGCATTCTAATTAAATTTTGTCTTCTAGAAATACATAATGTGTCTGGCAATTACTCAGAAGTAAACACTATAGTTTTCAAATATTGATGAAGAAACATTCTTTCAAAAGCCAACAATATTTCATAAAACTTTTCATTTATACATTTTATTTTTTCATATTTTTGTCAGTTATCTGACAACTGTCTAACAGGAGCTGTAGGTATTGTGTTTAAATCTGATTTAAAAGTGATTATTTCTGTTTATGTTTAAGTACTATCATGAAGGAAAGTTAACCAATTTTTAAATTTGTGATCTCATAAAGTAAAGAGTAACTCCCCTAGAGATTTATAGCATTCAACAAAGCTCATTTCGAATATGTAGCTGCCATTTATTTTTTAGTATATTTTATTGTTAAAATGGTTTTATGTATAGTTGCTTATTCATTTGAGTAATAGACTTTTAGAAGTAAGAGGAGAGAGATGGTTGGTGGTAAGTGAATTGCTTTACACTATTTCAATTATTCTCATAATCGCATTTCATGTTTAGTTTCAGCCATGTTGTTTCATTATGAAGAACTGACAATCCTAAAGGGAGAATAAAATAAATGGAAAGGAAAGGCTAGGCATGGTAGTTAAAAGATGGTTTTAGAATACATTCCCTCAATATAGCTTTTATGTATATCCTAGTAATCTAAGGGCAATTTGGTATTGAGTATAGTATGTAGAATTCTAAAACCAATATGTTTGATATATTTTTATTTAACATATAAACACACATTTTGAGTAAAATATCTCTAAATTTAAAACAGTGATTCTAAGAGTAATAGGTAAGCTATTTGTCTTTGCTTGAAATTAGATATGCTAAGGTATATTCATTGCCTTTTTGGTGTTCCACCATTGAGCATAGTCTTTTAATTTTTTTAAATAAAAAATTAGGTCTAAGTGCTATAAATTTATCAATAATTCATTGTGTAATGCCAAGTGAAAAATTTTATTGAGCATATTACTTAAAAATGCAAATCATTTTTAGAAAATAAATCAACTCATTTTATGCATTTTAAAAACCAATTGCTACAAAAGGGTGATTTCATATTTCAACAGTTTACCACATTCTAAACCAACCTTATTTTAAGGAACTTCCCGGACATATGAAAATGTGTTTTAAAAATATCACCTTTTGACATTTTATTATGATATAAATTTGATTCAGTGCTCATGGTAGCACCATTAATATGTTGCCATTGTCATAGATCACATTCTGTATATTATAAAAATATGCAAATAACACACTTCACAATTAGTTCACAAGAACAATTAAGTAAAATATATAGATATCTCTTCTTCAAGACCCAACTGTGTATTCTATTGGGGTATTATAACATGAAAATATAAATAATTAATCTAATCTACCCAGGATGTCTTTTGGATTATTTTTATTCTGTTTTTCCTGAGGGTATGGTGCATCATTAAGACACAAATTAAATCAATGAAGTGAATTATTTTAATGTATATGCTCAAAGAAATGAATAATTTGTATTTTTCATAGTTTCTAAAAAAGAAAATTTAGTTATTTTAGGACCTAATAATTACAAATAAACTATTCTATGAAATTTGCTTCTTTTTACTCTTTCAGGACTTTTTTATTGTTGCAAAAAATATTATTTTTCTACTTTCACACTGGTTTAGAAGAATGTACTTAGTGGAAAAAATTAAACCACAATACTTTAACTTTTTTTACTTACAAGCTTAGCAACACAAATGTTTTCACAAAATATCCAGGTGTTTCTTGGAATTTTACAATGTAAAAGAAGTTTTCACTAGTAGTTTTCTGGTGCTTGTATAGATTTTATAAATATTCCCTTTCTTGGAGATTTAGTTTAAACACCTGATATTTAGATTATGTCAGGGTATAAATGGTAATAACTTCCTGAGTTTCCAATATTTTTACCAGTGAAATTTAAATATCTTTGAACAACAGTCAAACTGAAACAGAAGTAATTTTACTAATTTATTTTGAAGGCATTTGTATTAAATCTTGTTATAATTCTATTCTTGGAAGAATTTTATATTAGAATATAAAGAAAGTTTTGCTAATTTCCTACTATAAAATGATAACAGTTAATATGTTTATGAATGTATTAGAGTATATACTAAAGCATTTAAATACACACTATAGAATGGTAGAATACAGAATTACTAGTGTTCTGGTTCAAAATATTTTACTTTCATATTAATTCATATTTTTAGAATTAAATTGTAGTAGAGGGGATGCGTTCAATGTTGATCTCATTCCACCTAATCAGAAAGAATAGGCTAAATTCATTTTATGATTCATAGGGTGGAGCAGATCTTGGTTACTGGTAAATGAGCAAGTAGAGTCAGTATTTTTCAGTGAGTCATTTCATTGTTTCCAGCTGTTCATTCCCTTGTTGCATTCTGAGCCCAGCAGGGAAAACTGCACCAGTCCACTTGATTGGCAGTGTCATGAAATATGTTCTTAAATTTTGCTCCTAGTGTTGGCTTACAGATTTTTCTCAACAGTGAGAAACATGCTGCTCTCAAAAATGAGATAGAACCTGCAATAGCTGAGACAATGCAAACAGATGAAAAACAATTTCAATATCTTACAAGGCATTTCTTAATTTTTCAATGCTTATTTTATTACATAGAATGCAACTAGTACCTGTAGTTACAAGTGTATCTTCCTATACTTATAATTCCAATCATAAAACCAAATTTGGAGATGTCAGTTATAAAAAAGGTAATTTTGGAAAAATAAATGGTAAACATCAAAAACTGTTTTTCTCTAGGCCATCCTTAGAAACTTAGTGAGGCCTTAAGCAATTTAGCAAAAGCCTGTCTTGAAATAAAATATTTTAAAAAATGGGTGGGAGGCTGGGGAAATATCTCAGTGGTAAAGTATCCCTGGGTTAAATACCCAGTACTCCTGCACCCCCAAATCTGATTTTTTCTAAATAGTGTGATGTCTCCACACAAATTACACATCTTGGAGGAAACAGCATAATCTGATGGACTACCTAGGTTCTAGGATTTGCTCTAGCAATGTTACTTTGGCCATATATCCATAGTCCCTTGATTTTAGTGCTTTACTTAGAGAAGAAATAATTAGGAAGCTATAGGGTTTAGTGTTTCTACAGGCAGTGTAGAGTTTACTTCTTCAATACACATTTAGGTAGTGAATGGAAAAGTTGAAAAACTGTAGGAATCATGGAAGCATTGTGGAAGTACCACATTGAGCTCATTATAACAAAAGGCTTGCATGTTTTAAGTTTGAATATGAGGGACAGGCCCAAGATCCAGAATTGACCCTGCTGCTGTTTGAAACAGTGGTACTCCTGTTGAACTTTCAGAAAAATTTACTTCTTTAAAAATCCTGTAATAAATTAATAAGCTCCTTGAAAAGGAGCAGGTCATGAAAATCCTATGCTTGTGTTTAAACAATGACAAAATGTGCAGATGTACTCTATATATCAACTTTCTAACATGAGTCAAGAAAACATCTTTGCAAATGTCTTGAATTTTCAAATGTCAGATCTCCAAGTATATCAGTTGAGACAAGATAATTGGAGATTTAAGAATTTTACCTAAATGTCCAATTTTGACTTTGGAGGTTCTTTTTTTTCTTTTCTTTTCTTTATTCTTCTTTGTTTAAATATTGGTCTGTTATTTATTTGGTTGTAGTGATATTATATCATTGTACATATTAACTTTTTTCAGTGTACTTGTGTTTCATTAGCTTCTATCAATTAATAGTATTTTATTCATTTTTCTGCATTTACCATTACAAGAATATATTTGTTAATTGAATTGTGTGTATATTACACATATATTTTATTTATCAGAGCTATAGATGCTATAGGTTGTCATGTAGAAACACTACAAAGACTAAGAAAATAATAATATGAACTATATTAGAGAATAGTCAATGGATAAAAATGTGAGGTGGGCTAGGATGTCTAATGTTCACTAGTGAGTAATTGTGTGCGGTTTTATGGGATTTGAAAATTTTAACATTAATGAAAGAGATTTTAGGGGCTCATTTTTCCCTGTGAATTGAGAGGTGATTACATTTACTTCCAAAACGGTTTTTTCAAGGATCAATTATCTTGAAAGAAAGGAGAAAATTTGTGGAGTAATGTGGAAGTACTAAGCAGGAGTGGGGGGAGGCTGAACAGAGAGATGATAGAGCCAGGCTGGAGTTCGAGACTTCTAGACAGGGAGGGCTGTTAGCAGATGGTCACAAATATATAATTGCCTAATGATGACATACTACAAACCTGGCATATAACAAAGTTTCAGGAACCTGAAAGCAATGAGGTTCAGTAACAATGTGGAGGAAGTAAGTCTTCAGAAAGCTACAGATGGTTTTTGGTTTTGTTTTGGTTTCTGTTTCTTTTTTTTCTTTTTTTACCAGTGATTGAACCCAGGGGCACTTAACTTCCAAGCCATATCTATAGCCTATCTTAATTTTTATTTTGAAATGATGTCCCTAAGTCACAGAGGGCCTTACTAAGCTACTGAGGCTGGCTTTGAACTTGCAACCCTCCTGCTTTAGCCTCCCATGCTGCTGGGATCACAGGCATGCACCACCAACCCTGGCTACAGATGTATTATTAAAAGGACTTTCTTTGATCAGGTTTTGTAGGGTTTTGTGCAATTTATTCATATATTTATTTGCAGCATTTATGTGTAATTATCTTTATCTCATTAAACTGAGATTCACTAATTTTCTTTGAGACGTGAAAACTATAAAATGGATAGTTAGTAATTTAATTCAAGTTAATATAAATTAAATTTTTATTAGCAAACAATAGCATTTCCCATAAAAAGATTCTAAGAGCAACCTAGATGTGGTTTCTTTACTATGTCATTTAGTAGATAGTCAAGAGCAAAGTAAAATTGTGAGGAAAGTGGAAGTAGCTGGGCAAATAACTTGCATAACTTAACTTGATAAAGTGGGAGTGTGTCTTAGAAAAAGTATTTAAACACAGCTGTATTCTCAAGCACCTTTTAACACTGTTCTTATAAATCCTGTCATAGCTGGTGACATCCTGGAAGTGTCCAATGCTTTGCCACCATTATCTCACTTCATTTCTCATTGATCCTGAGGTAGCATTATTGTCTGGAGTTTGAATATCAGGTTTCAGTGGCTTAAGAGGTTAAGTAACTTGCTAAAATTCACACAGCCATTGAATGGGAACTCATTTAACAGGTAAAACGTGAACTTAAAACCAAATGGTTTCTCTGGGTCATATGTCCTTATAGAACTGCAGCAGCTTCTCGCTACATGTCAGAATATCACAGCTTGTCTTTAACCTGGCAGGATTCACAATACTGCTTTTAATTAGCTAATTATAGACTTTTGTTTTCTAAATTAGCTGTTCTCACTCCTTAGGGTTCTGGAACCCAGAGAACTGTCACTGACTCTGCTCTGGAGACCTGGTCCCTGCTGAAAAAAAACTTACACAAAATTTATCATGTTTAATCCTCTTCCTTTAACTATAATTTCTTGACAATGAAGGTAAATTTAGGCAGAAACTAAATACATGATGCATAGTGTTTCGTGTGTCACTTTCTTCTGTCTTTATCTTTTGGCAAAAGCCTGGGGTTCATGTCAGACCAAGTTATTTTATTTAAGACATTTGAAAGAAATTAACTGTGAATCATTATTAAACAGCAGTACATTACAGTTTTAAAAAGTACATACTTGAGTCAGACACCTGGGTTAAAAATCTCATTTCTATCACTCACTTCGAGTGTAACTTTGGACAAACTACTTCAATTGTTTATACTTAAATCTCTCAATCTCTAAAATTAGGGAAACCCTCTTCATAGGATACATGGAAAGTGCTTAGAAAAGGATGTGCCATATAAGAAGAATTGTAAAAAAATTAATACTGTTTCAGATTGTCCACCAGTTAGTGAGACTCGCTGAAGTGTGTGTGTTTTTAAAGTAATTATTTTTGGAATTTATCTTATTATCACAATTTATAATGTATTTAAAGAAATTAAAAATTCTCTTAGCACAGATATTGCAAATTATAAGGAAGAGATTACAATTACAGGTCAAGAAATTCCAACTGATATTAAGCAAGTCAAAAATATAAACCCAGTCATAGAACAACAATTTAAATATTAAGCAACCTTTTCATTTTTAGGATTTATTATTGTAGAATATTTATAAGGAGAGAGTAAATACAGGTAAGAATAATTTCATTGTGAAAATGAGTATATATTTGAGAGAATTTTTTAAGACCTTTTAATCTAATTACTAAAAGGTATTGGTTTGGTAAATTCCTAATGGCATGCTGCAAATACTTGTGTGAATATAAGACCACAACCGTAAAATAAATGAATATCCAAACTGTTTCTATTTTATGAAGACTCCAAAGGAACACTTCTAATTCCTAATTCTGCGGTTGAAACTTTAAATTTCCTTCATCTCTATCCTGAAGTATTTTCCTAGCTCATAATTGGTCTACTTATTTCTACTCATCCCACCTACAATTCATTTTCAACACTGTAGCCCCAATTTCTCTGATATATAAATCAGAGAGTACAACTCAAGCCTTCAAAATCTCCATTTTACTCCAAGCCAAAGTCCTTCTCACAATCTACAAGGTTATACACAACCTGGCTCTTTCTGACCTTGTCTCCATTCATGCCCCTACTACCTCTCTCTGCTCCAATCATGCTGGCCTCTTAGCTATGCCAGGAACATCCCTTCCTCAGCATTTGGTGTGTGCTGTTGATTCCCTCAATACTTTGTAATCCATATTGTTTTCTATTGCACCAAAAAATGTTTCAGTCCTTCCTCAAAAGTACAGATAGCCCTTTACAGACCACCCTCCCAAACCATTTCCTAGTCTCCTTACCAGTTCTATTTTTTAATAGCACTTATTACAATCTACTATGTATCCCACCCACCCACTCACAATCTATAAGAATAAGATGTGTTGTCTACGATGTTCAATGCAATCTCTCAAACTTGGCTAAAGCTAATATTCATTCTTGAATAAATGTTTTTGCTTGAGATTCAAGGAGTTAAAATATTTTCTTCACTTGATTAAAAAATTTATATTTTAAGTGAATAGAGATATCAACTTCAGATAGCATAATTACTGTGAAAGCTATAAGATAGATAAAAATACATACAGATCAGTTAAGAGAAAAAAATAATATGAAACCATGAGTGCCGAATAAGTCTTTTAAACCATCATAACAGAATTTATCAAGTCAAGGGCCCTGTCACCTGGAGTGTATAATATGATGGGCCAAGTGTATGCTGACCCTTATGTTGAGCCCTATGGTATACCATGCATGTCTTTCCAAATAGTCACTTTAACCAAAAGATATGAGATTTTGCTTAAAATGGGCCACTGGAAGATAAATTCTAATCCTTCTAGAATGTTTTCTGTATTAGGGAGATATTTTTGTGGAAAGATTAGAGAGACACTTCTTTAGCACTACCTATATTTTAGAGCTGAATTCGATTTACTTCATTAAATGTTTATTTTATTACTAAGGGCAAGAAAACCATTACTGAATTTGCTAGATTTCTTTTATTACTTCACTTTCTTGTATAGCATTTGTTAAATATAGATTGGCTCTAATTTTATCAAGTTCCTAGAACAATGCAATACACATACTAAGCAATAAATGTTTAATTTATCCTTCCATATATGTGTGCCTTTCTATAGTAAGTTCCCTATGTTTCAAATAAATATTTTCACTTTCTTAATATTATATTTCCTCTTACTATTCATGTATAGAACTGCATAGAAATCTTTTATTATTTGTAATTTTACTTGGCAAAAATAGGGACTTTGTTGTGATGTTCAATGCTGTCAGGCTTATCAGAAAGATTGAAAACTATAGAATAGGCAAGACAATCTAAGAAAAGTCAAAGACCATAAATATTTTATATAGGTGGGAGTTTAACATCTTTTGGTTTTATTAGGCAGAATAATTATCCTTGTCATGCTCAATAACACAGGCAAGTAGAAATTATGGAAAGATGTAATTATATTGATTTGTGGGCAATTAGTTCAATTTACAGTAATTATCATGTTTTGCTTGTATGTGCATACATGAAAACAGCTAGGATGTGTTAATAACATGTGACATTTTGGAAGAATACAGTTTTCAAGAATGTTAAAATCACTTTCCCATCCTCTACCTAATCTACTGAATGCCTGATGTCAACATGGCAATGATGGAAACCCTGTGCCAAGAACATCACCTAGATAAATCTTAAATGCCCCCCAAAAATTCTTTCATCCAGTTTGGCATAAAAGAGTAAGTATAGACAATGAAAATAAATTCTCTGAGTTCCAGCTTTGTTACTCTAACCATATTACTTTGGGTAAGATATTTAATCTTCTTATGACCTGATGTCCCTATCTGAGGGAGATTAATGTTTATACACCATAGGATTTCACTGAGTTAATATCTGTACACATTCTAAAGAGTGTCTGCATGTACTATGTTAATCAGTAGACTTGGCATCCACAGACTCTTATGGCTCCCAAATTACCAGATAAGGTTCTTGTTGGCCTTTTGTAATATTAACAATAATTGTATTATAACATTTCTATGTTTTGTACTGGAGTATAAATTAACCCATTTCTATGGTGACTCTTGTTGATAAATGTCTCATCAAAGCATCATCATTCTTTCTTTGATTTCTAATGAGTTCTTTGTTTTAAGCAGTGGCAAAATAAAGCAAATAGAATCTAGACACCCAAGCAAATTATTTTTAATAAGTATTTTAAATCTATTAATTTTTGGCTTTATTCACATATCATGATAATTAAATTTTAAAAGTCATTTCAAGAATAATGTTAAATATTCTTCACAAAAGTAATTATTGATTCATAGAAATAGAAGTTACTGTGTTGTCACATTCTTGATTATATTTGGAATTTCATTTACTTTCAAGTAATGTAGCTAAATAAAGCCCAGATGTAAATTGCCAATTTTTCATTTCTGTGAATACATCATTGTACAGATAGCTTGTATGGTATTTTCTACCCGAGAAAAATAAACTATAAATAAGTGGTTTTAAGGCATCATTTCACAGAAAATGGAGACTATATTCTGTGGAGTTTTGAATTTATATCCACAAGGTTCGATTTGTGAGTTATTATTTCTTATACAGCACCTTGGTAGAACAGAATTGAAAGGCAGTGAAAAGAAAGACATTGAACTTGAATAAGATAGTGCATTGAGGAAAAAAAACACAAGCAGCAGCTAATGCACCACATGTGTAAGGAATAAGAAATTTCATTAGAGGGTGATGGGATTGTTTAGGCAGTGATAAACAGGTTCAGCCTTGGAAGAAAGGAAGTGAGGCATATGCACTAGAGAACTCTCAAGTTCTATCTTTGAAGTAAAACTCTCCTGTTATTAAACAACACTCAGAAAGGTATTCTACATAATTAAAAGTCAAAAGGTGACAGGATTTCAGGGCATACATACACACACACGTGTGTGTGTGTGTGTGTGTGTGTGTGTGTGTGTGTGTGTGTGTGTATATATATGTGTATATATATATATATATATATATATATATATATATATATAGAGAGAGAGAGAGAGAGAGAGAGAGAGTATGTATTTATGAGTGAACAGAATACCCTTACTTTATCTTTATGTGGTGCTGAGGATTGAACCCAGGGTCTCTCACATGCCAGGCAAGCACTCTACCACTGAGCCACAACCCCAGCCCAGGAATTCAGGATTTAATATTTTAATTAAAATATGTAAGCTTGGTTGCATCTATGCATATTTGTAAAGCTGCTACACTTAAAATAACTTCTATGAAATGATACTCTTCATGTAGTTCTCAATCTCACTGTGAAATCTCAAAAGCAAAAAAGAGTTAATTATAATGGTGCTTGTGGATGTTAATATTCTTAAATTCCTACTCTGATGTTAACTTGAAAAACCCCTAAGTAAAACCTAGTTATGACATATGACCTTGTGGTAAAAATGAAAATTAACCCTAACTTTTCTACCAGCTTCTTTTATCAGATTGGTGATCATATATTTAACAAGTTCCCACCTATTGAACATGAACTGATGCTCAAACATATCAAATGATGAATTGAAAAGACAGAAAAACTTTTTTTTACTACAACTGTTTGTATGAAAAAAAAACTGACACAAAATATGTGTGTTACTACAAAGACATGTACTCACTAAATGCATCTCAACAGAGCAAAATGTCATCAGAAGGCATTAGAAAAATTCCTTAAAAACCTGACTATTTCAGCTACACAGTTTATCTCTCATTTTAAGAAAAAAAACAACTGATAATTAAGTTTCCATGAGGCATTAGTAAGACACACTAGACAAAATATATCTCAAAGTATTTCAGAATAAATATACACTTTGCACAGCATGAAGGAAAATGCCAATGGAGAGTAATTGTACTTACTGGAAAATAGCGAACTAAAAAGTGAATTAAATGTGGACTTACAAAAATGGTTTCCATAAAAATGCTTGATTTAAAATATGAAAGTTATTAATATACAACAATGAATCATTACAAATCAGCTAATTGTGATAAAATATAAGGTACAAATAAAATGCGTAAAATATATGTATTGAGTGTAGAAAATAGACTTACACTGAAAAGTTGCAATTTACTCTTTTGGGGGATGAAAAAAAAAAACAAAAGAAAACAGTGGCAGATAAAGTTCAGCACACAGCTTTTAAAATAATACATGTGTACTCCCCTTTAAACCAGGTGTTATGCTCTCTCCCTTCAACATTCTTACATTCAGGCCCGCCCCCACCCAAAGCTTCTCTTCACACTCACTCCTCTGTCAGGGTTCCACTACTTAAGCCATGTACCGGCCCTACATGAGTACCCGGAAACAGTACCCAAATGCCTCTGCCCCACTGCTCTGCAACCTCTGCCACACCCACCAGCTGCCCCCAAGAGCACCCAGGAACAGCACACTAACTCATGTCCCACTTCCCTGCCCTCACAGAACTCAGCACTAGTGCCCCCTCCAGGCCCTCCCTCCCAGCAGGCACAGTGTGCTCCCTCCCCACACACTAACTCACCCAGCCTCCAGTCCCCCTACACCTGTCCAGCCAGGGTTGTGCCCCCACAGGCCTCACCACATGGGTCTGCTCCAGTCATCACATTGCAGCCACAGGCACTCTGTACCCCAACCCACACACTACCCCACGCAGCCTCTGGTCCCAGGACACCTCTCCAGCAAGGGTCTCACCCCCACAAGCCTCAGAAAGAGGGCCCTCTCAAGGCACCACTTCAGATTGTGCAATCACAGCATGCCCCTTCCCCCCACACATTACCCCACCCAGCTCCTACTCCACCCAGCTCTTACCCAAACCAGCTCCAGTCCCCCAATGCCTCTCCACCCAGGGCTGCAACCCCCACAGGCCTCAGCATGAATGCCCCCTCCAATAACTGCCTCTCAGCGGCAGGCACACTGCACCCCCTCACCACACCTTACCTCATTAAACTCCTACCACACCCAGCTCCAGTCCTCGAAAACCATTCCACCTAGGGCCGCATGCCACACACCACTGGGGACACTAGAGTCCTCCCTACCTGAGTCTATCTCCCAAGTCCACAACGGCCAACAGGAGGTGGTGGTGAGGGCCATGCTGCCCCTGTGGGAGGCTCCACACCCTCATCAGAAACTGTAAAGGAGAAAGAACGGCAACAGCACCTTCCCAGAGGGTGGCATAGTTGTGGGGTCAGTACTGGAGCAGCTCAGGCAGCCATCAGCACAACGGATCTCTGAGATTTGAAGGCACTAGCTTCTCCATCATCTGCAGGCCACTTTTAGGCTGCCCAGAAACCCACTGTGCATATGCAGTTTGGACTAAGTCCCTGAATGTGTGCAATGAATGCACACAGTGAATGTGTGCAAACTGCATGTATATGTGTTTCAAGGGCAGGGCTGTGAGCAGGGATGTTCCCAGTCATTGCCTCATAGCTACAGACACAGTGTGCCCCTCCAGAGGTACTACCTCACCCATCTCTGGCCCCCTAAGACCTCTCCAGTCAATGCTGCGCCCCTACAAGCCTCAGGACAAGCGCCCCCTCCAGGCACCCCCTAGCAAGAACAGGAACAGGGCATCCCTTCCCCATGCACTATCCCACCCAGCTCCTACCCCTCTGAGCTCCACCCCACTCAGCTCCAGTCTCCCAATGCCTCTCCAGCCAGGGATGCACCACCATAGGCCTCAGCACAAGCACCCACTCTAGGCATTGCCTCATAGCGACAGGCACAGCGAGAGCCCTTCCCATGCACTACCCCATCCAGCTGCTGGTGCCCTGATGCCTCACCAGTGAGGGCCTCGCCCCCACAGGCCTCAGCAAGAATGCCCCATCCTGGCATCTCCTCACAGGTACAAACACAGTATACCCTCTCCCCACAAACTACTCCACCCAGCTACTACCCCACCCAGCTTTGGTCCCCTGAAACCTCTTCAGACAGGGCCACATTCCCACAGGCCTCACCAAGAGCAGTCCTTCCAGGTATCACCTCACAGGGACAGGCATAACGTGCCCCCTTCCCACACACTTCCCCACTCAGTTCCTAACCCACTCAGGTCCAGTCCTCCATCCCTCTCCAGCCAGGGCAGTGCCCCCACACAGGCCTCAGCATGAGCACCCACTTCAGGCACCACTTCACAGAAAATGGCACAGCATGCCCCTACTCACACACTACCCCACCTAGCACCTACCCCACCCAGTTCAGTCCCCCAACACTTCTCCAGCCAGGGCCATATACATCACACACCGCTGAGGACACTGGAGCCCTACCTACCTGAGGCTCTCTTCCCAGGCCATCAGGAAGGGTCTTAGGCACTTGAAGGAGCATGCCTCTCCACTGTCTGCTGGCCACTTCTGGCCACCTGGAAACTCATGATGCAGAAGCAGTTTGCTGTATGCACACCCAAGCATGTGTGCATCATGCATGCACCTGTGCCTTGAAGGCAGGGCTTTGCTCAGGCATGTTACCAGGCAATGCCTACCAGCAACAGTCATGGTGTGCATCCTCCCCATACACTACCCCACCCAGCTTGGGTCCCCTAACATCTCTAGCCCGGGCCCTTCTCCCACAGACTCAGCATAGTCACCCCTTCAGTCATTGCCTCCCAGGGACAAAGAACGTCCCCTCCCCTGCACTACCCCCACCCACTCCTACCCCAGGGAGCTCGTACCTTACCCACCTCCTACCCAACCCACCTCCTACCCAACCCTGCTCCTGGTTCCCTAAGAACTCTCCAGCCAGGGTCCCATCCCCCACAGGCCTCAGCAGGTCGCCCCTTTCATGAACCAGTTCGCAGGAAGAGACCCAGTCTGCCTCCCCTCCATGCACTACCCCACACAGCTCTGGACCCAGGATGCCACTGCAGCCGTGGCTGCACCCCACAAACTGCTGGACACACTGGCACCCTCCCTACATGAAGTTCTCCTCCCAGATCCATGATGGTCAACAGGAGCATAATGGGTGAGCACCAGCCTGTCCCATTGGGAGGCCTCAAATCCTCACCAGGAACCTCGAAGTGGTGAGGACAGCCTCTACATCTTACCAGACGGTGACAAAGCTGCCTGGCCAGGAGTGCAGCAGCCCGGGCAGCCTTCTGCAGGAAGAATCTCACCTACTTGAAGACCTATGTGCTCCTCCACCATCTTCCGGACACTTCTAGGCCGCGGGAAACCCACTGCGCGGAAGCAGTTTGCCGCGGAAGCAGTTTGCCGTACGACCCTGCGTGTGTCAGTGCGTGCATCTGTGCGTGTGCCCTAAGGGCGCCTGTGAGTAGAGGGCGGGGCCATGCCCTGTGATATTGGGGGCTAGGCCACCTGGTGGACACCGGTCAAGCAGGAAACAGAACGCCCTGGAGGATGGGAGGATGGCTTGTGTTGTGCAAGCTTCTTTCACTGCAGGGAGGCGCTGCCCAGGCGACGGTGCGAGGGGCCAAGATCCCTGTCTGCCAGAGTGCAGGAGGCAGCTTGGAGTCCCCTGGTGGTAGCGGTTGGGATTGATGCTCACCTTTTGCTGTTTGAAGCCAAGAGAGCACTCAGAACCCTCCTGGCTTCAACTCGTGGGAGGGCTGCAGTTCTGGCCAAAGCAGCACTAGGCACTGAATAACTGGAGCCAAACTTGGCAGTGGGAAAGTTGCAGGCACCGATCCAGGGACCTGGTAGTGGTGACGTGATCGCTTGGTTGGCCATGACTGCTGAGGTTCCCTGTCATTTACAATTATATGAATGAATTTGGAAGACCATTTTGCTAAGTGAAAGAAACAATGTCACCACTTAGTAATTAAGTTCTTTATTTATGTTATCCTTTCAACAAACTTTGAGTTCTCTTGTATGTCTGTCAAATAATGTGACTTGTGGTGAAAATAACCAGTCCACCTGCTCTGGTGACAAGGTTTTTAATCACAAAATTCAAGGAACTGAATGTTGAATCAGTTCTAAGTTTGTGCCAAGTCATCCCATGCTTTAATTCTCACCCTCACCTGTAGAATACTGCAAGCCTGGGCAAGCTAGTCTATGGAAGGATGAGAACAGTGAAACTCAGGCAATCTAAATTGAAGTTATCCTCAAGAATAGTCTAAAAATCTTAAGCAAAAAAATATGCTGGAGGAATCCCAATACTCATTTCAAATTGCACTGAAGAGACAAAAAAACAACAATAAAAAGCATGGTAATCACAAAAAGTGTACACAGAAATCAGACTAGAATAAAAGATACAGAGACAACCCACACTTACATATTCATTTGATTTTTGGCAAAGGGCCCAAAAACATGGAATGGAGAAAAGACAGCTTGGCCCATGTTTTTATTGTGTGGCTGTGGTTCTTAAAGATTTAAAATATTTAAAATACATTTTAGATATTAATCCTTTATTGGGTATGTGGTTTGAAGTTGTTTTCTTTAATTTTGTAATTGCATTTTCATTGTTTTTATTGTTTCTTCTGCTGTGTAGAAGCTTTTTAGTTCCACTTCTCCATTTTAGTTTATATTGTCTGTGGTTTTGGTTTTATAACCCAGAAATTATATCCAAGAAAAGTTACTGACAAAAAACTCCTAATTTCTACAGTGGTTAATTTTTGGTGTCCTACACGGCAAGCATTATATTTCAGTCTTTAGTGACTATTGATGTGATTTTTTTATGATGTAAGAAAAAATTTAATTTTATTCTTTTACTAGTGTATATTCAATTTTCTTATTAGCATTTGTTACAAATATTGTCCTTTCCCCTTTGTGTCTTTTTGGAAACTTTGCTGAAGTTCACTTGGCATATATGTGTGTTTTATTTCCAAGTTCCATGTTTCAGTGTTACATATGTCTGTCATTATGCAAGGAAAATAATATTTTAATAAACTATGTAGTATATTTTGAAATCAAGAACTGTTATTCCTCCTTAAACATTATTCATTGTCAAAATTCATTTGGAAAATTTTGGCTTTTGTAGTTTTATATGAATTAGTATAAAAATAAATATTGCCTTTGCTATGTCTGTTGCAAAGGCCATTGGCATTGTGTGGAGGATACTATTGAATTTAAAATTAATTTGGGTGTTAGAGGTATTTTAACCATATCAATGCTTAACACAAAATCACAGGATGTTTATTTATTTGTGCCTGCTTTAATTTCTTTTATCAATGTTTCATAGTTTTCAGTGTACAATTTTCACCTTTTAACTAAGTCAAACCTGAATTATCTTACTGTTTTTGAGGCTATTGTAAATGACATTTTTTTTTGCTTTTAGGGTTTATTGTTAGCATATGAAATGTAACTGAATTTTGTTTGTTGATTTCATATCTTGTAAACTTTCTGGATTCACTTATTTTGACAAAATTATTTTTAAATTCTTTAGGAAGAATCTACATGTAAGATTAAGTCATATGAAAACAGAGGTATTTTCACTTCTTTACAATGCAGATTTTTTTATTCCTTTTCTTCCACTATTTCTCTGAATTATACTACCAGTATTATATGGGAGAAAACTGATAAAGGTGGGCCCCCTTGTCTTGCTCATGATGTTGGAAGAAAAGCTTTATTTTTATTGTTGATTATAATATTAGCTGTGGACTTTTCATATATTGATTTGCTTATATTGAATTAAATTCCTACTTACTAAGTTTATTATGGGATTTTTTTTGCCATGAAAATATGCCAAATTTTGTAAATGTTTTCTCTACATCTATTTATATTCTTTCTTAATCATATGTTTGTTTAAATGTGATATATCATGTTAATTGGTTTCAGCATTTGTATAATCCTTTAATGTATGATTAGATAACTTTCTGCTGTTATTCTTTGAGAGATTAACATCTATTTTAATCAGGGATATTAATCTGTAATTTTATCTGATTTTAATACAATTATCTAACACTAGAATCAGGATAATGCTGTACTCATAAAATTATTTGTGTTATCTTATTTTCACTTTTCCAGAGGAGTTTAAAAAAGAATTGGCATATTTAAAAAATTAGGAGAATTTACCTGTGAATTGATCTGGTCTTGGGATTTGTCTGTTTAACTTGTTGTCATTTCTTATTTACTTCCCTTCCCTATTATTGGCATGTTCTATTTCTTCATACTTCAATATTGGAAAGTTGTATGTTTTTAGAAATTTGTCATTTCATTTTAGGTCATCTGTTTTTTGGTTTTTTGTATAATTTTCCATAACCTCATAGTAATCTCTGCTGCAAGATTTTTCCCCTGTGAAATCAATTAGAATGTTTTCTCATTCATTTCTGATTTAATTCATTTGAGTATTCTCTTTGTCTCTTTTATTTTAATATAAGTTAAGTTTTATTAGTTTTGCTTACCTTTCTAAGAAAGAAAAAAACCTCTCACTGGTTGTTGAATTTTTCTCTATTATTTTATAATTCTCCATTTTATTTATTTGTGCTCAATTGTATTTTGTATATGAATGACTTTGTGCTTATTTTCCTGGTATGTTGCTCAGTATAGAGTGTTTGTCCAAATATGTGAGGCTCTAGGGTCTATCATCAGCACTGCACAAAATGATGATAATAGTAATATTAGATTGGCTGTGTATGTTCTCTCTTCTTTTTGTAAATTTACTGAATTTACTTGTTCTGACAAAATTTTCTATAAACTTCCTGGTTTTGCTACCTCTCTTAAGTTTCTGAGTTGGGTTTTGATTTTCATTTCTCTCAACATACATTCTACTACACATTCTGATTTCTTATTTGCTACATTTGTTGTTCAGGAGTATGTTGTTTAATTTCTACTTATAAATTTCTACTTATAAATTTTTCCATTTTCATTCCTTTATTAGTTTCTGGTTTCATTCAACTGTAGTCAAAAAACATACATTATATACAGTGTCAAAGTTCTTAAATATTTACAATATTTTTGGGACATAACACATAATCTTTCCTAAAGAATGTTTTGTGTACACTTGAGGAAAAATTTGATTTCTTTCTTTATTGATGGGGTATATTGGTCTATATGTTTCTATAAATTTAATGTATTACTAACTGTTATTATGTCTCACACTTTATATAATTTATTGTATAATGATAATTGCATTTTATGGTAACAAAACTCACCATGTGGGATTTTCATTTTTATTTAAATTGGTGTTATAACATTTGTTGACATGAGAATGTGAGTACTTAAAAGTTTTTGAAGTGAAAGTTTACAAAGGAGTGGTTAAAGGTGAAAGTCATACTTCTCAATTTCAAAACTTATTATAAAGCATGACACGGTTGTATAGGCATAAGGATAAATTTATAGATCAATGAATTGAATTGAAGGCCAGAATAAATACACATCTATGTTCAATTAATTTCAACAAGGGTACTGAAGCCATTGAATAGGAGAAGAGTCTTTTCAACAAATGGTGCTGTACAACTAGACATTCCCATGCAAAAGAGGGAATTTGGACGCTTGACATCATGTCATATACAAAATTTTAACTAAAAAAGATTAAAAATATAAATATAAGAATTAAAGCCTTAAAACTCTCAAGAGAAAAGAAAGAAAGAAATCTTCATAAAATATAAACGATAAAAAAACTAGATAACTTGGAATTTATCAAAAGTGAAACATTTTGGGTTAGGGGGTGGTGGGCATCAAATGACTTTGTTCATATAGTGAAAAGATAACCAATGAAAAGGGAGAAAATATTTGCTAATCATATATCTGGTAAGAGTCTATTATCCAGAAAAGTACTATTTCAATTCAATAAAAACAAACTACAAAAAAGTGGGTGAAGAACTTTAAGAGACATTTCTCTAAAGAAGTTATACAAATGGTCAATGAGCACATGAAAAAATGCTCACTAACCGTTAGATAAATGCAAATTAAAACTACAGAAAATACCAGACAGCATAGTCTCCTCTAGAATTGCTATACTAAAAAGAAAGAAAACACAATTATTGCAAAAAAAATGTGAAGAAGTTAGACTGTATACTTTGCTGGTAGCAATGTAAAAATGGTGAATTATTGATCCAGATCTCAAGACCCCAAAATACTACTCTTGCATACACGTCAAAAAAAAAAAACTGAAAAAAGATATGCCCATGGAAAAATGTGTACAAAAATATATACAACTTTATATATAATTATCAAAAAGTGGGGTTGGGGTTGTAGCTCCGTGATAGAGCACTTGCCTAGCATATTTGAAGCACTGGGCGTGATTTTCAGCACCACATACAAATAAATAAAATAATGATCCATATTTTTTTAAAAGTGAAAAAAAATTTCAATGTCCATCAGCTGATGAATGGATACACAAAATATGGCCTGTGCATACAATAGAATATTATTAAGCTATAAAAAGAAATCAAGTATTAATTCATACTACAACATGAATGAACATCAAAAATATGCTAAGTATAAGAAGCTTTTTACAAGAGATTACATATTATGATTCTATTTATTAAAATGTCCAGGATATTAAAGAAAAATTAAATTATGACTTTTGCAGGTAAGTGGATGGAGCTAGAGGATATCATGCTAAGCAAAATAAGCCAAATCAAAAAAAAAAAAAAAAAAACAAAGGTGAAATGTTTCCTTTGATAAGCAGATACAGATCCATTATGGAGGTGGGTAGGGAAGAATGAAGGAACTTTGGATTTGGCAGAGGGGAGAGAGAAGAGGGGAGGGGCTTGGGGTTGGGTAGGACCATGGAATGAGAGAGACGGTATTATCCTATAATTATTCTACTGTCATATATAACTAATTAGAACAAGTTTTAAAAATGTCCAAAATAGATAATTCCACAGACAGAAAGTAGATGGTTGCTTGAATCACATTTTGAAGATGGCAGGCAATGGGGAGTGATTACCAGTGGGTATGGGGTTTCTTTTTGTTGTGATTGAAAATATTCTAAAATTGATAGTGGTGTGATTGCATGTTATGAATACACAAAAATTCTTGAATTGTACACTTGAGCACTGCCTCCTTTGTTGAATTGTATGTCAACTTTAAAATTTAGAAAAAGAGGATTCTAATCCAAATGTACTATTTTATCTCTGTCTCTAGTTAGTGGAATTACATATACATTTTTAGTTTCTTTATAACCCAATGCATTATCTAAGTTAGTTCCAATAAATATTTATCATTTTTTTAAAAAAATTAGTTTTAGATGAATACAATACCTTTATTTTATTTATTTATTTTTTATGTGGTGTTGAGGATTGAACCCAGTGCCTTACATGTGCTAGGCAACTGCTCTACCACTGAGCCACAATCCCAGCCCCAACATTTATAATTTGTAAAATAAGTAAAACATTTGAAGTGTTAATTTTAAATATGGCAATTTTAATATTCAACTTATAAAAGAAAGGATAAAAGTAGTCACACACTGTACAGCCTTGCAACATAAGGGTATAATACTAGTAATGGAAAATGGAATAAAATGAAAATAAGTATGCGAAAGTGATAAAAATTGGCATGAATTTATTGTAACATTTTTGATAATGTTTATCTTTACAAGTATGGGAAATGGCCACATTTGCATCACAAATTAAATTGGAGTTTTATTTGACATTGAAAATGACAACATTTTCAGGGACAGGTGCCCTCTTTTACTCTTCAATTCTTTATTGATTATGATTCCCCTAATTTATTCCTGGAATTTTCCCTTCTCCTTATCTTTCTCTTTTGTTCAATCTGAGTTTTCTTTTTTCTAATTGTGTTACTTATATCCAAAATTTTTCATTTCCTCTAATGCTCTAAAGATTTTAGTTTATAACTTTGAATATTATTTCTTAATAATTTGAACTTTAATATTTATTCAGCTTTTTGAATTTTGTTTTTTTTTATTCTTTTGACTCTTTAATTATTCAGTGGTGAATAAATATCACATTTATTTTTATCTCAGTTTTGCATACTAAATATTCTTTCCTAATTTATTTGATTTCATACTTATTGCTTTTCGATTTTAAATTTGCTATATATATTTAAATTCGGTATAGATTTCATTATTCTTCTCTTTTTCATTCTTGTTAACATCTGGCAAAAGATAAAAGTTCCTCTGATTCAGTTTACACACACACACACACACATACACACACACACACACACACATTGTGACACCCTGCTAGGTGTCACACAGCTCCAGGGTCCCCGGGTGCGCAGTGCCCTTTGGTGGAAGAAAGGTCCCCGCTGGGCAGGAAGGTATCTCATGGACCGCATGCACTGAAGTCTTGGGCAACAGCGAATCCTCCTGATGCTGCGAGGCCAGATAAGTGGCTGCTACCTCTTTTGCACCATTTCACCTGGTGACATGGGAGCACCATTGGATGAACTCCACTGCACACTTGCCTGTGTGCACCACTTTTAGCTCCACCTGGGTGCCTTCACCCCTCTAGAGAGTGTGTCTGTGACCCAGAAGAGCATTCTTCTCGGCAACTCTGGGATCAGCATTAGAGCCGGCTTTCTGGAAGCAACAGTGAGTCCCTCCCTGTCCCCTCGTTATCTGCCCTGGGCTACTGGGCCAGGCCTCTCCAGGCGCCTTGAAGCTTCATTCTGAACCTAAGGCTGCCGCCCTGGGCGAGCATCCTATGTCTCTGGTGGCTTTCTATATCCCTGGGGACTCTGCTCCAGGAGCCCTGCTCCTGGGGTCTTGATCTCAGATGGCTTTCACCTCCCCCTTCTCGGCAGAAAACAGAGCCTAGCAAGCCCATGGAGACTGGCAATCCAGGTGCTAGCAGGGCAGCTGGGCATGCACAGAAGGTAGGCAGGTTTGGCTTGCAAATCAGACAACTTGTGAGTTACTAGAGTACTAGGAGAAGGAGGGAAAGAGGAGCAGGTCTGTGGTAGTTATGACCACCATCACAGGGAGTGAAAAGAAAGTGACCAGAACACTCAGAGAAACCAAGAGGTCTGTATTGTGGCAGTGTCAGATTCACAGGGTAGGAAAAGAAAAAAGAAAGAGCTGGAAAAGAGAGAGAATGGGGGTGAAAGAGAGAGCAAAGTGTGTGTGTGTGTGAGAGAGAGAGAAGATAAGAGGAGAGGGGAGAGTGAGAGAGAGGGGAGGGGTCTGCCAGGAGAGTTTTTATAGCCAAAATCAAATGGGTTATCTGGTTGGAATACAGTGGATCATGCAGTAGTTGCTAAGGGGGTCATCTTCTGCCTTCAGGCAGACCTGGCAGGGGTGAGATGTGGGTTTCTGTTGCACCAAATGGGGTAGGGGGATGATTTTTCATCCTTGAGACAAACAAGAAATATGGAACCAGATGGATGGGGTTTGGGTGTTAGCCTGCAGCTAACAGGGAGAGGAAGATTTCTTACCACTTGGAGTGTCTTTGGTTTGTTTTTGGAAAAGGGAATACAAAATAAAGAAAACAGAAAAGAGAAGGGGAAAAGCTAAAAGGAATGGGTGGGAGGAGGCCTGACCAGAAATGGCAAGAACATGCAGCGGAACCAGGGGCATAAGGGGGAATGGCTCTTCCCAGCCAAGATCACTGCTATTTGTGCAGGTGCCTGGGCTGCTGCCTGGAGGAAGCCACAGCTGCACATGTGCTGAGCACTCTTGTAGGCAGGGGCACCCACCAAGGGGCAAGTCAGAGCCATACCTGTTCCCATACAGTTCCTTGTTCCACAAAGATTCCAGCAGGCATGGAAGCGTGACACCTCACAAGGGACTCAAGAGCCTAAGGACAGTGGCTTCCTGATTAATGCCAAGAGGCAGAAGACCAAGATGTGGTAGACCTGGTAACCCTGGCGTTTTGAGGAAGCTTAGAGAACTGGCATGGGAAGGCCACCTGGAGCTAAACTGCCAGGTCAGGACTGCTCTCACCACCCAGCTCTCAGAAGCAGGTGGTGGTAGCAGGTGACCTATTTCTTGGCTTATCTCCTTATTAAAGGAGGAAAACTTTCTGTGCTAGTAAGAAATATTTTTTCTATAGGAATTAAAAGAAGGAACTGCAGATGGTACAAGAATGGCTGTTCTGTTAATTTGAGGCTTGGGGTAGGGCTTGAGCCTCAAGAAAGCCTTATGCTGTGGGATTGAAGCTCCCCAACTGAGGGTGGGAAATTCAGAGGTGACAAACAATGGGATATATCTGTAATGGGACATGAATAAGGCAAGAGGTGGCCAGGCTGTAGATGAGATTACCTCACCCAGCAAACTTTTGCTTAGATTTTCTCTCTGTCCCATGTGGGATCCAAGGCAAAAAGCATCAGGTTTGGTGAAGTTCATAAGCTGTGTACATGTGTTTGTGTGCATGTCCATAGTTGTATGCAGAGTGCCAGTTGAGGTCCTTGTTTGATTTTTTATGTTCTTTAGGAAAGCACCCAGGTCAACCTCCTGGAGGAGCTGCTTGTTTGAATTACATTTTAGGGATGGAAGAGGGAAATGTGGCTCTTAGAGTAATGCAGATAAAGGTTCAGTGTTGTTTCACTTTTTGACCCACCCAGCCAGTCTATACTTGATTAGCTGTGGCTACTGCATTGCACTTGATCTCCTCTCTGGAACCCTCTGCAGTCACAAACTCCTTACAGTAAGGCTGATTTCTGGTTGTTTTTAAAGGGTGGAGGTTTGGAGGGGGAAAATTGACTGGAGCAGTAGATTCTTCTTGTCTACTTGGCTAGGTGCATGTTGAAGTTGTGATCTTGATCTGTGTGCTTGTGCATGAGTGCCACTTGCTGCATGCAGATTGGAAGTGAAGAGAAAGCAGGACTTTGGGCATTGATTGCACCAAAATGAACAGATGCCAGGCAAGCAAACCTTCATTTGCATACAAGTATGCAAATGTATGAACCTGTTGGAAATTCATGAGGATATGTGCTGCCTACATCATGCTGCTGATCATGTTTGCAGTGTGAATGGATGGGTCTCCTTGGGAGAAAAATGTATGTGTCAGAGCAACTGTGTTGTTAAGCAGACTGACTATTTCACAGTGTGCTTTGCATAGACCTTTATTTTTTTTTGCCAGTCATTAGAATGGATTTTTTTTAATTTTTGTTTTGCTTTTATCAAGTCAGTCATCATAAACAGACTAACACGCAAATTAACAGATGACAGAACACATAAAACAATAACATGAAACCAAAGTGCACTTTCAGGTATGTACATAGGCCATGCTGAATCTTTTTTCTAGTCATAATTTTATAGTTTTTAAATACAGACAGTCAAAAATTCTCCCTAGGGGGCAATGACTGGCAAGGAACTAGCACTTTGCATTCTTAATGCAAATCACGACAGAGATCTCACCAAACCAGCCTCGTTTCTTTTTTTTTTATTGGTTGTTCACAACATTACAAAGCTCTTGACATATCATATTTCATACATTAGATTGAAGTGGGTTATGAACTCCCAATTTTACCCCAAATGCAGATTGCAGAATCACGTCGGTTACACATCCACAATTTTACATAATGCCTAATTAGTAATTGTTGTATTCTGCTACCTTTCCTATCCCCTACTATCCCCCCTTCCCTCCCCTCCCATCTTCTCTCTCTACCCCATCTACTGTAATTCATTACTCTCCTTGTTTATTTTCCTATTCCCCTCACAACCTCTTATATGTAATTTTGTATAACAATGAGGGTCTCCCTTCATTTCCATGCAATTTCCCTTTACTCTTCCTTTCCCTCCCATCTCATGACTCTGTTTAATGTTAGTCTTTTCTTCCTGATCTTCCTCCTTGCTCTGTTCATAGTTGCTCTCATTATATCAAAGAAGACATTTGGTATTTGTTTTTTAGGGATTGACTAGCTTCACTAAGCATAATCTGCTCTAGTGCCATCCATTTCCCTGCAAATTCTATGATTTTGTCATTTTTTATTGCTGCATAGTACTCCATTGTGTATAGATGCCACATTTTTTTATCCATTCATCTATTGAAGGGCATCTGGGTTGGTTCCACAGTCTAGCTATTGTGAATTGTGCTGCTATGAACATCGATGTGGCAGCATCCCTGTAGCATGCTCTTTTAAGGTCTTCAGGGAATAGTCCGAGAAGGGCAATAGCAGGGTCAAATGGTGGTTCCATTCCCAGCTTTCCCAGGAATCTCCATACTGCTTTTCAAATTGGCCGCACCAATTTGCAGTCCCACCAGCAATGTACAAGAGTACCCTTTTCTCCACATCCTCGCCAGCACTTGTTGTTGTTTGACTTCATAGTGGCTGCCAATCTTACTGGAGTGAGATGGTATCTTAGGGTGGTTTTGATTTGCATTTCTCTGACATAGACCTTTATTTCTCCCTTGGCTTCTGAATTCCAAAAAGACAAATAACCTATGCCCCATTTTAGCCTTTTTTTTCTGGGTTACTATTTGAAAAGAAAGAAAGTGTGGTTCATAATTATGTAGACCAAGTAATTATATATTGTGAGATCATTATATTCTGTGAACCATTTATGACTATTTCGTATGTTTGAAATATTGCCTATGTATTTGCTTTAGAGAAAGATCATGCATCTGTAAGTACTTTTCCAAAGAGAGAATGAGGAATCTAGAACAAATATGTACATGTGGACAGAATTGTTGTGGCCACAAAATTTAAAAAAAAATGAATTCTTTTTGTTTCAAATACCATAGGATAGATTTGATATGGGATGCACCCTCTTGTTATGGAAGCCAATATTGCAAGATACACATGCATATGGAACATGTCTTCCCCTTCAGTGTGTGTTCCAACACAAGTGTTTCCCATCCCATGCTTCTAACATTAAATAGCCTGTCTATAGGTTTTCTTTGCACAGTTCATCTCCATTCAATGAATATATATATATATATATATATATATATATATATATATATATATATATATATATATATTGTTTTTTATTTATATTTTTTATAATTAATGACTGTGGAGCTTCAAGGCATTGTATTTTTGAGGGGGTTTCCATATTGAAATAAGCTTACATTACTAGTTGAAAAGTAATTATGTTATAGGTCTAATTTAGATGCTTTTTGTATGCTGGTTATTGTGAGACTGAACATAAATGTAAATAGTGATGATGAAAGTTTTTCCCAATAAAGTTGGATAACAATTCAAATAGGCTTGATAGGTGAAAGGGATTCTAGAATGAAAAGGAGACTTACAAAAATCTTTGTTATGGAAAATTACCATGGGGAAAAAGTGCAAGTTGGGAAAATTAATGAATGGAATTGGTTAAGATTTAGAGAAAGATCAATTGTTATAATAAAAGTTTTGTATTAAGCACACTTGAAACTTTTTTTAAAAAAACTTAATTTAAAGATTAGAGAAATATATGAATATGCTTTACCCTCTTTCTTCCTGGGGAGGGGAATACTAAAATATCACTTTATTTATTTATTCTAAATATGTGTACACCTTTTGAATGGAATTTCAAATTAGAAATAATTCAGTATTTAAAGACATCTATTTCAGATATTCCTAATTTAATTTTTAGACATCAACACAGAATTAATTTATTAATTCTAAGTTCCATAGGTTTCCCTCTTAACCGCAGACAATTGGAAAAATAGAGCAAATTTCAGACTCTATACAAATGAACATGATGAAGAAAAAATAATATAGGCTACAGATTTTGTTATAACTATTTGTCAGAGGATAACCAGATCTAACAAATAGGTTTTCCTTTTTAAAAAATATTTTTTTTAGTTTTATATGGACACAATATTTTACTTTATTTATTTTTATGGTGTGCTGAGAATTGAACACAATGTCTCACATGTGTGAAGCAAGCACTCTCTCACTGAGCCACAACACACTCCCAGTTTTTCCTTTTTGATAGAATTTTAATTTCTCACCAAAGATTCATTTCTGAATTAAAAATTATATAGATTCGATGCCACTACTTCTTGATTTGAAATGAAGTGGCATTTTCTAGACTATAATGTATGCTACATTAGCTAAATGTTTTCTAAAGGTTTGCAAAAATGTATCTACATTTAGGGGTTGAAATAGAAGTTCTAAAAGTCACTTGCCTGGAGCAGCAGGGCAGTGGGACACTTAAGGGCACATTACCCCCTTGGAGAGGACTCTGGTTAGATAGGTAGTATATGCCCTTTTGAAGGCTACACATTGCCAAATCTGAGTCTTTTTTTATTCATTTACTTAATTTTTTAAAATTTTCAGGTTACAATTATGCATCTTTATGCGGTACAGTGCATTTATACACTGCATCATGATCAACTGAGGATATTTGGTGAGATGTTCATTTCAAATATGTTTCATTTCCTTATATATATATATATATATATATATATATATATATATATATATATATATAAGATAAACACACAAATGTCTTTATTTATTTTTAATGTGGTGCTGAGGATCAAACCCAGCACCTCACATATGCAAGGCACTTGCTTTATTACTGAGGTACAGCCCTAGTCCAACGTGTTTCATTTCTTTGTGTTGAAATTCCTCAAAAGCCTCTCTTCTAGCAGTTTTGAATTATAACCTGCAGTTTTACAAATGCTGGTCATTCAGCAGTTTAATAGAAAACAAGGCCTTTTTTCTCTGTCTGGCTGTGGCTTTGTACCCACTGGCCAACCACTCTCCACCCCTTGTTCTTCACTCCTGTCCTGGTCCAGGTCTATGATAAACACCATCCTTGAGCCTGTCTTTAAAAATCCAAGAAGGAATGCAAACTCTGTTGCTAGAGCCTCTGTGTTTTTAAGAGTGGCATAAAATTTATTTTTAGGAGGACTTTTACTAATGTTTGAATATCACTTTGTAGTTGAGTTTGTGTGCATAATATATGATACATAAAATATATTTTAATTAAAAAATACATTGAATGTGATACAAGATTCCCAAGTTTCAGACCTCTCTGGTGGACAGCCACTTTTTAGTGTCTGGATTAAGGAACAACATCTGTATGAATTACCTATAATATTGTGCAAAAAAATGTCATCTTTCTTGGGCCATGCTATGTGTCTTAGAAGCAATTGGTGATTTTGAGCAAATGAGTTGTTCTTATTTTCAGGAGAAATATGAGGGCTTTCCTTAGGATTCTCTTGTTAATGCCTTCAAGCTTTGAAAGTTTTTAATTCATGAAAGTACAATTCTTTAAAATTTATTTGCTTCTTGAAAAAACAAATGAACTGACCTTTTTCCATGCATGTTTCTTCACTCTCAGTGTTTTTCAGGGGAAATTTCTAGTGCTATTGTTGTTGCAGTGGGACAATGTTTCAATTTTGAGAAGGAACACACTGCCCATGATCATCAGTCATTTGGGTGGTTGATTTCCTTGCTGCTGATTTGACATTAAGGATCATTTATTTTATAGGATGGTGGTTTATTGGAAGGAAGAGAAAATCCAGTGTGTAGTAAGCATGGGGTGGCAACTGAAATAAGTCCTGAAGGAGGGATGGTATTTTAGAAATACAGATGGTATGATGAAAAAGGGCATGAGATAAAGGAGGAGGGAAGAAAGTGAATGGCAAGATACATAGCCACACTGCAGTCTAAAGTCCTGCATTGCTTATTTCAGGTGTTTTATTGCCTCTGTGAACACAGAGACACTTCTTTCTGCTGTCCATGGTCCAATGTCTGCCTCAATAAATCTTTTGATTTGACTGGATCTGACTTTCTAAGTTGCCCAGCTCTCAAGAGAATTCTTTTGAGTACAGTCCATTGACTACAGTTATGTCCATACTAAGAGCTCCTTCCCAGCCTTTCATAAAGACAGAAATTTTCCAAAGAGAGTGGAAGGATTATGCTTTTCATAGATTTGATCATTTGGAAATACAACTTGTCCCAACATTTGGAGTTTGCTTTCAGTTAGTGATGATAAATTCAGTGGGATCTGAAGTTTGGCATCAGAAAATCACAGGAATATATATATATATATATATATATATATATATATATACCTATTTAGTTTATCTTCCTAATATTTTGAAACATAGTTGTAGAAAAATAGATAAGATTATATATGATTAAAGCTTTCAGACTCAGGGATCCTCTGATCTGTTTTGTTCATATATCCTAGCATTCAATAAAAATGTTAACAATGTCCACATTATCCATCAAAGTGTGAAAGGGGATCAATTTCTTACAAAATTCAAATACCTTAAATCTCTTTCCTCTACACTGCATCATTTTTAATGATCTTATTGACCTTTTTGATAGAGTAAAATTACTTGGCATAAATTTGTATTTAGTTTTATAAATGTTTCCATGTTTTTTCTAATAAGTGTTTATCATTTTTTAAAATTAAATATTATATTCTCCTTTAAAACACTCTATGAATGATATCAATTTTCAAAAGCTATACACTTTTTAATGTGTCATGTATGTGACTTGCTATGTATAGATTGTTTCCCTGCTTTCTAAAGATACCTACTGATCATTCATGATTTGATCATTATAACATGAGTTAGAAAGTATTAAGAGTTCTTAATCTTTTATTCTGACATTCCAGCTCACAGTGTGGAACTTCAGTTGTGGAATGCATCATATCTGTGTTCCCTATCCCTATATGTCTCTGTTTTGTGCTAGTGCTTTAGTCTCAGGTCTTCATTGCCAGATCATCCTATTCATGCCAGATTTTTTACTGGGCTAAAGAATTTTTTTTGGAGGGGGGTACTGGGGTTTGAACTCAGGGGCACTCAACCACTGAACCACATCCCCAGCCCTATTTTTGTATTTTATTTAGAAGTAGGGTTTTTTCCTGTCCTTTTTTTAGGGCAGGCATTTTTTTTTTTTACAACAGGTGTGCAGTGTTCATGATTTTACTTTTAAAAAAATCAGTCGTAGTTAAAATTTTCATGATGATGATAACTTATTTATAGTATTTTAATTGGAAGAGAAACTCCATCATGTGTCCTTAAAGATCACCTGGATGCCATTGATCCAGAGGTGTGTATTAACCACATAGCCTGGGTCTGGTACAGAAATGTGGAGGTGGATGAAGAACACAAATGGAGAAAACACATCACCTTGGTTTTCGGCTTTTGAGTAGTATTTTGTGATTAAGTGAAGCAATTTAAATAATGACCACATGTTATATACTTGAATGGTATTTTGTTATAAAATCATGTCACTGAAATTTACAGTAAAAAATGCTATGAGGTAAATTTAAATATTAATTTATGGAAAACCTTAATCATAGTGACTGATACCAAGTAGAAGCCCAATAAGTAGCAATTATTATCAAAACTTTTGCTTACAAATTGGGAAATATTAAATAAGAAGAACTTAAAAATGTTATACAAGTGTTTCTTCCATTGTTAAGCTTTTTAATGTCCAGAGACACTAATTGATCTCTCCAGTGTGCTGCTGTGGATTTTGGCCATTTCTTCATTTGTGCCTCTCCCATGGGAGGAAGATGGTGCCTCCTCTTCCTGGCAGAAGAGGCATTCTTCAGTGAGCTGTTGAGGTCTTAGGCAGCCAGGCAGTCCTTGTCCTTAAGACAGAATCTAGAACGTACTTTCATTAATGACTATTTGTTAACTTAAAATGACTTCTGGGCTGGGCATAGTAAGAAACACTAGGTTTGCATTTTGGGCAGAGCTGAAGGTTCCTTAGGAACTGGAACCATCTTTAAAGATGTGGAAGTCAAAATGAACATATCAGGTGATGCATTCATTCAACAAGCAGGTATGAAGCCATGAATTAAAAAGAGATAAATGTCTCTCTCTGGGACTTTAAATATGGAAAACTCTAAATGGCTACAGCTGTCCAAACCAAGTTTTCAATAACATCCCAGGGATGTTATTGAGCTGTCACTAAGAACTCCAAGTAAGGGAGTGATTAAAAAAGAGTAACATTTGAACTTTGTACACTGAGCAATGCACATTCACAGAAATGGACAGAGACTGAGTAGCCCAGATAGCAATATGATAGGTCTTTAACACTCATATAGCAGTGAGCAACAGGACTGTGTTCATTTGGTTAATTCCACTTTCAGTTTTTACTGCAAGACAAAGGAAGCCATTGGTAGCTGGTGAGCCCCAAGTTGTACTGAACACAGAAAACACGTCTTTTTCTGACTTATCTGCCCCCAACCACCTCTTATGCACCAACCAGAGCAAGCATGCTCTCACTGGTGTCAAAAAGAGTTGGAAGGAATTACTCAATTCAATGTGATTTTCGGTGAGAGGAAGATTCTAAGCCTAAACCTAAAGACAACTCTGATAAAATAATGACAATGAATTGGAAGGTTTGGAACCATTTTACCACACTACTGTAATAGGGGATACCAAAAAGTCCATCTTGTTGATGGAAACTGTTTATTAACAGGTGGTACTTGGGTAAAAACTCAAGTTGCTCTATTTCATTGTGCTTCATCTGTGGAAAACAATTTATGAAGGTAGCTATGGATCCCCCAAATGGCTGTTTGTTAAACATAGACTAGTTCACTTAAGAATGTTTTAAAAACTGTGTAAAAGCATCTGACCTAGCCAAGAATGTTACAGCCACTGCCACTGTGGAGAGGAAAGGGAATTGTGCAAGTTAGGCCTCTGCTGGGCACCCCACAGCACTGACACAGACCAAGCAATGAAGCACCACTGTACCTGCAACAGGTACAGAAAAACAATGGGAGAACATCTGAAGCCCCCCACCCCCCTGCCCATAACTTCTTTGTTCCAAGAGGGTGCTGAGAAAAATGAAGGTCTAAGTATCAAGTAGGATGGCCTCACATTCAATAGTCAATTCAATTAAATATTTGAAGCCAAATTATCTTGTCAGACCTGTCCACAGAGTATAGGTGCAACTCTGACATTTGAAGTCAGCATCATAAGATTTTTACCAAGAACGACAGACCAAGTCTGTATTTTTGAATACTTCTCTACAGTAAATTTAAACTCTAAGGATATTGACATAACTCTGATGGAGGGTTCCAAATGAGAGTTCTAAGGCTGAAACTATACATTTTTGTTGGAAAGATACTATAACTGGAGTTGTGAACAACTTTAACATTAGAAAAATTGGAGCCTAGTTCGTGCAATCAACTTCATTTCATATTTTGGAGGGTGTAAATTTTTTTAAAAAGCCTTAGATAAAAAATATTTTAAGGGAGATAATTATTCTTTTTAACTTTGAGGGTATTTTTAAAAATCAGAGGAGATAAGTAAAGCATGCTAAGAAAACAATACTTTCTATCAATCACATACCAATGTTTCCCAGAAACAAAATAGGAAAATTATTTTTTAATTATTTCATAACACTAGTCATACATTATATGATTTTTTTCATGTCACATTGCTTTGTCTATTCTAAAAATATGCTCAAAATCTGCATTCAACTAATTATTTTCTCTAAAATCAGTTCTAAGTACAATGTGAATCGGAAGGCAATGCCTCAACACATAAACTCTGGTCTTTCACATCCCTAGACATGAGCAAATTTGTCTGCTAGAATACCGAAGAATTTTCTATAATACTGCAGTGCTATAATTAAGTCTTGTACAAATTCTGCTGCCAAAACATCACCAAAATGGGTGGTGAATTCAGGCCAAGTAAACTCTAATTATGGAAGGCGGATTTTCTAAGATCCTACATCCAAGAAGAAAGGCAAGATCAGAGAGCTAAGACAGGCTACTGAGGTAATATAAATAGCCTTGTCAAATTCAATGCAAGCCCCCTAGCTGATATCTTCTGTAGTTCACAGGTATGTTAAAAAACACAATCTTGGACCCTCTACTTGAAATCTAGCACCTGATTGTTCTCTGAAATATGAAGTTATGAAATTAATAGGTCATTGGATCCAAAAAGGCAACAGAATGCCAACGTACCAGATAACTTTCCATTTCAAATTTCAGGCTCTGTTCAGAGTTCAATAAAGTACACTTTAGCATTCTAAAAATCAGTAAGCAAATTGTAAGTAAATAGTACAACACATTTCCCCAAACTGGATGCCTTGTGTATAACCAGCACCCAGTCAAAAAGCATAGCCTTGTCTGTCTTCTAGAAGTGTCCTCCATTCAGACAAGGAGAGTTCCTAATTTTATAAAATAGTATTGATATATAAATAAATATACTATTGAATAGTTCTCTCAGTAATAGAGTTACATAGCATATTCTTACCTGCTAGATTCATACAAATGATTATGTTTATTTCCCTTTGTCTTTATAAATGTCTATGCCTTTCTTTCCCCTTATCAGTAAACTGTGTGAATGAGTCGGTTACTCATTTGAGTCTAATTCAAATATCATCTCCTGTGTGGATGTCTTGACCTTCACAGAATGGATTAAGTCCTTATCCATGATATTCACAGAGTAGTTTGCAAATAGCTGTGTTCCCACATCACACTAAATTATAGTTATTTACATGTACGTATACTTCCTACACTGTGACTCAAGGATAGAAAAGGAATTTAATTTCATCCTTTGATCTGCCTTCTCTGTCTTCAACTGTGCTTTCAATCTGATGCTTTAAATTGCACAAAAATGAATAATTTGAGAAATGGAACAATTTTTCAAATGAGTTTGTTTTTTTCAAACTGTATTCTCTTAGGTCAAATGAAACAATATTTATTTATGCCGATGTTTTAAAGTGTATATCATCTTGTTTATTTATTTATGGTGCTAGGGATTAAAGCTAGAACCATGTACATGGCAAGTATGGTCTACTGCTGAGTTATACCCCCTAGACCCAGTACATATCATCTTAACACCCTCTAGGTGAAGAATTTATAACAGAGTTATGTTTTATTTCACCAGATTAAACAACATATGTTCACATTAACATATATAAGTTATCAATATATTGGTTGACAATAAGATATTTGTCATTTTCTTGTAGGTGACATCAAGATACTTCTCTTTGAGGGAAGTTCACAAAATATAGATTCTAGGCCTTAATTTCTCCTTTCTTTATATTGCTCTCCTTCCTCATTCTCTTGTACTGCAAAAATAAATGAGCTTATTTCAATTCAGTTGAGATTCACTGTATTTAGTCACTCCAAGGATTACAGAAGAAACATACACCTCATATAAATCAGACATGCCAGAGCTCTCCTACCTGTGTACCTAAGCTGGCTGCCATCATGTGAGTCAGAAGTTTAACTGCAAACATGGAGTACTTGGCACAGAAGATGTGGAAAAGAACTGCCAAGCAAAGACCTGAGGAAACAAAAGAGGCCATGTGTGGTTTTGTAATCCACGAAGAGGCAAACAGTATCACAGTGGAAATCTTTGGGACAGTTAAGCACATAGGCCTATCATCTGTTACTATGGCTCATAGCAAAACACATCACCCCTGGGAAAAGGTACATTTTACCTGATGTATAAATTCTTTGTGTATATCAATTAAGCCCAAAGAATGACTTTAATTTTCAAATATCTACATGTTTGCATCCCTGATGAAATAATGAATTAAGCATATTAATTTTAAAAAGGATTTGGTTTTCTATGTTTAAATTCATCAAGTTTTACTGTTTAAGAAAAAGTAATCAAATTCTAATCTTTTTTCTAAGAATGGGTGGCTTGGCTAAATAGAGATGTTTAGAGAGGCAAAAAATTGTGAAGGAAACAAATTACCCTCCATCTTTTTTTTTTTTAATCTACTAGAAACAGTAAATAGTTGCACCAGAGGTAATTATGAACTTTAAAGTCAACTTTACACTATTGCATGCCAAAACCAGGGGGAAAAATGTGTTCTATCCCCAGGATAAATTTTAACTTAAAGATTTAAATTTCTAAGTGGTATGGTATGAAGAAAATTATTCTTATTATCTCTAAGTCTACTTGAATTCACCTATTTACACTCTTTCAAGAGGATGATTAGAACTTCAGCACTAATCCACAATCTTTGCAATTCTCATATTTTTTCCCCTTTTTTATTGGGGTCGCTGTGATGGCTCATCTGACCTTAAGGTTCCACAGAAAAGGAGAGAGAGAGAGAGAGAGAGAGAGAGAGAGAGAGAGAGAGAGAGAGAGAGAGAGAGAGAGAGAGAGAGAGAGAACGCGCTGACCCCTTTTATTGAGGAGAAGCTATTCAAATGAGGCAGAGGTCAGGTTTTAGGGGGCTGAGTCTATCTTCATGATGTCCACTGTCAGCAGGTTGACACATATTTTTCTTTTAGTGCTAGATTTTAAAAGCAGAATACATACATATTTTAAAATATTTTCTGCCTTTTAAAATTTAAATGTGCTGCCTATAGCAACCATATGCTTTTCACTTAAATCCTTTACATCAGCCTTGTCCTCAAAAGGATTATTTTGTCTAAGAATTACTGAAGCATTGCAACAATTGGCATTCCCATGGTGTTTTGCAACATACTTTGTATGCAGCACTTCACTTAATTATGTCAATGTTTCCTTGGCAAACAGATCTCTGATTTAACATTTTGTTTTCTTCCATTATCTTCTCTGAAGCTACATGAGCAAGCTTTCAGAGTATATCACATGTTAGTACAAATGGACTGGGCATCTGAAAAATGCCCACATGGGGTCTTGTGACACATTTTATGTTCAAAAACGCCTCTCAGATTTCCTTTGGGGGAAATATTCCCATATACTTTTATATTTCAATAAGGTAAAAATATTTCAGTCAGGTAGACAAAGAGCCCCACAAGAAGGAAGTTTCCGTATTAGTCAAGACTTTTTATCTAAAAATTTGGCTCCTCATAATATTACCTTTTCATGATACAAATTTAGTGGATTAAATAGGACAAGCTTAGTAATGTTTAACCAAGTATCCTGAGCTTCAATTAAAATGCTAACATGACACCTGGTGGTAGACCAGGCTCCAAAGTCAGGGGCAGGGAATCAGGCTAGATTCTATTAGCCTTAACTGTAATATGTCATGATTATTTGCTACATTATTTATTTAGGAGAGAAGAATATTGTTACAAACCTTAAGCAGCCTGTGTCCTAGACTAAGGAAACTTAGCTGTCATTGGGCAGGATATTAACTACATAAGGTTTTAAAAAATAAATACTTTAGATACCAGGTTTCTAAAAACCATATAGTAATTTAAGCCTCTAAAACACTATATACTAGCATACTAATTTAAGCAAATAACATATTTACTTTCTTTCCTGAAGTTGAATAACTACATTTAGCATATAAACTTTAAACTTATAAGTTAATTTTTTTAAACATAGAATTTTTTTCTGTTAAAATTCATTAATATGATTAGGCAAATCACAATGTATAAAATGTTATAAACATGGATAAAACTTTTTTAGACAAAATAAAGTATAACAACTCCAGGTACTTCTAAAGGTTTACTCTTTATAGGTTTTAAAAATTGATCTCTTCACAATTATATAGAAAAACAAGCAACTCACTAATTTTCCTTTATTTTTTTCCTGGCAGTATATCCTGGTTCATTTGGAAAAGAACATTTAATTAGTTCTTTGACACAAATGACTTTGCTGCATGATTCAAAATTGAGAAGGAATATAAATTAAACTTAATAAGGGTAAATTATAAATTACCCTTAATGATAAGATAGATAATGTTTGATTTAGGTAAGAAAAGCTCAAGAGACTACTTTTAGTCTTTTCCTATTATCACACCTGACTTAATATTTTATTTATCTATATAATATTTTAATGTTTTCATGTATATAAATATATTATTATTTGCATATAAACTGGCATATTCAGAAAACATCTCTGTTCTTGAGCATCATTTACAAAAGGGGTACACTTTTGATTTAACAGAAGTTTATTCCATCACATGATAAATATTAGTATATTTTGCCACAGATTTTAGTTAAAATATTTATCATCTACTAATCTATCAATTTATGAATTTTGACATTCTCTACAAATAATCCAAACACAGTCCAATTCTAATTATTTTATTATTAAATAAGTTATCAGCTTTTTAGGTTAGTTGTTCTTTCCCCCACTTAATGCTGGCAGTACCTGTCATGCTTTCTACTTTTTGTTACTCATATCTACTTATTCCCATATTTCTGCAATTCTTCCATGAGTACAATGCCTTTTGTTACTGCTACCAATAAACTAAGGTCTGGAAAAGGAAATAGTCAACCCTGAAAAGATTTCTAATAGGGACATTGTATGAAGCACCATGGAATACATACAACTGTGTATTAGGGAAAGGATTTATTCCAGAGGGATGAGGTTGTCAAGGAGACCCACCTCCAGATCATCAGGGTGTTAAACCTGTGCTGTTCAACACAATAGCCACTAGTCACAAATGACTATTTAAATTTAAATTTTCATGAAAAATTTTAAAAACTCAGCTTCTCAGTTGTGTTAGACATATTTCAAGGGCTCATCAACAACCTGTAGCTAGGAGATACTGTACTGGACAGTATAAAACATTTTCACCCATCACAGAAAGCTCTAAGGGAGAGTACTGTGTTAAACTATTTTGAATATGAATATGTACTATTTCAGAAAAAAGTATTAAAAATTATAATATTAAATTTAAAAGGAATATTTATTTATTAATTTAACAAATATCTATGAAAACTAGTGTATGTCAGTGATTGGGTTGGGCGATGTTCAAAAAGATGCTCACTGCTCTCTGAGAGCTTGTTTCACTACAAATCTGTCTGTATTTTCCTCCATAAAAAGACTGGCTTATGAAATTGACACAACACAATTCCAGTCAAAGAGATGTAGAGGAAAACATCGTGGGTGGCTTTCAGGGAAGATCTCACTGCTTTTAAAACAGTGTTCTCCGTTGGTACGCCTTAACATTGTTAGTGTGATGCTTACACTACTGCAACCAACTCAAGACCATGTAGGGACAAGGCTCAGGGGAGAAAAACGTTTTTGGGGAAAGCAAAACAGAAATATGAGAAGAGGCTGGGCTCCTAATGACACCATCAAGGTATTAAACCAGGAACCTTAAATCTGTTTTAACCTTTTAGTTGTTTTCTATTATTTGCAGCCAAAGTCATGCTAAACAATATCCTATACAAATGTAACAACCAAACATCTGTATGCCATGTCAGAATTAAAACTATGTTTTCTGACTTCTTCAACTGTAGTTTTTTTTAAGCTCTAAACATATTTTTCTATTTAAGGATATTATTTTTTTATTCTAAGCATATTTTATTCATTTAATAGAATAAAGATGTTTTGATATATTACTCATCACATTTATAGTATCTACTTTAGTTTCTGTAAGAACTTAATATAAAATTTTAGAAAATTTTATCTTATTTTTAAAAACAATTTTGAAGTAAATATGTAACATTTTGCAATGTTATTTTTTTCTTTTGGAAAAACTTTTAGAATCTTAGTTTGTAAAACAAAAAGTGCAATCTAAATATTCTTGCAGTTTTTATAAGCATTGAACAAAAAAAAATATGTTGCTTCAAAGGACTTAGGGTTGTGTTAATTTACTTAACCTATAAGCCTTATATTTAGCATTTTATAAACAGTTATTTGCAGTGAACTTGAAACTGTGTTGGCATTTATATATAGCATAATATATTTAGTAGCCTATAAAAAGGTAAGTAAAAGTTAAGTCAATTAAAAAGGAAAGCTTTAATTTGCATTAAAGGATTTCTCTACCTTAAGAGAACAAAATAAAAGTTAAATACATATGAGGCCTGGCCCAGCTCTGCCTCTGCTTAAAACCACTGTAAACATGGGAGACATACTGCAAGCATATCAAAAGCACCTCACATATTCACTGATGTTAAAACATTAAATATGAAATACTGTAGGTTCTCTTTGAGAATATAAGACTATGGATTGGGCTTATGTTAAAATCAGGACACACACAATCCAAAGTCTGTCTTTGATAATATACTATCAAAGCAAGGCACAATGAAGGAGGTTTTTTGACATTATCATCCAAATAGTAATGTGTTCCCAAACCATGCTGAAGTTCCTGAATAATTACATGAAAACATATTGCATAATCTTAGGAAGCTGGCTTTAAGTTATATTTCTTCCATGTTGTTTTGTGGCTAAGTTCCATAAAGCTATATTTCAAGGCACACAGCACTCATTTTCTCATTCTCTCTTCCTATCCATCTCACGTCAAGGAATGACCCTCGTTTAAATTTCTGGCATTGTTTAAATGGTTAAGTCTTGGTATATGCCTCTTTCATCTTTCTAAACTGAGGATTGCTAAGCATTTTGGCCTCTGTGCCTACTTTACACATTGATTGGTTTGGTTGTTCTGATTTCGCATAGAGCTACAAAATAGATTAACTTTGATCTACTGTGATTAAAACAAGGAAAGGTTAAATTCCTTTCTAACTATATATTACTATATTTCATAAAAATAATTAGTTAATTACTATCAAATTTAGAGGGATATTCAATAGGACCTGACCCAAATTATAGCATAGATAAGACATAACATTCTCTTTTCTGGTTCCTGAGGCCCAACAGAGGATAGGCTTTCTCCTCCCACAAACCCCTTTGCGAAGCTAAAATTAAAGCACAAAGACAGGACTTTAAGTGTCATTATTGACAGATCATGCAAATTACAGAACAATGTGTCATAGACAAGGGGGAAAAACCAAGAATTTTAAATTACTGAAATTAATTCCAACTTGAAAGTAATAAATGCAGATACTGATGCTTTGGTGTTTGTTGGTTGTCAAATACATCAGCAAATCTATATTGCCTTTTTCTAGAGTAAGCTACAGAAAAGAAATATTTATTAATAATTCTCCCAGGAAAAATGTTATAGTTCTGCTAGTTTCCATTAAATCAGGATGACTTTCTCTGTTTAATTTTAAAAACTCTTTGCTTTGATGATCAATATTTGAAACAAAACAAGAAAATTTTGTGGGTCATAAAAACACTTGAATTTTATATCTATGGAGAAATGTAAAATGACAGGATTTTTATTCCAATATTGTACCTTTCAATTTCATTTCATCAGCCTATGAAATTTCTTTGCTTTATAAATTCATTGGCATTAAAGTAAAATGGAATTTCTTACCTATTTTGTAACTGTAATGGACAAAGAAGAATCTATTAAGTAAGAAATTATAAAATTTATGAAAGACATTACTAAGAATAAGAAATTACTAGCTGAGTGTGGGCATGCCTATAATCCCAGTGGCTCAGGAGGCTGAGGCAGGAAGATCATGAGTTCAAAGTCAGCCTCAGCAACAGCAAGGTGCTAAGCAACTCAGTGAGACCTTATCTTCTCTAAATAAAACACAAAATAGGGCTGGGGTAACCCCCTAAAAAAGAATAAGAAATTATTAACTTTTGCTATTGAATCTAAATTAGGTTCATAATTAAGATACGTTAAGGAAAATTTGTAGCTATATAAAATCAAATTATATTGGAAATATCTTAGCAACTGAACTAAGAACAGTAATTAATTGCTTGACTCTGGCTCCAGAAAAACTCAATGACAATTACATTTACAGATAAAACATCATCAAAGTAGAATATCAGAAATGTCTGATTCAATATATTTCCCACCTTATTAAGTAGATATCATTTATAATCATACATCATCAAGAGGATATTGAGGTATGTGGAAACTATGTAATTTACTCAAGGTTTCACACTCACTAATGGCAGATCAAGTATTTGAAACCAGACATTCTGGCTTCAGGTTTTGTATTTTAAACCATTACTCTATACCTAGTTCTCTGTAGAATAAACATAATGTTCACAAAAAGAGTTGTGGAGCTTTTAAAAAGTGAATTAAGGCACAGAAGTGCTGAAGATGGGGGACAGAAATATACAGTAAGGAATTCTCAGACTTCCAACCATATAATTAATATAGTAGGTGAGAATAATTCTATTGATTAGTTTGAAAGGTACTAATACAATTTAAGGCTTGGATATGGAAAATGATAGATAATTTTTAAAATAATTTTTATTTGTTTTAATTAGTTATATATGACAGTATGTCCTTTGGCACATCATGTATAATGAAATATAATTTCACATTCTTCTGGTTATACATGATGTAGAATCCCACCAATTATGTAATTTTATATGTATATAGGATAATAATGATAGATGATTTTTTTAATACAGTGTTTGCCATATTTAAAATGGTTAAGCTGTAGAATACAAATCAACCAAAGGGTAGGGTCGTTGTTTTTTTTTTTTAACTATTGCAAATACAAAATTCTTTGACTGGATTATCTCAAATAATCCTGAAATTCTATCTCACAGAACCTGTCCTCTAAACCAGCAAATTATAACCTTTCTTACTATCTAGCTTCTTATACTGTGTTATATATATTCCTTAGGAGTTGGGACTAAGTCCTATACTTTTTCCTTTGTCTGTAGTATAAGTGGCCATCCATAAATATCTATTGTGTGAATTAATAAATAAAACAAATAGAAAAACAACAGGATACGAATAATGATATTCATATCTTGCATATATTAAAGAACCATAGAGTGGCAGAGAGGGAGGGAAGGAGGACAAAAGTGCTGGGGAGTGATATTGGTCAAGTTATATTGTTTAATTGTGTGCACATACAAATATGTAACAGCAAATATCTCCATCAATATGTACTACTATGATACACCAATAAAAAATGTGGAAAATATTTTTAAATGACCAACCCACGTATGTAAAGCATGAATGGTTTTCACAGATAAAATATTGAATGGGAAAAGTCAAAGCCAAAATGAACTATATGATTTCATTTGTATAATGTACAAAGACAAGTAAACCGAATATATACTATTTGAACTCAGAAATAAGTGTAGTAAATATTTTTTCTAAATATCAATTGACATTGTTTTTTTGGGAAAAAATTATGGAAAAACAGACCTTCATTCTCACAATTATTTAAAATTATTGACTTGAAAACACTATCACTGACCTGATATACATATAAATCCGGAAGAGAAAAAGGCTTTGTTGTATGAAGACAAATTGTCGGTTTGGGCGTAGGCAGCATACAGAGACATGTGTGAACAGGCACATTCCACATAATCTGCAGTGTCCTCAACCACTTTGCAAAACTGACTGTCAGACAACCAGCTGGAACAAAACACAATAGTCACTATTCCTCTTTCGTCAGTACTTAAGATGTTGAAATGTCTTTTGAAAAAAAAATTACTTGCTGAACTTAAGTGTTCTTTACTCAAGACCTAAGCAGACCACGTTTTGAAGAAGGAACACCAAAGGGAACATCTTGTCCAGGATGTGAGCCAACAAATTCCACCAGACACCTTAAGAAACAGTCTAAATACAACCACACCTGCCACAGCATTCCCAGTACCAAAGAAGCTGGTCTTCCGACAGTAATACCAGTCCCTGCCTATAAATGTAAGACAGACCCACTCTTCTCTATCACTCTAAAATCCTAAGAGATAACATAGCCATGATATATGTAGTTCTTGCCCTTCCATATGATTTCATAAGTTCTTGTATTTTGAACCACATAATTTTACTTGTATGCTATTCTAAGATTCCTTCCTCACCTTTTTTAAAAAAAAATTAGAGCCAATCATATATGTTTTCCAATGTACTTCAAATGCTTCACTCTATAAATTTTCACTCATTTTGCATTCCCAGAGATTACAGGTTTATGCTCCCTTCCCTTTTAATGCATCTTGAGTCTGTGACTTTTCTAAGGACATATAACTTCATAACCTCAACTGTGGATCTCAGCTTGAAACTTTTCATTTGGGCTTGAAACCTTCATTTCTAATTATGCATTGAGGACTTCAGACTATGTAATGATGCTCCTTGACATATGATGGGGTTAACTCCTGATAAACCCATCATAAGTGTACAGTATTACAAGCTACAACTGCACTTAACCTATACAACCTCCTGCATATCATAGTTTAGCTACACAGTGCACCCTCATAATCATGCAGTTGACCAGGAGCCGTGGCTTAGTGTTGCAGCTCAGCATCATGAGACAGTATCATGCCACATACCATCCATAAAGAAAAAAAGCAAAATTTAAAATTTGAGTATGAATTCTACTGAATGTATATCACTTCTGCTCTATTCTAAAATAGAATACTAAGTTGAAACATCTTAAGCCAGGGACCATCTGCATTAGGTTTGAGATATGCCTTCAGGCATAGGAATTTCACTTCAAAATGTTTTTTTCACAGAAAAAGAAAGAGACTAACCAAAATTTTGCTGTTTCAGCAGACAGTTGGTTGCCCAACAAAGACATTAAATTTAGTTATAATTTTAGCTTTTGTGGCTAACACTAAAAAATATACACAATCCTAGACCTTCTTGGCCAGCATTGCCTGGCCCTGCACCATTGATTGAGATCTGAGTGATAGTAACTACTCAGAAACTTGTGACCTTAGGTCAAGAGAAAAGAAATAATTGCTTTTCTTCCCATTCCTATACCTGGCTTTAATCCTAAAATATATCCAACATGTTTGGACTAGAATTATAAATCCTGCTGTTCTCTCTAAACATAGAGTGTCAGCTCCTGAACCACAAGCCCAGGTGAAAGGAAGACAAATAATGAATTTCCTTCCTTTCCAGAAAACTAACTGATGACTTCAGAAAAGTTATCTGAATTGAGCACGACTCATGTCACAACCTACAAAATGATCAATAATAAATAAATAAATGTGCTACACACAGTTAAATCACTTGGCTGAGCTTGCCATCTGAACGATACTAGACGATTCACTATGCTCCTCTGTCTTATTGTAGAGATTATTCTGTGGTGTTAGGTCACTGAGTGCCACCTCTATATCCAGTTCAAAAAAAATAGGTTTAATGGTGCTGGTATGTGGAAGGACTAAACTCTAATCTTCAAAAGTTGTTAATAAGTACCTTGCTGTAGCCTGATTCCAAAGGAGACAAAGAGATGTCTGAGGAACAATTCTAGGCTCAGCAGCATAAATCCTGTAGAGGACTTCATTGTTGTTAGTCAGGAGTTGTGAACTCTGATCTTTCACACTCAGAGACAATACCTGTAATAACAAAAGGAATAGAAAATTCAATGACATTTTCGAATCAATGTTAAGAATGAATTTCGCATACTAACCTATATTTCATTTTCATAATAGTTATCTGTTTTCTTCCAGTATTAATAGAGAGCTCACTTATCAATGCAGGATATATGACTGGTCTTCCATCATGCACATTCTACCTCTGCTTCATTCATTCAGTGATATTCAGCTAACAGCACTCACTTTAACTATAATTTGCCAACTTTATCAAGAGTGAGGTATACAATTGGATATTAGAGAAAGCTATATTTTGTTACTTTCCATGTGTGTGTGTGTGTGTGTGTGTGTGTGTGTGTGTGTGTGTGTGTGTATATATATATATATATATATATATATATATATATATATATATATCTTATACAATTCATATACTGAGTAAAATAATTCAATAAAACAGGAAAGAGACTTTTCCAACTATTTTGAAACTAAAAATTCTATAAATGGTTCATGAACATGAAAGACTGCTTATATTAATTCACCACATATAGTATCTGCCAAAACTCTCATCAAAGAGATGTATTCTGATCAGATATCTGCTAAAGAAAACATGAGACTCTAACAACATAATTTTTAAAATGATAGATTACCTTGTTTTTCAGAGCAGGAAGATTGTTACCAGTTATAAACCACTGCTGACTGCTATACTCTGTAAACTGGACTAATTTACATGAATTTTTCCCAGCCATTATTTGTGCATCTGAGACATCCAATAACTTTTCTGGAATTCTAATATAATCCCCTTCCTTTCCTTCAAACTTATGCCCATTGATTTGCTGAGGATACCAGTGAAGAGCCAGTATTGACAAGTATGGGCAACTGTCAAGGATGGTTTTGCTTCTGCAAGAAAAAATAAATAAAAGATTCTGCAAAAATGGCGAGTATTTACAACCATATATCCGCTTAAATGTATTACATTTGGATTCTGCTCTTTATACATAACAATGACATTACCAGCCCAGGAGCACTAAGTAAAATTTGCTTTCAGTTTCTTTATGGTTAACTGTTATGAACTTTTCCACAAAACTTTCCACATCTTCTTGACTAATCCTCCCTGTAACCTAAAACAAGGTTTTGTTGTTGTTGTTGTTGTTGTTTTTGTTTTTTTTAAAGCTGGTTAATGGATATCAAGATACAATCTATGGCTGTAAAATGTACTTTTCTGTGTTCATCACATCAGTATTGGTGGAACAGGGTAAGAAAAGGGTATCCCCACTAAACTGAAGCACTGTTTGATTTAAGAACATCTTAAACCTTAGCTATATCAAGAGCCATGTTTCACCTAGAGGGTACCTCATGCCTTCCTAACCCATAAAAGCATTTGAACTAATATAACCATTTGGTAAGAAAAATGACTCTGAAGAGTGAGCTTTATTCATTTAATCGTTCAGATTTGAAGATCTCCTAGGTATGATAAGATCCTGTGTGCAATGAAATTACTTTCAAACCTCAATATGTGTTGAAATCATTTGGAACTTGGCTTAAAATAGAACTATCTAGTTTATACTCAGACTTACTAACTCAGAAATCTTACTCACAAGAGGCGGTTGGCAGTCATAGGAATCTGGATTTGTAACCAGTCACCCAGAGAATCTGTTGCAACCTGTGAACCCATTATCATTGCAAACAATGAAGAGAAACAAAGATAAATCAGATCTGAAACATGCCTTAAAAATTATAGAGAACATCAGGTCATTAGTATAAGATTTATGCATTAAGTGTTTAAGTTACATGGACCAAAACAGATGTAGAGTATATATAATTAGGCCATTGATCTAAATGATACCTTGCCAAGACACCCTAAGCTAGTAAATGAAGAGAATCTTAAATGAAAGATTTGAGAAACAAAAGGAAAGAGCAAAGGATAACTTTTTCCTCTAAACTATATACCCTTCTCTAAAAAAAAAAAAAAAAAAAAAAAAAAAAAAAAAAAAAACTTTTCCACAGCTTAAATGACCACAATTGAATCTGCACCTTCAATTATCTATACCTAACCCACCATTTATCCAGAGCTCTAGGTCCCAGTGTTCTATGAAAACACTTCAATTTCCATGGGTTACACATGCCTCAACACAACTTGTCAAAAATGCAATACAGTCTCCCCACTCAGCTTCCTAAATCATCATTGGGACTCCCCGCTTAATAGCTGCCACTACAGAACCCGTGACCAGGCCACAAATCAACTAAGACCAATGAAGTCCACCCCCCATTGCTCCATTTTAGGCTCGTTGACCTGTAATCTACTGAGAATCTGACCAGTCAACACTACCATAGATTCTTCTATCTTGGCAAACCGACATTATATCACAATTATATCACAATGACTCTCCCCACCCTCGATAAAAACCAACCCTTCTTGGCACCTAACCTTTTATATTGATGCCCTTCAAATGCACTCATCTTGGTTAATCCCATAAGCTACTTCATACCTAGACTTAAGTGTGGGGGGCACATTAATATGTTGATCAATTGTTAATGTTGAATGGTCCCTATACTAATTCACTGTGACCAACCTCAGTGGTCACAGTGAATTAACAATAAACAATCCATGACATTGGTTGTATTTGGTTTTCAGGTGATTGTTCTGAATTCCATCATTTTTGACATTATCCTTGCTCAATTCCCACATCTTCTATTCTCACCAGATGTTCTTGATATTGCTTAAGACAATATATAGATATGCATAATTATGGTTATCTTTGTCTTTGGAGTTACTTAAGCAAAACAAAATAATAGTGATCTCTCTCATTTTTTATGTTCCATTAATTTGAACATTCATCTTCACTCAACAGTTATCCCCTATGTAGGCTTCCCCTTGCTTCAATCCTTCCCTTCCTTCTACTGGAGATTGAACCCAGGGGCACTCTACCACTGAGTTACACCTTCATTCCTTTTAATTTCTTTTTATTTTTTAAGACAGGTCTCATGAAGTTGCCCAGGCTTGACTGGAACCTACCATCCTCCTCCCTCAGCCCTACAAGTCTCTGGAATTACCACCTAGTTTTCCTATTTCTTGCTTTCCCTCTTCTTTAATTTCAACAACCTCTTCAACATGATGTTTCTAAAATACTAAATCTGATTCCTCCTCCACCCACCTCTCTCTCTCTCTCTCTCTCTCTCTCTCTCTCTCTCTCTCTCTCTCTCACACACACACACACACACACACACACACACACACACACACAGAAACATTCTGTAGCTTAAGTGGGAACTTACTTAAAACAAATAAGCAATCCATGTCAGAGATTTATGAAGACAGGATTAAAGAATATATCAAAGGTACTAAGAAGGAACTGCTAATCATTGGTCTGAGATAGACATCTAGGAGCAGTGGTAAAGAGAAGAAGCCTCCTGAAATGAGGCACCTGTGAAGTTATCGATACTTTGCTTATTTTTCAATAAAAACCTCAAACACTGGGACTCACCCTGAAAGGTTAAAGGAAGAGTACAGGGAAAAAGGGTGCTGGTTCTTTGTCTTAACCTTGTCATTTACTGGCACTCATGTGGAATGAAAGTCTGAACACCTAGGATACATGAGGTTGGAAGGGAGTTGTTACAAAGCAGGACTGTGGGGTCAAGTAGCCCTGGAAGTGAGTCCATACTTCATCATAGACTGTGACCAATGAAAAAATAAATTAATAGAAGGGAGGCAGGTACAATAGAGGATGAAAAATGGAGGAGGGAAGATGGGAGGTATACTGGGGATTAAAATGGAACAAATTATATTCCATGCATGTATGACTGTGTCAAAACGAACTGATTGTTATGGGTTACAATGAACTAACAAAAACATTTAAAAGAACTATATTAAAATATAGTGTATATATATACACTATACTTTATAACATATATATGTAACTATTATATATAAAACTCTCTCTCCATATATGTATGTGTTGTGTGTGTGTGTGTGCATATATATATATATATATATATATATATATATATATAACCTTTGGTGAGGATTAAGGTGAACCTTATATAAATTTCAATATTATAATGTTATAATGTTCAATATTATAATTCACTCATATTCTTCAATGCAAAACTATGTCAAGACTAGAGCAGAGGTGTACAGTTAAGATCACTTATGTTATTATTTATATCTTTCTCTCCCTGATTAAAAAGGCTACCACAAACCTTTATATGTCTGTATTAACCATCTCTTTTAACTTTGCATGTCCTGGGACTTAAACACTAACATTAAAAGTTTTAGGTATTCAACTGGTATTTTAGTTAACCTGCCAGAGTTCATAAAGGGATCTATAAATAAAGAGATGATTTAAATTATTATATGAATTTTTAAATGTAGTCTTTAGAGTATCTCTAAATTTCAATGTAATAAACACTGATGACAGCATTCATTGAGAATAAATAATAAAATTGTTAAAAGATTTACATAAACTTAGTCTTAAGCAGATGGCACTCATTAAATAATGATTATTGTTGTTTTATTCTTTTCAGTCACATACAACACCAGGATACACCCTGACATAATCACAAAAGCATGGAACAGAACCTGCTCCAATTCTGTCCCCAGCACTCCCCACCTCTGCTCTCTCTACTCCACCTATTCTTTTTCAATCCATTTAGATTTTACTTTTTTTTTTAAATTAGCATCCTGTGAATACACTCAGTGCCAGGAACCACCATGCCACATCCATGCATGCTCATAAGAAACCTCAGTCATACTCATTCCACTGTTCTTCCCTTTTCCCATCTCTTTCTCCTTTTAAATCCTCTTCTCAATCTCAACTCTACTGATGTCTCCTATATTTTGATGAAATTCATCTTACTTTTTCCCCTTTCTCTTGCTCCTTTTTTTTTAAATCCCTCATCCCTTATTTTCTATTAGCTTCCACCTATCAGAGAAAACATTCAACTCTTGACTTTCTGAGTCTGTCTTACTGCAGTTCCATCCATTTACAGGCAAACACCATAATGTCATTCATTTTTATTGCTGAGTATTGTGTATCTGTACACAATTGTATATATATATATACCACTCAATTGTGTACATATACCACCTTTCTTTATTCATGCATCTATTGAAAGTCATCTAAGTTGGCTCCTTAGTTTGACAACTATGAATTGTGCTCCTATAAACATTAATATGTTGCATTACTATAGTATGCTGATTTAAAATATTTTGGACATATACTGATGGGTGGGAAAGCTGGGTCATATGGTGGTTCTGTTTTTAGTTGTTAAAGGAATTGCCACACTGTTTTCCGAAGAGGTTGCACCAATTTGCAGTCCCACCAGCAATGTATGAATGTACCTTTCCCCCACATCCTCACCAACACTTATAATTTATTCTGGATAATTGCCATTCTGACTGGAATTAGATGAAATCTCAATGTAGTTTTGATTGCATTTCCTTAATTCCTAGAGATGTTGAACATTTTTTTTTCATTTATTTGTTGACCATTTGTATTTCTTCTTTTGAAAAGTATCTGTTATATTCTTTTTCCCATTTATTAATTGGGTTATTTGGATTTTTGGTGTTAAGTGTTTTGAGTTCTTTGCATATTCTGGATATTAACACCCTGAGGAGCAGGTAGGAAAGATCTTCCTCCATTCTGTAAGCTCTCTCTTCATGCTCTTGTTTCCCTTTGAAGCAGAAACCTTTTAATTTGATACCGTCCCATTTATTGATTTTTTTTAGTTTATTTCTTGCCATTTAGGAGTCTTGTTAAGGAAGTCATTTTCTTCTAGCAAGTGCAAGGTTTCTGGTCTAATTCCTCGTTCTTTGTTATACTTTGAGTTAATTTTTGTGCAGGGTGAGAGGTAAGAGTCTAGTTTCATTCTTCTACATATGGACTTCCAGTTTGCCCATCACTGTTTATTAAAAGGGCTATCTTTTTTCCAACATATATTTTGGCACCTTTATCTTTATCAGTAAACTGTATTCACATTGATTTGTCTCTATGTCTTCTACTCTATACCATTGGTCTTCATGCCTATTTTGGTGCCAATGCCATGCTGTTTTTGTTACTATCTTTCTGAAATATAATTCTAGATCCTATTTCCTCTGTGAAAATCAAGTTGAATTTCAATTTCCAGGCATGTTCTATTATCGGCCACTTTTATGTTGTCAAACAAAATAAAACATTTTTTTAGGTCTCTAAATGCACTGTATTTTATTTTTTCCTTCTCCTCTGGGTAGCTTCTTGCCATGACACTCCAGCCCAAAGTTCAACAGAGTATGAGAGCTGTCTTTGGAAGCACAAGTAGTAGCATATCAAAACACTCCTAGGGCTGGGGCTATAGAGTTCAATGGTAGAGCACTCACTTCTCATGTGTGAGGCACTGGGTTCAATCCTTAGTACCACACGAAAATAAAATTCATAAAGATATTAATAAAAAAGACCCCTAAAGTTCAGAATCAGCTCCCCTTTTTTTGGTCCTATTCAGAGTGTATCTTCTATTCATTGAATACATAAAAGTTGGAGACATGGCTGGTTACAACTTTTAAAACACACTTTGAAATAATAAGAATATATTGCTAACAGTACTCATTCATTTTTCTTAATGGAACTGTTAGGCTTTTTTCAAACAATTCGCTTAATTTGCCAAACAGGTACAATTCTTTGGCCAAATAATTCTGAGTTATATCATGTCAATGTCAATTTGCATCACATGTTGCTTGGTAAACAGTGAAGAAATGCATGTAAGGTACTATTGATGCATTAGAAGATACTTACTTTTCACTAGGAGAGCTACAGGTAACATCAGTCAGCAGAGAAAAGGCAAAATCTTCAGTCACTTCTGTAAAGTGGCTGAATCCTCTTGTATCCTTGAGCTTTGGATTAACAAGAGCACAAAGAATCTCATAGAAAAGAGTTCTGCTTTTGGTACTGAAAACTTGATTTTTTCCTTCAACAGTTATCTAGAAAAAATTCAAGTATAAAAATATATACTTTAAAAATAAACTTCTTAAATTACATGTCATCTACATACTACATAAAATCTTTATTAACAGTTGTTAATGTTTATAAACGTGAACCTATGAAGCATTTAAGAGAAACTGGTATTTCAAATACATACATTTGCACTTTAAAATGCAAAAATAAACATTTAATTTTAAAAAAGACACAATAGCCAAAATATTTTCTATTTAATCTTTAATAGCCAAATGGTCACCTGGATCACTTAACTACAATAGTTAGCCTGATGAATTAAAACAAGTCCCATTTTTACACCACCCCCAAGAACATACATTCTTTTGACTAGCATATAAAGAAATAAATGCCTAGAGAATATTTTTTTATAATGGAAGTAGGATTATTTTTGTCTGTTTTTCAATGAACAGAAGCTACCATATGTCATTAAATTCTAATAATCAAATCAAGAAATTATTTTCAACCAATAGTACTCAAAACCACCTGGCATTCTTGTCTTTTTCAGAAAGTATGACCCTTCCTACTTTGGAAGACTACATTATTCATTATTGGAGGAATAAGAAAAATAGGGGGGGAAATCACTTTCATGGTTTTTTCTTGCCAGAATGAAGGAGCCCACATCTCAACTAATACCTAAGCAATGGTATGAAGCCACTGACTTATTTTGTTCTATTTTAATATATCTAATAAGTTCCTGTTAATTTTTTAAACTCCAAGTCATCACTTTCTCTATATTCTACATTATGCTCTTCCTGCCAACATACATTATCAACTTGCACATAAACTTATATTAGCCTTAAAATGACTAACCCGTTTCTCCTACTAAAGGAGCTCATGAGGGAGTTCTCCATATTTTTGTGTGTGTGTGACTTAGTAACATTCCAAACTCAAAGAAGAACTCAAGATCTGAATTTATAGTAGCCACCTCAAAGATAGGAAGGGAGAATGCAGAATAATCCACAGGGGAAATACAACGAAAGGAACAGAATAACAATTTAACAATAAGAAAATTACAAAGGAAGATGAAAGAACAGCTGATTGGACACTGAAACAAGCAAACTGGTCATAACAAATGGAAAATAAGCTCAAGAAACTCTCCTAGAACTCAAAGAAAATCTCTCAGACACAAGCATACGAATGAACAGATACAATAAAAAAATACCACAGTTCTTTAATAAGCTAAAGAGACACTCCTGTCTAAAAGTTTAGAGATTACTTTCAATCAGAGAAAATTAAGAAAACAAAAAACACCAGACATATAATATCTGAGTGATTTTTTTAAAATATTAAAAAAAAAGTCATACTAGAAATCAGAAAAATAAAACATAGTAACAGAGAAACAAAAATTCAATCTGACATGAGGCATTTCTGAAAATGAAATGCCAGAAGCCAACAGAGACACAGGTACATAATTTTAAGAACTAAAAGTTATGATACAAAATTTCTAGAGTTTTTCAAACTGTTATCTATGTTCAAGGAAAACAATTCCTTTTAGTAGAGTGCACAAAATAAAACAAAAAGGGCATTTATATAACGGTTGGTTATTGTGGGCACTTCAGAGTTCTTACAACTTTATGTTAACTTCTTTAATCTTCACAAGAATCCTCTGAGGAAAGTCCTATTATGACCTTTGTTTCATTTTCAGGGAAAGAAACTGATTCAGAAAGAAAATAACTTAAGTCAGCCAGAACACAGGGTTGGTGACTGGCCAAACCCAGGAGGTGTTCCTGACAGATACCTGCACTGACTGCCCAAATCCCCCACAGGCTTGTCAAAAAACAATACAGATTGACTCAGTTCACAGACAACTTAGTTAAAATTATTGCAATTATAGAATAAAAAATCAGTAAAATACAGATTGAAATCTAAGCCAATTAGTACTATTATAAATTATAGGTACAAGATAATCTTGGCATCAAATGCATAATATTAAAAGTGTGTGTGATAAAAAATAAATAGTCTGGCTTTTTAAGGACATTTTACATAAACAGATACAAAATAACACCCAAATTATAGAAATTGACTTAAAAACAAGCAGAAGGCTTAAAGCAACCATGGGAAAAAATTAAAAACCTGCCAGGGTTAAAAATAAAAGAAGCAACCATTGGAAATGGGAGATGGTCTACCAAACTTCCACAAAACAAATTATTCATATGCTCTTTCAAGTTCTCCAGAACACAAAATTAGACCTCCTGACTCATGTTTTATTAACCTCCAATTGCCAGGAAATCTAAATCTGGTAAAATTAAAATTGTAATATCAAATCCAGCAGGGTTTTAAAAGACTGATAGTGTTATTAAGGCAACTGACAGCTTTTAAAATTATTTTTACTGTACCATGCATGGGAAAATCAGAGGCCAGAATATCATGTTATTGCAAAAATATGCCCAACCCCACTGTTGGATTTTATCTAGAAGTCTTCATATGAATCATTTAAAGCTATTTCTTTTTTTAGGACAATATTTGTATCATGCAAACATGAATAAATAACACTTCTAGAGTGTGTGATCTTATCTAAGATATTGAGATTTTAGTAAAAAAAAAATTATGAAAAATAAAACAAACATTATGTAGGGCGGGTTCTGTTTCAAAGAACTTGGAAACTTAGAACTTAGAAACAGTTTTACCTGCAATACAAGATTTTATGTAACCAAGTTCTATTCAGCCCTGGTAGATTTAGGCTGTAACTTCTGAAGCTGAGGTTGAAGTGTTAGTTTAACATGATATATATGAAAGGTTACTAGATGAAGTATAGGATTCCTTAAATTTCAGATGAGCACATAATAACTGGTTGCTAAATAAGTATGGCAAGTAAGTATTTTATGATGTATATATGCTTAAAATTTAGTTGTTGTTTATCTGAATTTCAAACTTAACTGGGAATCCTTGAATTTTATTGGTTAAGTTTTATAACCTTATCCATATGTGATTATCTATATCTTCAGTGCTTTGCTTTATTATTCTTGTAGTCTAATTATATAACTATGTCTAAAAAATAAAATATTTATTTTGTGGCATACAGTCATGCATAACTTAACAAAGGAGATATGTTCTGGGAAATGCATTGTGGATAGTTCTGTCCTTGTGAATATCACAGAGTACTTACTACCTGGTAAGTACCTACATGCAGGATATATGGTTTAGCCTACTGCTCCCAGGCTACAAATCTGTACAGCATATTACTGTACTTAATACTATAGGTGACACATGGTAGTATTTGCAAATGTAAACACAGAAAAGCTACAGTAAAAATACTAATAGGAATTTATAATCTTATGGGAACACCATAATGTGGTCCATTATTGACTAAAATGTTTTGTGTGATTCATTCATGGCTGTATTTTATCAGTACAACCAGAATTTATTGAACTAGGCCCCCCTCGATAGCAATTTTTTGTTTCAATTTTTGTTATTACCGTAAGTAATGCTAAAATAAGCATTGCTGCCATACATGGTATTTGAACAAATGTTCCCAAACCCATTTGTTCTGTTTGAACACAACACCCATTAGGTATTCATCTAGAACAAGCTTTATAAGTTATAACCCAAGAATTTCAGAGGTACCCCAATTTTTCCCATATTAAAAGGAAATAGAAAGTTCCTTTTGGTAAAGCACACAAATAATCATAACAAAACAATCAAGATATATTATTTGATAACCACTTAAATCAGTGTTGATTCTTTTTAAAAAAATATTTATTTTTTAATTATAGGTGAACATAATCTCTTTATTTTATTTCATTTCATTTTATTTTATTTTATGTGGTGCTGATATCAAACCTAGTGCTTCATGCATGCTGGGCAAGTGCTCTACCTCTGAGCCACATCCCAACCCTCAGTGTTGATTCTTGACCAATGGTATATAACCATCTTATATAACTTACTGAGGAAAAGGGGCAGCAGAATTTTCTTATATCTTCTACTAAACATTTGATCTGAAGTTCTCTGCTCTACCCTACATTGTTCTCACATATGCTTTCCCTTGTCTTGGTCAAAATCAACTTGCTGATGTCCCATACCATTTCATTATTAGAAAATTTAAGTAACATGGACTGGGGTCATGGCTCAGTGGCAGAGCAAATGCTTCACACATATGAGGCACTGGATTCAATCCTCAGCACCACATAAAAATAATAAATAAAACAAAATAAAGATATTGTGTCCATGTATAACTAAAAACAATATTTTAAAAAATTTAAGTAACATTATTTTCTGGAGTGAGATCACTATTTTCTAGAATGTTCTGTATGTGAAATAACAACCACTTTTCTGCTTTACAAGCTACTTGGCATGGCCTCTTCTTCTTACCTGTATACATAACAATTTTCTTTTTTATACTTTGAGCTTTATATTTTAAGAAATATCATGGGAAATAGAATAGACATGATATTCTAAGTCCCTGCTGTAAACATTTTAAATATTTAAAGGTCACTATGTTAGAAATATAGTATTAATAAATTTATACATATGTGATCAAAACTTTTTATACTTATACGTAAATGTGTTACTATAAAATATCTTGGTAAGAATCCCACACACACATTCTCATGTTTTCCTCTAGTACTAACTCTTTTTATTTATCTATTTGCATGTATGTCCTTGGGCTCATATCTCCATTTAACTCCATCATTTGCAGAAGTGTAAATAAATAAATGGGTTTAAAACAAAAGCTAGTTGGTCCACGTCCAGGCCAAATTGAATGCCTAAAGTTATCTGGCCAATCCATAGCTTTTCCTTTTCTGGGAGAGTTTCCAGTGCCCAAGAGGAACAGAGAACAAGCAGTGGATTTGTTCCTGTTTCGTGGCATTTAAACTAAAAGCACTATGTGGATGAATACCTACTCCAAGTCCTCTTTTTTTAAAACTAAATTATTTATTTATTATAATTTGTTACACATGATGGCAGAATGCAATTCACAGAGCACAGTTTTTCAAGTCACTGATTATACATAAAGTATTTTTCACACCATTTGTGTCTTCATACATGTACTTAGGATAATGATGTCTAACTCATTCCACCATCATCCCTACCCCCCTATTCCCTCCCTCCCAATCCCTTTCCTTTTCCCTTTCTAAATTTCCTCCATTCCTCTCATATTCCACTCCATCACCATTATGAGTCAGCCTCTTCATATCAAAGAAAACATTCAGTTTGGCTTTTGGGGATTGGTTTGCTTCACCTAGCATTATATTCTCCAGCTCCATCTATTTTCCTGCAAATGCCATGATTTTATTCTCTTTTAATGCTGAGTAATATTCCATCATGAATATATACCAAAGTTTCCCTATCCATTTATCTACTGAAGGGCATCTGGGTTGGTTTCACAATTTAACTATTGTGAATTGTGCTTCTATAAACCTTGACATGACTGTGTCCCTGTAGAATGCTGTTTTTAAGTCCTTTGAGTATAAATCGAGGAGTTGGATAGCTGGGTCAAATGGTGGTTCCAATGGGAGCAAATCTTTACCACAAGCACATCAGATAGAGCACTAATCTCTAGAATATATAAAGCACTCAAAAACCTTAACACCAAAAAACAAATAACCCAATCAATAAATGGATTAAGGAACTGAATAGACACTTCTTAGAAGAGGATATACAATTAATCAACAAACATATGAAAAAATGTTCAACATCTCTAGCAATTAGAAAAATGCAAATCAAAACTACTCTAAGATTTCATCTCACTCCAGTCAGAATGGCAGTTACCAAAAATACAACAAAAATAAGTGTTGGCAAGGATGTGCAGAAAAGGGCATACTCATACATTGCTAGTGGGACTACAAATTGGTACAAGTCCTCTTTTTATGACTGCAAAAACAATAGAGGTCAAATGCCAAATACAAGTGAACAGCTTCTGGAGAATCAGAAAGAGCCTGCAGCTTCCAACATCTGTTCTGCCTTTCTAGACTTTGAACTATTTTTTCTGCTGCACAAGATTATGCAAATTGAATACTGAGGGTGTCAAACAGGCATCCCTCACATCCAAACAAAAGTTCATTTTCAGGTATGATGAATTCTACTCTTATATTTAGAAGTTTAGTGTTATCATAATTCTATGTATGTGATATAATAGAATGCAACTTTTGTGTTGGTTTTCTAATTTGTCAAGTTTTATTAAACCAAGTGTTTCCATTTGCAAGTTTTTCTTACCTTTTCTATTAGATGCACCACAGCACTGAGCTGTTCATCCATGTTCTCTGTGGCTACATTCATGTTAATGTTGTGGGGCACTCTGTTAAGAATGTCTTCATCAAGGGGCTGATGTAGCTGATCAGCAAGGCCCCAAATCGCCTGTGACTCTGCATCAGAGACAAGAGTTATGTTGGCAGTACCATATGCTTTATCAATTCTGGCATCACCTTTTGGGCCCAAAAGCACAATCTGAAAGCATTTAGGAAATGGACTTGAAGACCCTATATCTGGCGTTAGGTTGACATCCAACATGGTGTTGCTCTGGCCAGGTTCAAAGACCAATGTGCCTTCATTTCTCATAAAATACTTTCCAGAAACAGCTGGAGATATGAGAGTACGACCAATTGTTTCAGCACTCCTCAACTCCTGCAAAGGAAACAATAACATATAAGTGAAACTATGATGTCTCTGAACATGCCATAAACAAAATTTTATTTCGTAAAAATAAAATTCTATTTTTGTTAAATAAACTGATGGGCAATATAGAGCTTTATATGTTTTCTAATCTAATTAAAAATTTGTAGAGATAAACATACATCATACAGTAATGGAGTTTGGAAAGACAGGTTCCTTTGAGTGAACATATCAAAGAAGAGAATTAGAAAAGAAATGTTGCTTTTTCCCCATAAATGTCTCCCAGGTGAACACACTAAAAGTTGTGCTTTAGCTTACACATGCTGCAGAACATACGTATGAAGGAACAAAAGAAATATTAACATTTCATTCCTACCTAGAAATTTGTTGGGGAGGTAGTTGTAAAGTAGGGAGGAGAAGGAGGAGGCAGAGAGAAGGAAGGAGAAGGAAGAATAAACTGGTCTCTTGCTCACACTTAAATACAGGAATGCAGGAATGTGTTATAAGGTCCTAAGTGCATATATCTCTCATATTTTCAGTTTGGTTATTAAAAAGTATTCAGAAAGTGAAGCATGAATACTTAGTCATGGAAGAATAAAAGGAATTCACATTTATTTACAACTGAGCCAACAACTGTGAAACTCATAGTATAGCCCAGGATTGCAAAATATAGATGCAGAATTAAAGAGCAGGTCACTCATAGGAACTATTATTCTAGTGAAGACTTACAGAAAACAGAAGAGCTATGGAATTAATTATCTATTAATGCATGGTGTTTTATGACAAAAAATAGACAAAGTAAGGGAAGGGAAAGGTCAGGGCACAATTTTAGATAATGCTGGTTACAAAAGCTCTTGAGCTGATATTAAAAAAGACCTCAGTGAAGTAAAGAAATAGGTTACATGATGATCTCAGCAGAAATATTCTAGATCTCAGGAGAAATATTCTAGGCAGGAAGAAGAGCAATCACAAAGTCCCTGAAGTAAGAACCATCTTAGTATAAGAGAAGAAACCAGAAGGCCAGTGTGACTGGAAGCTCACATGAGAGGTGGAAGGGGTCATTTGGGGTGGGCACATGATTGGAAGCATGGAAAATACAAGAAAGTGGCCCACTTCATTCAATGTTTTCATCAGCATTCAGGCTGTTATCTTTATTAGTCTTATAACAGGAAATAAGCACAGAGGCAGGAAGAAGGCACACGTTTTTGCAATAGTTCATGTGAGAAATAGTGGTAGCTTGATTTAGGGTCCCAGGAGTGGAAAGATTTGAAGTACCCAGACTGGGAATGTATTTTGAATATAGAGTTGAGAGGACTTTATGATGAATTCAATGCTGGGTTAAAGGAAAAGGAAAATTGAGGATAAAGTCTAGCAGTTGGCTTTGATGAATAAGTAACTGCATGAATGATAGAAAGCTAGGGGAAATATTGTTGAAGGAGATATCAAGAGTCAATTATCATACATATTAAGTCTGAGATGCCCCAGACACTGAAGCAAAGATTTCAAGTAAGAAAAATCAGATACATGAGTCTGGAAAAGGGGAGGCAATTGACAAAAATTTGGGAGTCCTCAGCTTTCAGGTAACACTTATAGGTCGGCATAGTATAGCCTGGAGAGTGAGTCTGGGTAGATTCCAACAGGCATCATCACCTACATTGACATCAGAGAGGAACTCCCAGTGAGGTAATATTAAGAGCAGGAAAGTACCACAACCTAGAAACCCAAAGGGAACAGCATCCTTCAGGAAGAGGAAGTAATCAACTATTTCAAAAAATGAACAGTCCATGAAGACAGTCTTTTAAAATCATCTGCAGAACAATGATAGAACAAAAACCTTACTGAAGGAAACTACTCAAAAGCTTATTGGCTTTTGTATTTTAAATGGTTACACTACAAATATGCATTGAATATTATATAACAAAAATCAGAACACGTTGGATGGGTATTTAACAAACATTGTTGAATGAAATAAGGATGCCTCAGAACAACATGCCTCAGAACACAATTTCAAGAATTTAATTTGCATAACTTCCTAAACAGGTAGACCCAAAAAACATATGGTGGATGGTAAAACTACAGATAAAAGCAATGGAGTAGTTAAACATGAAATTCAGGAATAGAGGTTATCTGTAAGATAACCTCTTATATCAGAGAGGGGTTCATGGCCCCTAGTTTTAAATTCCTGGTAAAGCTGGATTTCTCACAGAGGTGGTGGTGTTTGATTAGTATGAACTGTATATATACATTTGTCCACTGTTTTCTGGTAGAATTTGTTTTGTAATTCCAATATTTAAAGGAAGTAAAAAAATAAAAATGTTCTTATATTTATAAAAATGTGGCACAAACAATCAGCAGTATGCTATTGGAAAGTCAATATAGAAACATTTGAATAAACAGGCATTATACGAATAAGAAGTAAATTCACAGTGTTTCTTGAACTTGTGTACTCTGAGCTATTGCACAAATATATAGATGATTAGCATCTGTTTTGAAATTTGGTTTAAAATATAGATGATTAGAATCTGTTTTCAAATTTGGTTTAGCTATAGGCCTATTTAATGGAAGCATAACTAGAATGGGTGATCTTTTCATTATTTCAAGTAATTAGGATGAAAAATTTCTTCTTTATATCATCAAGACTTAAATATTGGAGAATATATGCTGCCTGTATTTATGTATATGGGAATGTATTTATGTATATGGGAATGCTGACCTAACAAAGTATATGGATGTTATAGTGACTATTCTAACTTCATTAATCTCTCCTAAGTAAAGTGAAAATCATTATCATCATAACAAAATGGTGACTTGGTTCATTACTGTGTTCTCATCTTGCCAGTTCTTGGAAAGCAGAATTACACAGCTTTATCTTCTAGCAATATGCCTAAAATTCAGAAAGAAAGAAAGGCAGGGCAAAGAAGCAACAGAAAGTTATGCAAATGAAATGAAACACCAGAGAGGTAAAATTATATTTTGATTTTTTAAAATCATACTAGTTACTTTTCAATAATTGTAGATTAGCATGCATTTATAAGAATAATAAAAAGAGATTTCTTGCACTCTTTATTTAGTATCCCTTATTGGTGGCATCTTGCATAACTATAATATAAATCATGACCAGGATACTGGCATCAATATAGACAAGATTATCAAGACATTTTTTTCTTTTTCTTTTTGGTACCAAGGATTAAATCCATAGGCACTTAACCACTGAGCCATGTTCCCAGCCCTTTTTATTCTTTATTTTGAAATAGGCCCTTGCTAAGTTGCTGAAGCTGGCTTTGAACTTGTGATCCTCCTGCCTCAGCCCCAAAGAATCCTTCAGTTGACTTTTGTCTGCACTCTATGCCACCCCCTCTTTCATCTTTGGAAACCACTAAACTCCAATTTCGATATTTTTTTTAATTTTAGGAATATTATATAAATGATATCATACAGTATATAATTTGGGGATTTTTTCACTTAGCATGATCATGCAGAGGTGACTCTGGTTGTCATATGTATTAATAGATTATTTTTAATTATTACTGAGTTGTGGTTCAGGGCATGGAGACACTACAGTTTAACCATTCACCCATTAAAAAGAAAATGTTGTTGGGGCCTCAGTAGCTCAGTTGGTAGAGCATTTGCCTTGCATGTGTGAGGCACTGGGTTCAATCCTCAGCACCACATAAAGTTATTGTGTCTACAACTAAAAAATATAAATAAATAAATAAACATAAAAAAATTAAAAATATTTTAAAACAAAGTGGATATTTTCTTTTATAAAAAATCTGCCTTGCTTTAGTTTTGTGCTATTATGAATAAGCTGCTATAAACATTGATGTGCAAGATTTCATGTGAACATAATTGGCTGCACCAATTTGCAGTCCCACCATCAATATGATGTCTCTGGGTGAGGTATATCAAATATATGTTTATTCAGTGCAAAGTGTTTGTTTCCTTCAAGAAAATGTTTCATGATACATATAGGCCAGTAGCCAAAACCTAGAGACTTTCTAAGTTGAGAGAAGCCGGGAACTTTGTGTTTCATTGGAGAATTTCTGCCTAAATCTCAAAAGCAGGACCTCAATGACATGACCAGATAGTGGGTTTATTGGAGAATGTCCCCCATTCCTAAAATGATAGTATGGACTATATCCCGCTAGGCCAAGGGTAGTTTGGGCTTCTGCCTTCCATTTGATGCCATATTTTCCCCCTCTGCTCCCCCGCACCCCAGCTCACTCTTGAAAGGCCTTCTGTTCTGCCAGCCATAGTGACATCTGCTGGCAGACATGGGAAGTCACGAATCTGGGGGACCCTCTCAACCAAACCTTGTTAATGCTGCCATTTATCACAGCGGCAGGGGTGCGGGCTCTGGAGGGCTGGGGTTCCTGTCATTTCTCCCACACCCTCTCCCAAGAGAGCAACCGTGTCTCAAGCAGCCAGTTCCCACCTTCCATTCACAGAACTGAAAGTCAGGCAGATGCAAACCCCAATGCTAGCGTGGGCCCTGGAAAAGAAGACACCACTTCAGGTGACAATAGACTTGACTGGATGCTTAGGAACGGAAGCAAGGCAGTTCTCACCCACCTCTGCTCCCTCCTCATTTTCAGCAGGCCTCTGCCTGCGGCTAGGAGAGGAGTGGAGCTCTGTCCCCCACCTGGCCCCGCTGTCTCAGCGCTGCTTTAGGGCAAACTTGCAACTAGGTGAGTCGAAAGGGGATTATTCCAACTCAAAGTTTCTTTTCTTCTGATCTAACACAGAAGATGTCCACTTTGTGTTTCTGAGAACTTCATGGTGTCCTAAGAACTCCACTTCACTTTGGCTACTCAAAGTGGAGTCGCTTGGTCAGCAGCACCAGCATCCCTGCTCAGAGCCTGTGAGAAACACTGCCACTCACAGGTGCTGGAGTTTTGCACTGACAGAAGACACTTTGAAAGAAGCCCCGAGGCTATAACTGCACACACCCAAGTTCATGTGCTTGTACTCCACACTGGGTTCCTCACCTTGGCGCCCTTGGCCCATCAGGCCAGATCCTTCTTAGTCTGTAGAGGTCTTCCCCGTGCAGTGTAGACATTCAGCAGCACCCATGGCCTCTACCTGAGTTGTGCACTAGCACCCCTGACTTTTGATAACACAAAAGGTCTCCAGGCATTGTCAAATGACCCGAGGGGAGGGGGAAAGTCACCTCTGATGAGACCCATCAGCTTCAGGGCACATTCTCAGACCCCACCCCAGACTGGCAAAACCAGGAACTCCAGTGGGGCCCAGGAAACTGGTTAACTCTCTGTGAGACACAGCACTCTGAGGTGGAAGAGGACTCAGGAAAGGCCCTGCAGTGAATCACTATTTGGTGACAGAGAAGTCACAGTGGCCACAGCATGACCAAGAGATTACAGGCTGTGGATGATAAAGAGCCCAAAGCTGGAGCCACTTGGGAGGGTTTGCAGCCAACACTTCCCCCTGTGCTGTCTCCATGACCTTGGCCAAGTGACCTGATCTTTCAGTGCCTCAGTTGTCATCTATGGAAAATGGGGATGACAGGAGAATTTGAAATAAACAAATGACAGGAGAGTTTGAAGTAAACATGTTTGGATGAAGAAAGGTGCCTAAGCTAGAAAAGTGTGTGAAATAGATAAGGATATAAGGTAAACATATTTTGATGTATTTTAGTACAAACAAAGGTGAGAATTTAGATAAGCAAGATGTAAGCAAGATGTGCTGCAATATAGACACAATCTGTTAAGATAGGATAAGAAATAGAAGTTATGAAATAAACAAGTTTTTGGTTTGAAGTGTTGTAAACAACTATAGTATTTAAAGGCCAGGAAGGCTGAGCTCTTTGGCCAGTTCAGACCCACTATGTCAGTGGGTCAACATCGAGCGAACTGAGTCCCGCCAGCCTCTGTTCCTGTGCCTCCTGTGATGTGATGAACCTGGTGTGAATAAACCGAGCATTCGAAAAGGCATCTCGTGTGTAGTGGCTTTTTCTTCAGGACACAGATCGCCGGCCGGGAGCGGTTACCTGGGGCAGAGCCCATCTTGACTCCAGGACCACCCGGGAGTGATCGAGGGACCTCGCCGCAGTCTCCTACTCGTGTCAGCGGACAACCAAAGCACTGTTCCTCCTGCAACTATTGAGGGATGAGGAAGCTTTTATGATAAGGTGCTTAGAAGAGTGCTTGGCTCCAAGACCTTCAGACAAGTCAACTAACTGGTCTTGTCTTCACCATCACTGGCCTGTCTTCCCCCCGATTTTTGAGTCCCCTACAAGCCAGCCAGGCATGTGCTTCATTCTCTGCCACATCCTCAGCAGGGAGCCCTGGCCTGGCCTGGACCAGGCTCTCAATGAACATTGGTGGAGAAAGGCATTGCAGTGCCCACGAGGACATGAGGACAACAGCAGAAGCCCTCTGTCTCAGGGCTTGAATTTTGCTGTGGATCTTGTATGTTCTGCAAAGGGACCCCAGCTTCCTAGATCCAATTCTATTAGAAGGTGTCCTTGCAAATGTGGCAACTGGGCAAAAGTGAGCTTCTCCGTCCGTGTGGATTAGACCGGACCTCAGGTAGATCTACAGGCATGCTATAACCAACAGCCAATATACACATGCTTAGAAAATCATGGAAAGACTAAAGATGGGGGTGGGGTGCTTCACAGATGCTGTGGGTTTTCTTCTTCTACTTCTAGGATTCTCTCTACCCACCTCCTGAAGTGAGTCATACAACTATCCCCATTTCAGATATGGAAACACTGAGGCCCCAAGAGGTTACAGAACATCCCCAAAATCATTGTCCAGTAAGCAGTGAAAGTGTTCTTCTCATGCTGGTCTCTGATTCCAAACCCATACCTGCCTTTCTTCCCAGGGCACTTCCTGGTCTGCACACAGGGATTACATGCCTTAAGATTGGGAGGACAATTCTAATTTCAAACCTTCTACTTCACGTTATGCTGAAGACCATCCTTAGTAGCAGAGCACGTGTCTTATTTGGTTTAAAAACTCCATCTCTGGTAGTAATGAGATCTCTCTGCCACAGCCCCATCAGACAGCCATTTGGGACCACAGGAGTGTGAAGAAAGAGTGACCACAGGAGTGTGGAGAAAGAGTGACCACAGGAGTGTGGAGAAAGAGAACACAATTCAGGAAAGCAAAATACGAAGAAGCAAGAGCTGAATACACTAGAACAGACAGGACCAGCAGAGAGCCCAGCTGAGAGAGGCCTGGAGCAGGGCTGGGGTGAGCCAGCGCATTCCATGGGTATTGATGAAGGTCTGCTGTGTGCCTGGCACTATGCTGAGAAGTAGATGCTGCATTGAGTACAGTCTCTGTCCTTGCCCTGCTAAAGATCCCAGTCTGGGGATTCAAAGCTGGATGACATTGTCCAGCACTATGCCATTTCTTCACACCCCAGCTGACCTCCAGCCCCCAGCACCATAGCCCATTTGCCTACAGTGAAGGCTAGCAGCAGCTTCCCGTCATGGCTGGCAGGAGGGGGTGGAGAACTCCCAGCTCTCTCACCCTGTAAGAGGGCTTCTATTAGCAGCATGATCTACATGGACACCCAGCACTCCTTAGAAGGACTGTGCTTAGTCACTTAGTGACAACAACTGGCAGTTCCTAATCACTTCCTGTTCCCACCTGGAGTTTTCTAGCATAACCTCCCAAGAAAACTACTTGCTAACAAATCTGGATCACAGAGTCTCCACACTTTACCTCAGGGAAGCCAGAGCATGAAAGAAGGTTCTAGAAAGATGTACAGTGATCCCAGTCTATCTGGCCATTTTATGCCTGAATTTATAGTACTCCTTGGCTGCTCTGACTGCCCTGATAGGTTTAGGAGACAAGACAAGCCATATTTTGGCACGTAAAATGCATTCAGGCCGAGTCACTTTCACAGAACCTACCAAGTAGGGTAGAATCTCATGAAATTTTAAGTACAACAGAATGTCAAATGACTACTCATTCCAGTGAAGACATGGTGAAAATAAGACTTAGAAGATGTACTGCAAACAAGACTTAGAAAAGTGTCCTCAGAGAAGATTCTATCATTCTGCATTTGCTAATGAAAGTTGAAGCACACAGTTCTAATGAGCCCAGGAAGACAAGGTTGATACCCAGTTGAGTTGGCATATGATGTGCCAGAGCTCAGGACTTCAGGGCTGCTGTCAGGTGGTTCCTGGGCTCTTCTGGTCCTCACCTACACTCAGTGTCTTTTTGTTGGTGATGTAGTTCAGCAATAAATTACTGGCCCAGAGACTTGTTCAGTATTGCTCAGCAGTAGCAAAACACTGTCACCAGTTGTAGGTAGCCAACTTCAGGTGAGAAACTTGATAGATGTTAATGCTCACGGCTTCACACCAGAAACCTGCCCCTCAGTGATCATGCTCTCTAAAATATACACCATGCTAAATTGTGTGGAAGCATTCTACGTCTAGCCAAACCACACGAGCTTTCAAAAGCAGCCCAATAACATTTAGAGCATTCACTCTCCATAGCAAGCTTGCCAATGCCTGAGTGCCCACACACTCTATTGGCGCCAACTTCACCTCATTTTAGAATGCACACATCCACCAAGATATCACTGCATGTGGTGGTTGAGCGGCCTTTCCAATGGATGAGGTGGATGTGAATGTAACACGTGAATGAATTAGCATTTACCAACAACTGGAAGAAACAAATTCACACTCTATGATATGATGATGGAGCTCCTCTGTAATCTAGACCCTCCACCTCTCCTGCATCCTCTCTCTTTTCCTCTGCCTGGATGGACCTCCAACACAACCCAGAAGGATGTGTCCTTTCTAGTCAGAAGCCCTGTCATGGCTTCCAATTCCAGGCCCTGATTCTGGTTAACACAGCCAGAGCTCGCTTTCAAGGTAGTCTCTTCAGATCCCTTCCCTACCCTAACCACAGTGTGGGCTCTGGCCCCACCCTTACTCTCTACACCACCATTCCACATTAGGGTCTTCCTGTCCCTCTCTGTGACCCAGGACTTCCCATGACCGACCCCACCCAACAACAAGCTGTTGAACCAGGTGCCATCAGAGAGAAGAAATGACCAGAGATGGCTAACTTGAAGATTTTACAGAATAGTTCATGATACGAGGAATATCCTGAACCAGTGAAATGACATAAGAGGAAGTCAATGAATTCTAACCTCAAGGGAAAATCCTACGGTACATTGGCTCTCAAATTCAGCTGCACACTGGAGCCACCTGGGAGCTGTACATAGTACTGACCGCTGGATCACCCACTGGCCCTGGGCTGATGGAATGGCTCTGGGCTAAGATGGGACACTGGGGTTTGTAAATTACCAGTTGAGTATAATATGAAGCAAACTTTGGAGACATTGCTTTTTCTCCCACATGAAGAACTGTGTGCATACACATGCAGAAGTACACAAACCTGCAGCATAAGGCTCCTTGAGGCCCATAGATTAAAAGCACTGCAGTCACCAGTACCCTGGCTACGAACACCACCAGACCCCTGGAAGCCTCCTATTTCCACCTTCCAGGTGATCACAGCCCTGCCATCCAAGCATGGAGGAGTCCTCCCTGCTGCGAAATTTCAGTGTGCAGAATGGAGAGCCCTCTGTCCTTGGAGTCCCTGCTTTGAAAACAAGTGCACTGGAGAAGTTTAATTCAAGTGGGAGGCACATGGGCAGGCTTCCTGGATGAGGCCCTATTGAAAGGAGGATGGGATCTGAGGAGTGGACCAGAGAGAGGAAAGATGGGAAGTACAGCAAGTACATTCAGAGCTGAGGTCAGGCCCAAAATACAATGTGGGCTGACAACAGAGTCCTTGCACCAGGGTCACCAAATTTGAGAAGGCAATGAGGACTGCTGAAAAGAACAATTCCACAAAATTCCATGGAAACTCACTCATCAGACTTTTCTGAAAACACTGGAAATGCAGGTTTCATGCAAGGAACTCTGGGTGACAGATGGCAAAGTTTGCCAAATGCAAATATGCCTACCAGCTCTGAGAAGCTGTTCTCATTCACACTGCTTCAACCAGGTAAAAAATCCCCATGTGCTTACTGAGAACAAGTTAACTTGTGCCACTTGAAGCTGCTTCCACAAACAGCTTCACTTCTGCACTTCTAAGCTGTTCTCCTCAAGAACTTTCAGAGCACAGTTCAGGCATGAAACACGAAGGGTGCCAGAAAGAGTTCTCTTGAATCTAGCATCATCAACTTGCAGGGAAAAAGAGGACCAGCTGAGAAGATCAGTTCTCCAAAGTCTCACTGACATCTATTTGTCACACTTGTTTACAACATTCACTTGAAGTGCAGGTACCCACATGAGTGAACTGTTTTTGATCAATGGCACAGATGCTTCAATGTGAAAGCATGCCTGTCACCTGTAAGAAGCATTTTTGATATCTTCTAGGTCACACAGAAAACAAATAGCATGTGCTCACTTACAACAAAGTTAATCAACAAAGCAAATTAAAACTTCTTGCAGCAAACAGCTTTCTTTCTCCCATTCCCCAGCTATTTTCAGCAATCACATCCAGAGTCAAATTCCAGCCCAATATAAAATGTGTGCTCCCAAGGAAGTCTGTATAATTGACATCACCCAACTTGGGGAGGCAAGGGGAATGCTGAGAAGATCAGTTCTTCAAAACTCCTACTTTTTCAGAAAACTCATTGAAAGGCAGGGCCCCACTTGCAGCCATCAGTGGTTGACAGATGGCACAGAGGCTTCAATGTGAAACCATGAATGTCAATCATTACAAGTGCTTCTGACACTCTAGTTCAACCAGGGACAGCCCAAAGTGCTCAACAAGAACACACTTTGTTCCTGCAAGTGGAAGCATCTTGCATGAACTGTTTCAGTCAGGAAATTCCAAGCTCTTCTCAGCAAGCACATCCAGAGCACAGTTCTGGCCCAATAGAAAAAGAGTCCTAGCAAGAGGGTCCAACACCTATGATCACCTCCATAAGGTAGCTTCCCATCTTCTGTGTAGAAGTGGGTTTCTCCTTGGCATTTATGCTGTGGAGGAGACCACTAGGAGCTAAACTTCATGCAGGACCATCTGACCTGGACTTTTTGCAAGCCCTATGAAGCCCTCACACAAGATCAAATGCTACAGGATTTTGCAGAATAGTCCAGGCAACAGTAGACATTCATTCATTGTCTAGAGTCTACAGATTCCTAGATGCATGGCATTCATTTTCATCAAATGCACAATTTTGATCAAAAATCATATATATATATATATCTCTTTCCAATCTGAATCAAAAAAATCAGAAATATTCCCATATCCAAAGAGTGGATCCCCATTGTGATGCTACCAGTGGAAAATTCCACAGCTGACCTCAAGGGATGGTTCACAGTCAAAACACAGCTCCATGAAAAATATTACATGACATGACCTTCTGGTTATGTGGAAAGTGGCATGGGAAGTACACATGCATGTCTTCTTCAGACATGGGATTCATTTGCAGGACACCTTATGCAATTGAAAATACTCCAAAATGGGAGAAATCAGAACCATGTCTCCAAAGTATTTCAGAAGAGACCAACTCCAACAGTTTATCTATCTCTCATTGTGTGTGTGTGTGCGCTCTAGTGTGTGTGTGTGTGTGTGTGTGTGTGTGTGTGTGTGTGCTCTAGTGTGTGTGTGTGTGTGCTAGTGTTTGTGTGTGTGTGTTCTCTAGTGTGTGTTTGTGTGTCTTTGTTTCTGTTTGTACCATGATAGCCGATACTTCATTGTCCCCATTGGAAAACTGACTCAGATAATGCCATCTGCCAAACTCCTAAAAACCAAACTTCTTGCTGATACAAGGAAACATTCCTTCCTGTTGGTTTGGATGTGTCCTTTAGGAATCACTGCTACATTTAGTATACTCAAATCATCACTGTAGATCAGGTAACAAAAACATATATATTTTAAAATAATAATATATTAATGGAAACAACAAATACAGGATAGAGTAACAACTGTGTTACTAAACAAGGTCAAGGACAATGGCAAACTATAGATTCAAACTTTGAAGCAAATAGTAATCAATGTAAATATCCCTGGGCTGCCTCAGCCCCGCCCAGGCACACAGCAGCAGAATGGTTTTGCAAGCATCCTCAGGAGGGCTGCAGCTTTCTTTGTAGGATGAGAGGGAGGTTGAGGCTGGATCCACTCATCATTCTTTTGGGAGAGGCTCCTTTTCCTCAGCACAAAGTTGAATTCTGTGTGAGGGTTCTTTGCATAAACTACGTTGGCCTGCGCTGGAATCCTCAGCTCTGGGGAGAGAGGGGTGTACAAAATAAGGTGGCTCAGGAGGTGCTCCCTAGGACACCCCAACATCTAAGAGCCTGTGCCATAAAAGGCCAGAGCCACACACCTGGGAGCTCTCCAATTCAGCACCAATACCAACAAAGACCACCTCCACAGTCCTCCCTGAGGAAGAACTAGGCAGAGCACTTCAACAGACCTAATGTCTGTTCCTACCAAAGGCTTTGGACTCCAGAACATCCCAGGTCCTCTTGCATCTGCCAAAGCACACCACTAGATTTACATCTGAAATCTCCCACAAAAGGCTCCTGTGCCGAAGATTCAGACCCCACATGAGCCATCTTCACAGGTGGGTTTGGAGGGAAGCATTGGATGGTGAGTGCTCTGATGTCAACATGAAATTCTTATTCAAGATGAATACTCTACTAGGAGGTGGGAGGGACTGGAAGAATTGGAAGAAGACCTAAACAGGGTTGCACCCTGGGAAAAAATACCTTGTTCCTATTGGCTCCACTGAATCCTCATTCTCCATGTAGAGGTCCTCCTTCTCCTCTCCATATTTCTCTCTCCCTCTCTGCCAGCCTCGTTCCCTCTCTCCCACTCTATGCCTTTGTGGCAAGGGCTGAGGCACTCTCCACTGCCACACACTAGAGCTTTATGGACAGCCTCAGTGCACAACCAAAGAGAAAGCTATGAAACCCGGAGAAAAAGGCCTAGGATTCCTCTTCTGAGTATTTTCCTCAAGTATGGCCACAGTGAGGACAGGCTACCCAGCACGGATACCACATTAGAGCCATGCTTCTGTGTTGGTGGAGCCCACCTCCATGTGGACCAGCCTCAGAGAATGGAGGCCACATTCCAAATGCTGCCCTATTGAGAAAAATGGTTCCAAAGACCAGCAAAGGGAATGCTTCCCTCCAACATGGTGTATGGCCCAGTGGTGCCATGACCCTGGGTGGGGGAATACAACAGCCAGCTTCTCCTTCCTCTGAACACCTGTTTCCTGTCGCCCTCCTCTAACCTAGAGCCTGTTCTCCATCCCTTCTGGGTTGGATGTGGGGATCTCTGCTATGAATTTCTAAGGCTACCAAGGTCCCAGACAGACTTCCTCTTCCATAGATTCTACTAACCTAACAGTAGGTTAATATAGGAGAAAATTGATCCTAGAACTCATAGGGATGGTGGTCTTCAGCATACATAGGCTGGGATAATGGCTGCTGTGGTGTTTGGCTCACAAAAACCAACCAGTCAACCAACGAAAAAGTGCTGGCATTATTATCAGATGAGCTCTGTGGCTACGTGCTCAGGAAGCCCTCATCTGACTTTAATTTGGGATCATAACCTGGCTATTGTGATCACTCCTTGGCAGGTGGACTCAGGTACAGACAACCAGGGAATTTGCCCAAACACAGATGATTCAGGCTGTCCCCCAGGCTGTGTTTTCTTCCCAATTTCATCCTGTTACTGCTTGCTAGAATCCTGGCAATTCTCTGCCCAGGCAGTGGTTTTCTGATCATACAGAAGGCTTTCAATCCTACTGCTTCAATCCACAAAATGCCAGTTCCCTCTTTAGCCCATGCATTCCCATGTTCCTCTGAAACCACTCCTATCCCAGACCACAGAACCATACTGCTCCTGGAAAGAGGCTTTTCTCCTCACTCCTCACTGATGTCAGCTTTAGATGCCTGTTCATGTCCAGGGGAGGCACCTGGTGGGGAGCCACAATATCCACTGGGGTATACCATTGGACCTCAAGACCTTCCACCAGCAGAAGTGTAGTTGGCTTTGTGCACGAGCCCCAACACACCCTGTTGGAGTGTTCTTGGGGGTCAGAGACTGCTCTTTGGTGCTAAGAGTTAACTTGAGTCCACATCCTGACCCTTGCTCCCTGCCATCTGATTGTCCCACTTACTCTGACGGTGAGAGATGATTTGGCCCAGCTCATATTCCTCCGGCTTCTCCTGAGTAAGCAAGTGTAGCTCGAGGGCCCTGCGGATGACGACAGGAGCCCTATCGTGGCAGGTCACCTGGAGCAGCATGGGAGACAGGCCTTCAGGAAATGGGCCTTGAAGTGACTACTCAAGGACAGTGGGCAGGGGCATTCTGGAGGCACCTCCACTCTAAATACAAGGGCAACATCCATGACCCTACTACCTGAAGCTGGCCTCCTGCTCATCGGGCGGGCTCTTCCCATAGGTTACTAGCCAAATCCTTGTACATAGGACTTCCTGGACCTGCCATTGCTCTTTGTGGAGCTGCACTCCTCTCGAAGTGAAAGGACCCCACTACCTGCATACAGATGCAATCTCATCCCAAAAGTTTGGAGGAATGGGACAATAGCCTCCAAGATCCCAGGTCTGCCCGAGGATGCAGGCGGCATTGGGAATGGCCTAGGCACAAAACCTAGAGGCTTTGGTCTGGATTCCAGGAACAAATACAGACCCAGAAACATGACCACACAGGAGTGATGAAAGACAGTCACGAGAGCTCCTTGCCTCCAGAGGCTCAGTGCTGGCTGGGGTGTAGGAGGGCACCTCATCCGGCAAGGGTAGTCATTGGGTTACCTGGACATTTAGTGTGCTTGCTCCACATCCATATCGACTCTGCAGAGAGACCCTCTCAGCTCCTTGTTCAAGGAACATGCAGAACCTCACACTGCTGTCCTCCTCCATAGACGTCAACATCCCATACAGGGGAACCTGCAACCTAGGTCCTGTCCTGTTCTCATCTGTCACCCATACCCGCCTCTGCCCTTCTGGACTGCATGCTGCCTTCTGACACACAGATTCCCTCAGACATGGTGGTGGACAAGCTGCTGCTCTCCCTCATCTCAACTCCAGCCCTTCACACTGACCTCTCCCTTCTTGATTCCCATCTATCCTCCTGATCTTCCAGAAGCTCCAATGCAAGAGGGCATGAGTATTCCATGGTATTGGACCAGTGTCTGCTCCCCACCCAGGTGTAAGCACCAGGGGACACCCCTGCTCCCAGGCTTACCAGGACCTTCTTGGCCATCTTTGGACTTTGTGTTTCTAAGTGGACGTGAATTAAGCAGGTGTCTCCCACCTGCTTGTGGGAAAGCGGCCTGGAGGACTTGCAGGTTGATTCTGAGAACTGTGGGGGATGGAACATCAGCAAACCCAGAAACAGAAAGCCACCCAGCCTGTCGGTTGGCTCTATGGGCTCCTAGCACATATGTCTAGGTGATGAGGCTTCTTATTTCCCCAGGTGGGAGTGGAATGGCAGTACAAGTACAGCTTGAATAAGGTAGGTGTTTACCTCCTTTCCCTTGACTTCGGGGCGTTTCCTCACGATGAAATATTTTATTCCCGGATTCATGGACAGATACACGAGTGAGTGGTCAGGGACCTTTATTTCTGCAGAGCAAAGTGGACAGAATTGTTAGGTGGCACTCAAGGATTATACCACAAAATACCCACACCCCCTGAGAGTCTCCGCCAGGGCGAGCCTGCACCAGAATTGAGAGCCCTCCTATCCAGCTACAGTGCCACCAAAGACTCCCTCAGTGATTCTTCCCTGGAGAAGATGATGTACAGGATTCTAAACCAAAAGAGCACCTGGCAATGGAAACAGCACCTTGGGCCCCAGAACTTCTCAGTGCAGGTTGGATCTGCCAAAGTGACACTGCTAGGCTGTGCATCAGGATTGGCAAAGGCTCCTGTGCTTAGGCCTTTCTCCCCAGGGCAGCCATGCTCACACATGGGCATTCAGGGAAGCGTTGGATGGTGGGAAAATTCATCCCCTTTCCCTGGATGAATCCACTCATGGATGAATACGCAGAGGGGAGGTGGTATCCATCAGAGGTGTGTTGGGCATGAATATGGGAGGACTTCAACAGGGTGGTTCCCTGGAGAACTCTATTGTTTTCTAGGTTCGCTCTCCTTTCCCTTGTTTCTCATCATGAGCTGTCTGCTTGGTACTTGTATTCTGGTTCTTGTTCTACTTCTGGCTCTTCTTTCTGTCCTGCATCTTCTTGTAGTTCTTTCTGGGTCTTTTTCTTGTTCTTACATGATTCATTCTTGTTCTTCTTCTTGTGTATCTCCCTCCATCCTTCCTTTTGTTTCACCTCCTGCTTTTTCTTCTTCTTCCTCCTGATCTTCATTGTGTGATCCTCTACCCACTCGGGAGTGTCTCTTTCTCCTCCTCCTCCTTCTCCTTCTTTCTCTGGCAATGGTGGGGCGTCCTCTGAAGAGTTCAAATCTATCACACTCTTCTGCCCAGATGCAGCCTCCGTTCAGTAGTCCAAGATAAAATCAGTTCTCAATCAATGGCCGGGAGTGAAACAAAGACCAAAGACAAGTGACTTCCTTTCATTGTCATTGTCACAGTCAGGAAACACTGGATAACAGACACCACATTCTGGATAGGCTTCTACCTGTGGTAGTCAGCACGTCATCTGGACCAGGATTGCTAAAATAGATTCCACCTCCATAAAGCTTCCCCAATGAAAACAAGGTTTCCAAAATCTAGGAGAGGGCCAGCATCACTGCCACCCTCCTGCCATAAGGCATAGATGCCATCACACCTAGTGGGTTCCAGGCCCCCGGTAGTCCTCCCTTTTGACGTCTGTTACACACAAACCTCCCCTGGTCTGGAGCTTGCTCTCAACTGATGCTTGGGTTGAAAGTCTGATTCTGAAATCACCTTCGTAGATTCTCAGTTTGGTAATTTCTTATTGATTGACTTAATTTTTTACCAGGGATAAAACCAGAGGCACCTAAGCACTGAGACCATTTCCAGGCCTTTTTACTTGGGTACAGGGTCTCCCTAAGTTTCTGAGGCTGTTTGGAAATCCCCATCCTCCTGCGCTGCCTCCCAAGTCCCTGAGATTCACAGACACTGCCCCTTGCCCAGCTCCTTGCACCTCAGTCTTCCTCATGTGTGAGACAGAGCCAACCCAAATGAGGCGGTGTGTGAAAATGGGAAAACTCACTTACGTGCCCGACAGATGGTGGGTTCTATTGTGGACAGGTTGGAATGGTGGAGGCTAGGAGTGTCTGGCTCACAAGAAAGGAAAGAGCACTGGCATTGTGGACAGCTCAGCATTGTGGCCTACGTTCTTCAGAGCCCTTCTTTGTTGCTGGAAGGAATAATAACCTGGCCATTCTGATATCTTCAGTAGATGGGCACCCAGGCACAGAGGACTTGGAATTGTTCCCAAAAGAACCCAAACAGGCTGTCCCCTGGCCTTGACTTCCTCTTCACTGAGTCCTGTTCCCAGTTGCTGCAATCCTGACATTCTTGAGTAGGCAGGACTTCTCATATCCTGGCCATGGATCAGAACCTGTGCTGCTTCCGTCCACAGCAATGCTGATCCAATCAGGACCCATGTTCTCCTCCTCTTCATTTGAAGGCATCCTTATCAGTGAGCCATAAACCAAACTGATGATGGATTGAGCCTTTCTCTGCCTTGCCCTCATTGATATTAGCTTTGCATTGCCAGACCAGGTCCAGGGGAGAACACATTTAGGGAGGTCCAGCAGCCCCCTGAGGCCTCATTGAGCCCCTCCACATTGGACACGCCCATCACTGCACTTGGTTTCCTGCACCAGGTCCACCACACTTTGGTATTTTGGGGCCAAGGTCCACTTTCTCTTGGCTGTGAGTTATCCTGAGCCCACTGTGGATCATGTCTCCCCCCTGTCTGATTGTCCTACTTACTCTCATTCTCAGACATCATTCTCATCAGCTCAAAGTTGTCCACATCCTCATGCTGCAACATATTTTGGTCCAAGGCCCTGTGGATGAGGCTTGTCACTGTCTCCTGACAGGTCACCTGGATCAGGGTGGGACAAATGTCATCAGAGAATGGCTTTTAGAGGAGCTACCCAGAAGACTGTGGTCAAACATTCAGGAGAAATCTCAGCTACATATACAAGGGCACAATCTTGTTATCCTGCTACCTGAGTGTGGCCTCCATATACCCCCTGGGTTCTTGCAATGTGCTACTAGAACAATCCTGGTACAAATATCTGCCTGTACCTGCCATCTCCCCTCCCCCTGGGGAGCCACATTCCACTCAGGTCAAAGGACCAAACTGCCTATGCACAGACACACTCTCATCTCACTGAGATGGCATCAATGGGCAAGGGATCTGCACACAAAGTGTGCTCTGGGATGCAGGCTGCCTTTGTGGGTGGAAGAGGCAAATGCACTGAAAATTTTGGTCCTTTATGCCACTACACAAAACAGACTCAGATACAAGAGTGTGCACTTGAGTGCTTCATGATAGCTTTGATAGGCCATGGCCTCTGGAAGCTCGGTGCGAGTCTGGTTGTAATGATGTACTTGACTCAGCACTGGCAGTCACTGAACATGTCTCCTCTGCAGCTGGACACCTGTAGCATTAGCGTGTCTACTGCACATCCATAGAAATTCTGCCAAGAACCCCTTTAGCTCCCTATTCACATACCTGCAAAGGCTGACATTCCAAAGCTTTGGCATGACCCCCCAGGTGATCCTGACCCCAAATTCCTACACCTAGTCATGCTAAGGAGGTTCTCTTCCCTGCCACCAGGAACACATCCCCTCCTACACATGTGACAAGTCACTGCCACCTCCTCTGCTCCAACCTCACTCATTGAGAATACCAAGTTGTAGGCACTGCAGCCTGCACCCTGGACATGTCTCTGCCTTCATCTGTCCACAGCACTTCCTTCTGCACTTCTGGCCTGCAAAACCCACAGTACACAGGCCAACTCACCGCTGGAGCTGGGCATGCTGATGCTCTTCCTCCTCAGGTCAAGCCCTTAAGACGGACCTCTCTCTATTTCCCACCACAGCCCCGGGGTTGGCTGTGTCTCCTGCCTTCCACTGTGTGGACACCCAGGAGGCAGCCCTGCTGTCGGGCTTACCAGGATGCGCTTTGTCTCCCTCAGGCTCTGTCCTTCTAGGAGGACGTGAACAAAGCGGCTGTCTTCCACCTGCTCGCTGGGGTGAAGCAGAGAGGAGCTGCTACTGGTGACTTTTCTCATGCACCACTCATTGCTTTGGGTGGCCTGGGGCAATGATCCTGCAGCCACTGTAGAGCTGCTGCTCACAACTGCTGGGATCCTGGATGCCACTGCCACAGAAGGCTCCAAGAACTGTGGGAGATGACAACATCAGCAAAACCCAGCAACTGCACCCCACCCAGCCTGGCAGTTGGCTCTGTGGGCGTTCTACAACATCCATCCAGAACCTGAGGTTCTTGTCCCCTTGGAGGATGTGGAGTGGCACCAGGAGTAAAGACTGAAGAAGGTGGCTGTTTACCTCCTTTGGCTTGACCTTCAACGACTTGCTGGCATCTGTTTCCCGAAGAAGAAAGTTATAATTCACTCCTCCATCCAGGGCGTAATATACTTTCCCATCAGCAGGGATCCTCAGCTCTGGAGAGGCAGGGGCAGAGGCGTGATAGGTGACACTCAAGGAATACACTACCCAACATCCCCCACAACTGAGAGCCTCTGCCAGCTCAGATCTCACACACAGACCTGAGAGCCCCCAAATCCAGCTACTGTTCCACCAAAGACTCCCCACTGATTCCTCCCTGAGGACCCTCTATGCACAGGAGGTCCACTACAGGAACACTTTTCAAGGAAATAGCCCCTCGCACCCCAGAACCTCTTAGTTCACGTTGGACCCACCAATGAGAAACAGCTAGACTTTGTATCTGGATTGGTCCCCAAAGACTCATGTGTTGAAGGTTTTCTCCCCACTGCAGCAATGATCACATGGGTTTGGGGAAATCACTTGTTGGTGGGTGCCTCCACCTTGCCAGTGGATTCATCCACTCATACAAGGCTACACTAATTTGAGGGGTATGGTTTGGAGGTGTGTTGAGCGTGGGTGGAGGATGTCCACAGCAGGGCTGTGCCATCCAGAGCAATATATTTCTCTTGAGTTCCCCACTTCTGCATTTACTCCTCATGAGTATAATTCTCATTCACATTTTTAATCAATTTATTGTTATACTTCTTGTTCGGCTTGTGTTTCTCCTTCTTGTTCTTGTTCTTCTTCATCTTCTTCTCATGCTTCTTCTTATAGTCATCTTGACCTTCTTATTCATTGTCTCCTCCTTCAACTTATTTTCATTTTTCTCCTCCTCCTCCTCCTCCTCCTCCTCCTCCTCCCCTCTCTTCTCTCTTCTCTCTCTCTCTCTCTCTCTCTCTCTCTCTCTCTCTCTCTCTCTCTCTCTCTCTCTCTCTCTCTCTCTCTCTCTCTAAGAAGAGTTTACAAGCTGTAGAGGGTTCTATTCTACCACACACTTCTCTCTAGAAATGGCCTCTGGTCCTAAATGGACTCAGTTTGCAGTGAATAGAAAAATTGGAAGCCAGAAATGGTTCTTCATTTAACTGCTTTTCTCATGTACTCATCTAGGTCAGGAAAGGCTGCCAAAGTAGGCACCCTGTGGTTGTCTGTCTTCTTTGACACAAGACAAAGAAGCCTCTCTTCTTGGCCCCTCGTGGATAATAGCTTTGCAATGCCTCCTCAGGCCAAGGAAAGAAAACATGATAGGCAGGTCCACAGCCCCTGGGGAACATGAAGAACCTGCAGATTTATGCCCCATCATTACACTTTGTTTTGTGCACAAGTCCCACCATACTCTTCCTGGCCATTGGGCCAATGCACACTGTGTTTTGGCTCCCAGTTATCGTGAGCCCACTGTGACTCACTGCTCCCTACCCTCTGATGATTCCACTTACTCTGATGGTTCGAGACAATTTGCAGAAGCTCGTAGTTTTCTGGATCCTCCTGCTGGAGCAAGTGTGCATCTAAGGCCCTGCGGATGATGACTGGAGTCGTGTCCTGGCAGGTCACCTGAGCACGGTTGGAGAAAGCTCATCAGAGAGGGAATTTGGGAGTAGCTACCCAGAGGACAGTGCTCAAGGACAATCAGAGACAAGTGAGCTCTCAACACAAGGGCACCATCTTGATACCCTGCTACCTTAGGCCTTCATGTGATCATGTGGGGTCTTCTTATGAGCCTCTAGTCCAATCTTGGTACAAAAGTTTGCTTCAACCTGCTATGCCCTACAGGGACAAGGGAATAAGGACCAAAAGGCTTTGTACAGACACACTGTAGTCCCATCAATATGGGAGGAATGGTCCAGTGGACTTCCATATCCCTGCTCTGGTCTGGGATGCAGCTGCATTTTTGTGTGGACCAGGCACAAGCCCTAGGTGCTTTGGTCCTGACAGCCAGGGCACAACACACACTAGGACTCTTTAATGATAGGCATGGAAGTTGCTGGGCTCGAGAGTGTCAGTGCTTTCTGGGGTATCAGGAGGTTCGGACCCAGCAGGTGCAGTGGTTCAACATGGCTCCCCTGGAGGTGGACACCAGAGTCTCATGATGGATACTCCACACCCAGGAAAATTCTGCAGAGAGAGCCGCTGAATCTCTATTTATATACATGCAAACTAGGACACTAATGGGCCCCTCCAAGGCCCCCAGTTGTCTGTGACCCACACCTACCCACCCTAATCATTCTACAATGGCTCCCTTCCCTTCAACCAGCAACATATCCCCTCTCACACACAAGAAAATGACTGCCAACTCCTCTGCTTCAACCTCCATGATTCAATATACTCCTCCTCAATACCAAGGTCAGTAGAGGACGGCCTGCACCCTCGATATTTCTCTGACCTCCTCTGAACCCAGCACTCACTCCTGCACTTCTGACCTGCACACTCCAAAACATGCAGGCCCACTCGCACCCAGACCTGGCATGCTGATGCTCTCCCGCCTCTCTCTTCCTCACTTTCTGCTCTCCTTCCTGACCTTCCAGAAGCTCCAGTTCAAGAAGACAGGCCTAGTCCAAGGTGTTTGCTGTGGACTCGGTCTTCCCCAGTGTGGGCTCCCAGGAGACTCCCCTGCTCGAAGACTCACCAGGATGCTCTGATACTGTGTTGTCCTTTCGTTTTCCAGGTAGATGTGAATGAGGCACCTGTCTCTCACCCGCCTGTTGTACTGGGGCCGTGGGGAGTACCGAGTGGAGACCCCTGATGTCCTGGACTCCAGCTCTGCCCCTTCCCAGGGAGAAGGCTCTGGCTCTGGGGTTGGCTTAGGAGCCGTGACAGGAACTGAGCTTGTAGCTAGAGGAGAAAAGATGCCAACATGACTGCCTTGCCCTGACCTTCGCACAGACAGACAATACCCCTGCTCCCAGGAAGAACTCAGGCCCTTAGCCCACACAGGACCTCTTTGCAGACTGGGGTCACTTCCTGAGTGAACAAAGGCTTATCCTAATTTCCAGCCCAACATCAGGCATACAGACTCCCTGCAGTGGGACAGCAGTCGGACCTTTCCTCATATACCCTTAGGTACTCACCACAGTCCGCCTGGCTCTCAGGCTCTGCCTGGCTTGATATGCCATCTTCAGTTGGGGCCAGGAGGTGGTGTGCTTGGTGCTCCAGGAAGAGATACATATACGGCAGCAGCAGCTGCAGACTCAGAGAGCCTGGAGGCTGATGGGAAGCCTCGATGAAGAAGTTCACCCAGGTCCGCAGGAAGGAAGGTGAGGCACTGTGGGGAGGCAGGTGTGGAGTCAGCAAAACCCTGGCCTTGCCTTCGCCACAGCCTCCAGAGCAAACCTCTGACCCTACACTCCTGAACCGTCCCTGGCTCTGAACACACCAGTCCACCCCAGACAAGTCACAGTGGCTGTACAGGCAGGGACAGGACAGGTAGCCACAGGCAAAGAACCTTCAATGAAGTAGCGCTAGATCCATGGTTTGACCAGCTCTCCCCTCCTCTTGGCAGGCCTGACACTCTTCTTCCTCTTGGCTACCTGCTCTCCAACCTGGAATGCACCTTCCAGGAGTGTCTGTCCTCCTGCCCACTCTTCTCAGGGCTCAAGAGACAACTCCTCCCCTGGCGTGGGCTGCAGTGCTACCTCATTCTCTGAGCTCTCACTGAGTCCCCTTGAGTAGCAGTGGACCTCTCTTTTCCCATGAGTGCAGACCACATCTCTGTGGCCCTGGGGGAGGACAGGAAGGTGTGGTGTGGGGGGATCCATTGTCCCAGGGGCTCTCCCAGAGGACCATGACTACCTACAACTCCCCGCCTTACCCCTCCTACTGTTGAAGCCCCACACCTTACACTGCAGGCAGAAAACAGAATTGGGGAGAGCAGTCTTTCCTCAGCCTTCCCAAGTCAAATCACCTTGCAGGTCCCTATTGTGGAAACAGGAGCCCACCCTCTTGACCCCAAGCCCATTCCATGTTGAAGTTGGTCCAGGGGTCCACCACAGTCACTGAAGAGGACAACGTGCAGTTATGCCTCATGGAGTCAGGAATGCATTCACATGTAGGATATGTACTCATGGCACCTGTGGTTTTAGCCTGACCCCCATGAAAAGGGACACAATGGCAGTCATTTGCACCCCATTTTTCACTGAATTATGAAACATGACTGGAAACATGTCTTCACACAGTGGGTGCTTTCTCTGTGTTCATCAGTGAATGAGCCCAAACTGCTGATTCCCACATATCTCTGGGTGTGGGAGCTGCCATGTCCAAAGCCCCTGTCCAGCTATGTCCTGGCTAGGACGCTCTGTCCCACTATGGAAACTAACATGTCTTTATTAATCCAAAAGTGCTTTTCCCAAGGCCCAAGTTTTGAGACGCCTCTGGCACAGATCTACGTTCTTCACAAAGCCAACATCACACCAGAAAGACCACCTGGCCTTGCTGAGTCCACCTGGGAATGAGCTCAGTGCACACCATTGAGCTGTGGTGCCCAGTGTGTGGGGACTGCTCCACGGACCTCTGTGGATCAGCTGGAGTCAGGATGGTTTCTCTCCCTGAGAGGGGAGTTCACTGCCCTTGCAAGGCTGTGGCAGGCACCTCCAGGACTCGTCCCATTTGGGGCTGACTTTCCACTATGAGTGTGGTCCTCTATCTCATTAGGTATTACAAACCTTTGGGTCCCTGAGAGGTACATGGCAGCCCCTAGACCCAGGCATGAGGGGGCTAAACACTTGGGCTTGGTGGTCTGGTGCTTACCTTGGGAACAAGAGATCCAGCACATGCTGGGTGGAGATGAAATCCCAGGAGATTAACCCCATGTTGCTGCTGAAATGTAGGTTCCTCCCACCAATGTCAGGCAGGAGCTCATTCCTAAGCTGGTCCTGCCTGTAAGGTTCAAGGCTTTGTATGCTGAAGGGCTCCTCCGTGTTCTGATCATTTTCACCCTGGGTTGGGACCAAGAATGGTGGGTTCAAAATGGAAATGGTGACAAACAGAAAAATGACTTCTGCCAATACACTAGAGTCAAAGCACAATGGGACAGTTCCCATCAGTACAACACACACACACACACACACACACACACACACACACACACACACAGAGTCAGAATAGGAGTCCTGGGCCATTCATCAGGGATCAGACTAGAGGGCCTGCTGGGCTCACCTACCCTGTCCTACTCACTGTTACTCTTGAGCTCCTCTGTGACAATCGCCAGAGGATCTGGCGTCTAAGATGAAGCCTCACCCAGTGTATCCACAAAAGGGCTAGTTGGCCCCCCTGAGATTCCTGGGAGCCTGAGGCTCGGCATTGTTTGCAAGGACAGGGGAACATCCTTCTCACTCCAGTTTCTCCAACCAAATGAGCTCGGATGGCTTGGTCAGTGAAGTGGGTGCCTGGATACCAGGGTTCCATGTTCTGTTTGATCCATTGTCAAGGCAATGATGTCATTTCCTGTGCCCATACCTGAGCCTCTTTTCACATAAGACCACTTTCAAAAGCCCTATGGGCTGCTGATTTCTCCTCCATGCCTACCCATCTCAGGTGCGCATGTGTTCACCAACAACTACCCAAACATCCCCACCAGCATCTGCCCTGCTTGGTGCCACTAGAGTTCCAGCTTGGAGCCTTCAAAAATGCATTCACAATCAGTCCTTCCCTCTCAGCAGCTTTTGGACCCTGGTCCCATCATTGTGCAACTCATGGTGTGCCCAATCTTTTCTGGAAAGTAAGGTAGCATCTAATCTCTAGGGTTTCTTGTGTCTATTGGCCCATAACACCCTCTATTCTCTCTGAAACCAGAGATGGGACTCACAGGTGGCTAAAGCACAAATGTAGAGATGGGACAATCAGAAGAAGGAGAGAGAAAAATAATGCACCCTAACTCAATCACGCCTGTGTCCCACACAGGGACATGGCCAATGTCCATCCTATCCTGGCTGCAGTTCCCTCTCTACACCATGGCAAGTTGGAGGGCACTGAGATGCAGAGGCTGCTCCCCTCTGCCATACAACTTCCCAAAGCTTCTCCTAAGATTTCAAAAGGGCCAAGTGTGTCTAGTGTTGGGGTCTCACAGAGACTCCGAGGTACCACAGCATCCTGCTGCCCAGAACCGGTTCACCCCTCACCTCAAGGGGGCTCAGCCTCCTGATTCATGGGAATTGAAGTGGGTACAGGTGATGGGATATCATCTCCAAGACCGAGTTATGCCAAGTCCATGACCCCTGTCTCCAGCACCACTCCCCCCCTCTCTTTCCTCCTCAGAGAAAACAAATCCATTTAGCAAGTGTGTCCTGTGATAAAGACATGACAGTCACCCATCCTCTCATTACAAAAACACTGAGGCTCAGCCAACATGGATCCTACTAGGAACACAGGCATAAACTCAGATTCTGATCCTCCCAGCTGAGACTCAGTGAAGCCTGGACTCCCAGCCTCCTGAGTCAAGGAAACAGAGGTACCTAGCCGAGCCACCTTGGATGCAGCTGCACACAAACTGAACTCATCAATGCCTCTTGCTCTCAGTTGTAAGAGGGGAGGCAGTGTTTCACAACCCTGGACATCAAGTGCAGTCTCCAGGCTTTGGGGTGTGCCCTGGCCTCTCTCTATCTGCCCAGGCCCTCCAACCCACACTGGCCTTTTACCCAACCTCCTCCTAGGTCCAAACTCAATCCTGACTCTCAATTTCTGCTGCCTTCCCCAACACACTGCTCCCCAAATTGAGCAGGGCTGGCTCTCTGTTATCATGCTGGTGCCAGCAGCAATGCCACCCCACTGACATAATTCTGAGTCCCAACCTAGGCACTCCAGCTGTCTTTGCCACACCTGGCCTGTTTGGGCTCTGGCTCTTGCTCTTTTCTTTCATGTGCATGTGTTTCGAGGTTTTGAGTTTCTCCCACTGCAGAACTGCAGCTGTAGCAGGGTAGAGCTCATGAGGGTGACATTCTGAGCCACATCCAATCCCATCAGGACTGTTAACTGGGGTGATGCCGGAACACAGTGCTGAGTGAACACATGGGAGGTGGTTGGACCCACCTTGCCTCTGAGTGGCTTCCTTTCAGGACAGGAATGTAGGGATGGGAGCCCCTGGCGTGGGATGCTTTGCACAAGGCGTGACCATGGGCTCCCTTTCCTGGCAAAAATGGCTCCACTCAGCATGGAGAGCACTGTCTTTCCTGGTGGCTAACAACAGCCCTGGACCCCAGAAAGGAACCCACACTCAAGATTTACGTCTGAGTGTGCATGTCCTCGAGGAAATGAGGTCTCCTGATCCCAGGTGCAAAGAGGTAAGTCCTCTAACTCCCATGAAGGGACATTTGAGTTTCCCTTGTCCTTCTTTCCCTCTTCTGAACCCATGGTGTCCTCACACTAACCACAGTTAGGACCCTGGCCTCATTCCCCAATGAGGATCATTAGGCTCCATAAAGAACAGTCTCTAAGATGCTCAGTGGACCAACACCCTCTGCACAATGTATAACCCTATTCATCCAAGATGCAAGAGGATTTCTATTCAGGAAAACCAGGAAAGGGAGAGCCTTTGTCAAGGACACAAGGACATTAGTGAGTGAGTAGTGATTAATGGATGGAGAACTATTTCCACCACCAATTTCCAGGAGCATATATGGCCCTTTGGAGAATTCTGCAGTGTGTTGGTGATTAAGGAGAACGTGTGAATCCAGGGGTCACTAGGTCCTCTCAGTCATAAGGAGGGAAACTGCCATAAAGGAACTAGGACAAGGGTGCCAGGAATGCTCACTGGGGAGAGATCGGAAGGAAGGAAAGTGTACTCATTACAAAAGTGTCGCCTGAAAATTCTTAGCCAGCCAAAAGTCGTGCGAACTTGTGTGGAAAAAGAGTCTTTGCACAGTGATGAAGCTAAGAGCTCACATGATGGAACACAGCCTCAACTGGGACCAAATCCAATATCTGATATTCTTGTAGGAAGAGGAGAGTCTGGACCCAGATACCAGGGAGACTGGGGAATACCAGCTATGTGAGGTTGGAGCCAGGACGGGATGCCCATATGGGAACCACAGATCGTGGGCAGCAATAGGAGAGTGGGCAAGGGCTGGGAGAGTTGGGGAGACAGTCCCCTAGGAACCAGTGAGGTGTTTTGGCAGTGGGACCGCCCAACACCTAGTGTGTGCCTTTGCTAAGACCTCTGCTTTGACAAGTATGATGACCAGGCCAAGGTAGTTTTTTTCTCACTGTTTTCTGCTGGCAGAGGGAATGACTGCTCTCCTTGACCAGAGGTAGTTGTTTAGTGCTCAGGGTGGGTGACTGTGCCCTCAGTCGACAGAGCCAAAGTACTGATTTATGGAAATCTCTGCAGCAGGAGGGTTCAGGGCGGATCAGCGTGTAAACCTGGCCCCTCTTCTGTGGATCTCAGAGGTGAGGCACATGGCCTCTTCCTCCACAGAAGCAGGATCATTGCTGACTTGGCTCAGTGTGGATCCTCCCTGGGTTGTCGCCCAGAGAAGCTAAGGAAGAGCAGTTGGAGAGCTGGGCTCTGCCCCTTCTCAAATGTTGCTTTTAATGGTCACTGAAGTCTTGGGCTGTGGTTCTGCAGGGAGGCCTTTGTACCTGGGGAGCTGAACTAGTTTGCAGGGTTGGGGTGGGAGGAAGCTTTGTGCTATGGACCCATTACTCCAGTTCGGAGGTTTAGTTACTTTTATCTGAGATAAATGTTAGGTATTTATTGAATAAGGAGAAGGCTATAACAGAAAAAAGACTCATTGATCTCATTAACTAGTGATCATTATTTTCACTTTATTGTATAAATCTCTAGTAGTGGCTCTGGTTGAATACTTGTTCGAAGCTATAAGCAAACAAACAAGTAGTTTTGCAGTACTGGGGATTGAACCCAGGGGTACTCTACCACTGAACTACATCCCCAACCCTTTTTATTTTTTATTTTTTTAGTTGTTGATAGAACATTATTTATTTATATGTGGTGCTGAGACTCGAACCCAGTGCCTCACACATGCTAGGTAAGTGTGCTATCCCAGCCCTTCCCTTATTTTTTTATTTTGAGACAATGTCTTGCTAAGTAGCTAAGGCTGCCCTTAAATTTGTGATCCTCCTGCCTCAGCCTCCAAGTCACTGAGATGACAGGTGTGTGCCACCATGATAGGCTTGAAGTTCTATATTTTAAAGACTAAGTATCAGGAATATTTTCTCCAGGCTTAAATGTTTATAAAGGGATGGTTTAAGTTTTTAAGTCTCTCTCTCTCTCTCTCTCTCTCTCTCTCTCTCTCTCTCTCTCTCTCTCTCTCTGTGTGTGTGTGTGTGTGTGTGTGTGTGTGTGTGTGTGTCTCTTTGATATCAGGAATTGAGCCAAGAGGCACTTAACCACTGAGCCTGATCCCTAGCCCTTTTTATTTTTTATTTTGAGACAGGGTCTCACTAAATTGCTGAGGCTGGGTTTGAACTTGTGACCTTTCTTCTTTAGCCTCTGAACCACTTGGATTATAGGCATGTGCTGCTGCACCTGGCTGATTTAAGTTTTAATTAAAATCTCGCTGATATTTAGCATTTTAAGTTAGTTTTTCCCTAACACTTTGTCAGATATCCTTATACGCATAATGTTTATGCATTTCTTTCCTTAGGTTAAGTTACCAAGTTTAGAGTGCTCTGGATATCCAAATTCTTCAGACTTCTGCTGTCACTTTGCTCCCCGCCAAAAGGCATTCAATTCACATGTGAACCTGTGCTTGCCTTTCTCACACCCTCACCAACATGAGATGCTGCTTTCTATTCCTGTAACCATGTACCCATGTGGTGTATAAGGATTTGGGTTCATCTGCATTTTTTTGGCTGAAAACTTTTCACAGGTTACCCACATGCATTCGTTTTGAGTTTCCTTTCTTTTTTTGATGCTCTGTTTGATAAATGACCTTGGTGTGGACTTTGAGCATGAGTAGGAGTTTATACCTCCAGGACTAGGGCTGAGGCATTTCTGGGCAAGTGCAGGTGTGATTCCATGGAAAACTGCTTCCAGTGGACATGGCCTGTTTTTGACTCTTCATCCCATCCTTATTATGAGTTCTGGAGAAGAATATTGCAGTGGCTCTCGGGCTCTGGGGCTCTCTCAGGCTGCCTGAGCCCTTGCACAGCCGGCTTGGCTACCATGCCCTGGCTGCCCTGTCTGTGGCCCAGGGTGCTGGGTACCTACAGCTGGTAGGATTCAGAGCAGTTTAGTGTGGCTGAGAACACTTCAGGAACATCTTCCAGCAAATGGAAATTATTTTAAAACAAATTGATGTGTTTTTTCTGTCAAACCTACTTGGAGCATAAACAATGTTGGCCTGTAAGCCGCTCCCCTCTGACAGACGGGCCCATGTTTAGAGTGTGCCTTTCAGCAGAGTAAACATGGGTCTCAAAAGCGAGTTGTCACTGTGTGTGTCTGACTCGAAAAGTAAAAGTAGCGAGCGCACACATGGAAAGGGAGTCTCACAGACAGTTCTGACACCGGAGGGCGGCATTTCTCAGTCATTTATCTTCCTACCACCGAAATTACCACTTCCTGTCCAGGTTTTATTTATTTATTTATTTACTTACTTATTTACTTATTGATTGATTGATTGATTGATTGATTGATACTGGGGATTGAACCCAGTGACACTTAACCACTGAGCCCCATCCCCAGCCTTTTTTGTATTTTATTTAGAGACAGGGTCTCCTTGAGTCGCTTAGGGCCTTGCCAAGTTGCTGAGGCTGGATTTGAATTTTCGACCCTCCTGCCTCAGCCTCCCAAGCTGCTGGGATGACAGGTGTGCACCATAGCATCCGGTACCTGTAAAGGTTTTAAAAGCAAGAAGTCCTTTGGTGTTGAAAGGATTAAAGGGAAAGAAATACCCAGTCAATGTCTGTGGTGAGATAACTGATTTCATTTTGTTCCTTTGCCATCTGGGGAAATCAAAAACATCTTGCGAAATATTTCACCGTGTGTGTGTGTATGTGTGTGTGTGTGTGTACATACACTGACACCCTCTAGACTGTGCATCTCTTGAGTTCTCTGCCGGGTTCAAGGTAGTTCTCCCACTCCCAGGGATAATATCAGCTGCATTAAATTGGCCACAGCCTCCCTAGAAGGTGAAACAATGCTTTTAAGGTTCTGATTATGTATTAATGAACAACCAGGCCAAGGGTCACTTGCCGAAAAAGCTACAAAGAGAGAAAGCCACCTGAATCAGAGTGAACTTTGCTCTTAAAATGTGGACGATGTTTGGTGGAAGGGGTTTATTACACAAGAGGAGCAACTGGACTCTTTGATGTGGGTTAGCATCCTGGCCCCATTAGGTTTGGGGACTTCCCAGTGAACTGCATCTTTGCTAGCCTGGCAGTGCTATGTGGTAGTGCCTGGGTGTTGAGAAGACTGTTCATGGACAGAGTACCTGTCTACCTGTGCACACAAAGGTCTGGCCATTCATACCCATTTCAAGTCACCTTAAATTTGATTGTGACATTAGCCGGGCATGGTGGTGCCTGCCTGTCATCCCAGCAGCTTGGGAGGCTGAGGCAGGAGGATCATAAATTCAAGGACAGCCTCAGCAACTTAGTGAGGCCCTCAGCAAATCAGAGAGACCCTATCTCTAAATAAAATACAAAAGGGCTGGGGATGGGGCTAAGTGGTTCAATCCCTGGTATTAAATGAAAAAAAAATTAGGGTGACATGGAAACCCCCAGTCTCCTCACTTTTCCTCTGCAAGGACTTTTCCAGAAATAGCTTGCTCATATTGTCAACTGTGCCTGCCCAACCACAGAAAGATCCTAATCTTAATCTAACTAATTTATTTCCCCTACTGTGGTGACATTTCCTCCTGCCTTCTGGCTTTTTCCTAATTTCTGAATGACAGGCCACTGGGAGCCCTGCTTTCCACAGTCTTATTAAATAATTACATAAAAGAAAAAATAAAGGATGCTCTTATGAAATCCTGAGAAATTGTTTTCTGGTGAGGGATAAGCTCCAGCTGAGGGCTCTTGGCTCCTTCTGGGAAGCGGAGAGAAGATAACTTGGTGGGAGGGAGTTTGGGTTGTAGTATCATGGTTTCACCATCTTAAATTTGGATATTTGGTCGGGTCTTGACTTCATTTGTTACTTAGAGGAAAAGGTTATTTCTGCATTTTTGTAGTACAGAAGTAACTGGGCAACTTTTTCCCGTCTGGGCTTTTGAAAGCCTGCTAAGACAACAGGACTATTTCCCCAGGCCTTTTTGTATTTTAATTAGAGACAGGGTCTCCCTGAGTTACTAAGGGCCTCACTAAGTTGCTAAGGCTGGCCTTGAACTAGTTATCCTCCTGCCTCAGCCTCCTGAGCCCCTGACTTGCTAAGTCACTGATGCTGATGTCAAACCTGAAATCCTGCCTCAGTGTCCCAAGTCACTGTTATTATACACAGGTGAGACCCTGAGTTTTTTGAATATTCAGAATCATTTATTCATCACCACTCATTCTGGAATATTTTTATCACTACACCAAATTCTGTACCTGCTGACAGTCCCTCCCTGTTCCTCCTTTCTCCCATTCTCTAGCATGACCTACTTCCTCCCATTCTCCAGCATGACCTACTTCCTGTGTCTGTGGATTCACCTATTCTGGACATTTCATATAAATGGAATCCTACAGTGTGTGGCATCTTTCATACTTAACTATAGTGTTTCCAAGATTTTTCCAGGTGTAGTGTGTATCAGTCCTCATTCTGTTTAAAAACATTTTTTTTTGTTCTGGGGATTGAACTCAGGGGTGCCTAGCCACTGAGCCACATCTTCAACCCTGCTTTTGTTTTTAATTAGTTGTAGATAAATACACAATATATTTATTTTTAATGTGGTGCTGAGGATGGAACTCAATAATGCCTCACACGAGGCAGATGCTTTACCATTGAGCTATAGCCCCAGCCCCCCTCAGCCCTTTTTTAATATTTATTTTAGATAGGGTCTGGCTGAGTTGCCTAGGCCCTCTCTAAGTTGCTGAGGCTGTCCTCAAACTTGTGATCCTCCTGCCTCAGCCTCCTGAGCCACTGGGATTACATGTATGCACCGCCGTGCCCGGCTCTTCATTTCTTTTTATGTTTGAATAATATGCAGTTGTTGGGCTATACCACATTTCAGGTATCCACTTACCAGTTGGTGGACATTTCAGTTGTTTTCTCTTCCTGGATGTTAAGGACAATGCTATTGTGAACACTTGTCTACAAGTTCTGCATGGGTGTATGTTTTCCTCGGTCTTGGGTACTTAGCGAGAATGGGGTTGGTGGGGCAGATGGCAACTCTTAAACTTTGAGGAACTGCTAGGCTGTTCCTGATGAGGCTGTGTGCACCTTTTCTCACTGTCACCTGCTTTGTATGAAGTGACCCATTTCTCCATGACCTGGCCAGTACTCAGTATTACCTTTTTTATTTCAGCCATCCTAGAGGGTGTGAGGTAGTTTTTATTTGCATTTCCCTGTTGACTGATGAGGCTGAGCCTCTTTTCCTGTGTTTATTCTCTAGATGCATGTCTTAATAGGAGAACTGTCTACTCAGACAGTTCTTTAATTGTTAATGGGGTCAGCTGTCTTCCTCTTGTTTGGTGTGGGCAGAGTTCAGCATAAAAAGACTCAGGTATTCCAGTTTCAAGTCTCACACCCCAGATAGTTCTTTTTCTCCTCTCCAGCTTACCTTCCTCAGGTGAGAAGAGATTTATTCTTAAGGTTTTTCAGACTTCTGAGATCTTCCAGTGGAACTGTAAATAGGTATTACCCATGCTTTTCAATTTATGAAGGGGTCATAGCCCTGTCATAGCCCTGTAACCCTTCAGAGTTAAAAATGTTAAAAATGTTGTAAGTCTGAGATGCATCGAAAAGGACCGACCTCCCAAGCATCACAGGGGCAAAGGGGGGTCAGCAGAGTGGGTTGTTTCCCCCTGTAGTCACAAGGCTCCCCCTTGTACATACCACTGCCCACAAACCACCCAGAGGGGATTCTACCTCTGTTCCAGATCAAGTATTATTTCTCCTGAATGTACCTGGCTGTTGAACGACTGTAAAGTCAAAAAATAGTTAAGTGGCCAGGGTGCCATGGTGCAAACCTGTAATCCCAGCACTTCCAGAGGCTGAGGCAGGAGGATTGTGAGTTCAAAGCTAGCCTCAGTATCAGTAGGGCCCTAAGCAACTCAGGGAGACTCTGTCTCTAAATAAAATACAAAATAAGTTTGGGGACCTGGCTTGGAGGTTAAGTTCCCCTGGGTTTAATCTCCAGTATCAAAGTTAAAAAAAAAAGTTAAAAAAATGTTATGACTATCCTTGTCTATTAACTGGCCCCATCTCTTTGGGAGTAAGGTGGGTAGTAGATGTGGTTGAAAAGAGCAGTCATTATTTCCTCTCATTTTTTTTTCCTTTGGCAGTACTAGGGATTGGGCCCAGGTCTTCACATGGGCTAAATTAAGCAAGTGCTGTTTCACTGAGCCCCAGCCCCAGCCCCAGCAGTGGTGATTCTTGGAGTGAATCTGCAATTCCAGATTGTTCAGGGGTGCTTATCACAGTGTTTGCTAGTAGGAGAATGGGAGAATCTGCTCTGCTCTAACTTGAGGAGATTTGCTGTGTGTGTGCATTTATTGATCTCCCCATCTGACTGTTGTCTCCACTCCAGGGCAAGCCTGCCTGTGCTGCCGCCTGAGCTTTGCAGCTATAAATTAGAAATGCAGCACCGAGGCTGTCTGAAGGTGGGAAGGGTAATTTCTCTGGACAGGTTTACAATAGGGAGGTGTGAAATGCTTGGTGCAGAATGGAAGCTAGGGGAGGGATGACATCTTGAACTCGGGTGGCTGCAGGGTGGTGGGCTGATGCAGCTAATTGAAAACTATGGCCCTGGTGACTATTAGTGGGAAAGCAAGAAACCAGAGGGAAAGTACCTCATGGAGTCCCTCAATGAGGTCAGCACTGAATTTCTGCAAAACACTTGGAACCTCTGACCTCAGTGTGCATTATCAGACCCTCTGGTTTTGGTTTTGATTTTCTACTCTGTAGTCCCATTTTAGAACTGAGTGGAGAGCATGGTGGGAAGGTTAGGGAGTGGTAAACTGGCAAGAACACCTTTTAGGCACACTTTGAATGGATCCTGACAGCCTCACCTTAGGGGACTGCTGAGTGAGCTGGCTGGTCATTGGGCTGACCTCTCTAGGCTGACCTCTGCAGGCAAGTGAGGTAGCCCTTGGTTGGCCCTACAGGCGGCATTTCAATTTTTTTTTTTACTTTATTTTTTCTTTTTTTTTTCTTGTTTTAAAGATATACATGACCATTGGGTATATGTTGACATATTCTACATACATGGAATATAACTTATTAGGATCCCATTCTCGTGGTTGGACATGATGTGGAATTTCCCTGGCCGTGTGTTCATATATGAACATGGGAAAGTTCTGTCCCATTTATTCCACTGTCTTTCCCATTCCCACCCCCATCCCTTCCCTTCATTCCCCTTTGTTTGATGGAGTGAACTTCTTCCCTCCCCCACTCCTTTATTATGTGTTAGCGTCCACACATCAGAGAGAGCATTCAACCTTTGGTTTTGGGGGACTGACTTATTTTACTTAGCCTGATAATCTCCAGATCCATCCATTTACCAGCAAATGCCATAATCTCTTTATGGCTGAGTATAGAGACCACCTGTTGAAGGGCACCCAGGTTTGTTCCATAGCTCAGCTATAGTGAATTGAGCTGTTGTAAACATTGATGTGGCTGCACCACTGTAGTGTGCTGACATTGTATCCTTTGGGTATATGCTGAGAAGTGAGATAACTGGGTCAAATGGTAGTTTTATTCCAAGTTTAATGAGTACTCTCCATACTGCTCTCCAGAATGTAATAGTAGGCATTTTAAAACTCCTGAATAGACCTTGAAGTTTCATTTATGATGTTTAGAAACTGGGAATCTGAATTTTAACAAATATTTTAGTTGTAATTGGACACAATACCTTTATTTTATTTTTATGTGCTGCTGAGGATTGAACCCAGGGCTTTGCACATGCTAGACGAGCACTCTACCACTGAATCACAACTCCAGCCCTGTGAATCTGCATTTTAAAACCTATTAGGAACGTTGCTTTGGAGTCTTGTGTGCAAGAGCCCCCATCCTACACTTCCTGGGCTCAGCTACAGGTCCTTGTATCCCCTAAGCCCTGCCTTTTCCTGTGGTTTCTTGATACCAGCAACTTTCTGAGATCTGGTCCAAGTAGGACTGGGTAGATTCCCCTGCAGAGCTTTTTCTGGTGTGCCTTGTATTCCCCTTCAGGTAACAGATTAATCTCCTTTCACCACAGAGGGCCATTCCAGAACACCTAGGTGTGAGATTGGCTAATGTCTTCATCAAGAATGCCTCTGGAACGTGTCTCTGCTTCCTGGCTTGGCCTGGTTTCTTCTGATTGCAAATTCCTTGAGGGCTGAACCTATATTGTTTACCTGAGTGACTCTGGAGTCCAGCACCACTCCTGGCACATATCTGGTGCTTAAGACACGGTCTTGTGTTCAATGACCTTTAAACCAATTGTGCACGGCCCTTGGCTTTTCTGCTGGACACCTTTCTCCTGTCCGTGAAGTGCCTGCCTCTGCACACCTCTCAAGGTGTCCTGCTGTTGGCTGCCCTATACATCTGCCCTTTTGTTTGATTATTTTGGGGCGGCGGGTACCAGGGTTTGAACTCAGAGGCACTCGACCACTGAGCCACATCCCTAGCCCTTTTTTGTGTTTTATTTAGAGACAGGGTCTCACTGAGTTGCTTAGGGCCTTGCTAACTTGCTGAGGCTGGCTTTGAACTTACAATCCTCCTGCCTCAGCCTCCTGAGCCCTTGGGATTACAGGCATGGGCCACTGTACTCCGCTGGCTGTTACATTTTTTGCCCCTGGGGTTAACTGTTTGCCTTTTCAGGACCACTTGTACACATTGAGATTGGTAGTTGGTTAAAAACAAAAAAACAAAACCAAAACCTACACTCATTTCCATTAATTTCAAACTCCATGGTCACAACTTGGAGAAAAGTCCTTTCAGAGGCATGATGGAAAATGTGTGGAGATGGTGCAAGAGATAGAATGTCCCTTGAGGTGTATGGTGGTTAATATGTGACTTCTTTAGTGAGGCTTACACGGACTTATGTGGCCTTGTTGCTATTTTGGATTCCTGAACCTGGGTTGTGCTTTGGCTTACACTAAGTCCCCAGCTTTGGAGTTAAGTCAGGCCCTGAGGTTTAATTCCCTTTGGTTAAAACAACAACCAGCGACTGTTGGGTAATCCTCCTACAAGCAGCAGATTGGAGGCACTCAACTAGTGGCTGGAGAAGACTGCATTGGGTCCCCCTTTCCCCTTACCTTGTCCCCAGTACACCTAGATAGGATTTTATGGTTCTGTCTCTGGCTCAAGGTAGAGAGGTGGTGAATGGATGGTCTGTGGGGAGAGAGAATGCAGGGGTGTGTCTGGGATGCCAAGGTGTGTCTTCATGGACTGAGATAGGCTGCCTTATGGCTTGGCATCTTTGGAGGTCTTCTGTTTAGGGGGGCCAAATGAGAAATGGGAAATGCATGATCACTATGTCTTATAAGCAAAGCAGGGTCCCTTGGTGCTGCGTGTCTGCATTGCCAAAGCTGCCTACCTGGACTGTGTAACCCAGAGGCCAAGAGACTGGGCTTGTGGTGTGTCTGGCTTCATATGCTTGCAGTGCTGCCTGCTCCTAATGGCCACAGAAACCATCGGTTAAATGAACCAGTTGTTCAGTGAGAGCAAGAAAAGGGGTGTTTGCACAAACCACCTTTAAAATTTCTGATCCCTGGTGAAAGTCAGTGGGTTTGTGAATTATTAACAGGAGTGTACATGAGGAAATACTGGCTGTTTAAATGTTATACATAGTTTTTATATAAGGAAAGAAATAAAAGCTGACTACACCCTCAGCTGCTACCTTTTTTGGCTGTGGGCCTGCTCTCAGCAGAGGCAGGAGGCTGGCCACTGGCAGACCACATGGGCACATGGGCACACGGGCATCATGTCAGCTCATCACTCGCACTCACATTTTGCTTAGAAGGCAGTGGAAGTGTTTTGCAGCCTGTTGGGAGGTATAAAGGTGAAGGTGGTATAAGTTCCTTACCAGTGCCCAGAGTCCTGGACAGGGACATGGGAGGGCTGCCCATCTGCTGGGGAAGATTGTGTCATCAGAAGAGTAGTGTAGCAAGTTGGCGAGAGCTAGCCTGAGAAATCTGTCCTGTCACTTGCCCTGGGCTTGCAGGTCCTTCTTTAATTTGTCACTACACAGAAACACATCCACTAAGGCTTTGATTTACACAGAAGGGTGTCCCCTTGGTGGAAGCCAGGAAAGTTCATTGACAGAGCTCCAGCTTAGCACCCTGTTGAAGACTTTGAGTCCTGGGGAGAGACTTGGAGAAAAATTTATCTGTGAACCTGGTTTCCACTATGCACAGATATTTCCAGAGTCCCCAGAGGTTCGTACCATTGATGTATATTTAATATGTGCTTATTAGTTATACATGACAGTAGAGTTTATTTTGGCATCATACATACATGGAGTCTAACTTCCCATTCTTGTGGTTGGACATGATGTGGAGTTTCCCTGGTCTTGTGTTCACATAGGAACACAGGGAGTTCTGTCCCATTCATTCCACTGTCTTTCCTGTTCCCATCCCTCTCCCTTCCCTTCATTCCCCTTTGTCTCATCCAAAGTACTTCTATTCTTCTTTACCTGACCACCTTATTGTGAGTCAGCATCCACCTATCAGAGAGGACATTTGGCCTTTGATTTTTGGAGGATTGGCTTATTTCACTTAGCATCATAGTCTCCAGTTCCATCCATTTACCGACAGATTCCCTAATTTTGTTTTTTCTTTATGGCTGAGTAATATTCCACTGTGTATATGTACCACATTTTCTTTATCCATTTATCTGTTGAAGGGCACCTAGGTTGGTTCTATAGTTTAGCTGTTGTGAATTGAGTTAACAGTTGAGATTAATGGGCTAATTATTTCATCTGATGTTTACCTGGAAAGATGAATTGCGACTCACCTTTACTGGGAGTGGTACTAGTGGTGGTGTGGGGGGGGCAGAAAATGGGAGGTTAAAGGGGAATGGGGAAGGAGGAAGATGTTGAGGAAGGTTGGAGCTGAGCATAAAGAAGGCTTCTTTATAGCTTCTTCCATGCTGGCTGGAGTTGCCTGCTGGGTGAGGAAGTGACACTCAGAAATGCCTGGGTTCAGTTACTTTCCTGCAGGGTCTAAGCCTTGCTCATTTCCAGCGCATGAGCCATGCCTGACCTTGGAAGGGAGAGAGCAGTTGCCTCATCTCCTTTCCCTGCCTCTTGATTGTCCTCAGGTGCAGTGCCATTTGATATTGGCTGTTCTGCAATACTTGGAGAGCATTATTCTCAAACTGCCAGGATTACAGCTGACATAGACCTCGGGCCCTACAGCCAACCAGCCAGCCTCTATGGCAGTGGCAGAGAGGAAACTCAAGCTGTAAATGAATCTTTGTTTCGGGGCTTTGTAGTGGCAAATGATGTGAATGAGTGGATTGAAAAGGGTGCCTGGTTTTATATGGCTGTGAATGCCCAGGCCGTAGATAAATATTGACAACAATGGTGGGACAGGACAGGCCTACCATTTGTCTCCTTCCCCTAGGAAGAAAAGCTCTTTTTTCAGGTGCTTGTGACCTTATAAACCACCCTGCACCCTGACAAGTCGGTGCAGGTGCACTCTGTGCTGCCACTTGGGGTTTGAGAGTGGGTGGTTTTCACCTTGGGCTTGTGCAAGCTTTAGCCTAACCAGATCTAAACTTGCTTTGGCTTATTGATCCCAGTTGTGTTTGTTGCAAGTAAATGTTGCCAGCACAGTTTTGCCAAGTCATGCAAAATCATGCCGATCTGGGGTGGGAGCTCTGAGTATGTGGGGGGGGGAACTTCAGAGTGGGAGGCCAGTCCTGGAGACTTGGCTGAAATAAGGGTCGAATCTGATATCTGGATGCCCTTCTGAGCCAACTGGGCCTGCATCCTGAACCATGCTTTCATCTCCTATATTTTGGGGCCATGGAACAGAACCAGGCTACATTGGAAGAGGGTGCTGGATTTGTTCCTGTGAAGTATGCAGCAGCAATCGGTACTCACCCCAGGGCTGTTGTTCTTGTGGGAGCAAAGTTGTGTAAGAGTTCCTTGATACAGGACAAGATGAGCAGGAGCTTTGACAAACTCGAACTTAATGTTGTCTTCTTGCAAAGGTGATGGCTAGTCTTGGAGACTGTGTTCATTGAATAGAAAGCTGTGGGCAGAGACTTCCCAGTGTTCCCAGGGCAGCTACCGCAATGGATGTCTGGGCTTGGTGTGAACCATGGGGTTTGATTTCCTGCTCAGACGTGAAGAAGCCATGTGGACTGAGTCAGCACAGTGAGGATAGAGTATATACAGATCCACAGGGTAAGGGTGTGTTTTTTACGTTTCTGTAAGTGGGACTGTCTTTTGGTAAGGTGGTTTGTTTAAAAAAAAATACAACTCACATTCTGTAGGTACAGTAATAATTATTGGCTGAGGTACAGTTTATGAAGTAGAATTTACTGCTAAGATCCACTTTTTTTTGGTACCAAGATTGAACTCAGGGGCACTTGAGCACTGAGCCCCATCCCCAGCCCCATTTTATATTTTATTTAGAGACAGGGTCTCATTGAGTTGCTTAGCACCTCACAGTTGCTGAAGCTGGCTTTGAACTTGTGATCCTCCTGCCTCAGCCTCCGGAGTGGCTGGGATGACAGGTGTGTGCCACCATGCCCACCTGACAGGATCCACTCTTAAGACAAATGCCTTGGGAGTAAATGACCTGGAACTGCACATGAATGTTTTTGAGTGTAGATACAGGACATATGGAAGAGGTGAGGCATCTTTTTAGAGGCCTTGGTGAATGAATGAGTCCAAACAAACAGAACTCCAAAGAAAACCACAGCCAGGTTTCCAATTGACATAAAAATTGACTGTATTTAAGGATGGAGGTCGCACAGATTATCTGATGCTTTATCCCTGTCATTTCATGGCATGTGAAGTTTCTTCTGGGGGCAGGTATTGAACCCGGGGCACTCAACCACTGAGCCCCATCCCCAGCCATTTTTTGTATTTTATTTAGAGACAGGGTCTCACTGAGTTGCTTACAGCTTCGCTAAGTTGTTGAGGCTGGCTTTGAAGTCATGATCCTCCTGCCTCACCCTCCTGAGCTGCTGGGATGACAGGTGTGCTGAAGTTCATATTTTAATCAAAAACCAGTCTGTAAAATAGTGCCTGCTGAAATGCCGTGTTGTCAAACCCGATTTCATATCTTCTCAGCATTTCAACACCCAGCAGTTGAGGTCTTGCCACTGCCCCACCATGGTGGGGAAAATTGTCTTTCAGGTTGTGAGTGTTTGGTTATGTCATAGTGTTATAGAAAGAAACACTTTTGCTTTTTGGCTCCAGCTGAGCATTTCATAGTACACATAAACCTTAAAAAGCCCCATGGAAAAATGGGCAGCATGAGATCCCACTTTGATAACCCAGCCACTAAAGTCTGTGACTCACTGGGCAGCTGACCTTGCAGACCTCTGCATCTTCTTTTTTTATTTTTTATTTTTTTATTTTTTGGTTCTGGTGATTGAATCCAGGGCTTTGTGAATGTGAGGCAAGCACTCTACCAACTGAGCCATATTCCCAGCCCTTCATGTTCTTTAAAATACTTAGCCAGAGATACTCGTGCAGCTCTTGAAATGGTGTGGGTAGATTCTGTTTTCTCATTTGGTTGGTTGAGAGCTTTCAGTGTTAATTATTGGTACAGTATTAATTATTGTAGGTACAGTATTAATTATTGGCTGAGATACAGTTTAGGAAGTAGAATTTACTGCTAAGATCCACTTTTTTTGGGGGGGGTGTACCAGGGATTGAACCCAGGGGCACTCAACCCCTGAGCCATATCCCCAGCCCTATTTTATGTTTATTTAGAGACAAGGTCTCACTGAGTTGCTGAAGGTCACTCGAATCTCCGGATTCAAGTGGCCTTCATTTTTTGGTTGTGGGAGAGTCCAGAAAAGGGAGACAGGTTAAGCCTATAAAATGTTTGAAGAAACCTTGCGCTTCATCCAGGGCAGGACAGCATGAATTTTATATTTGCTTTATAGATTCTAGACACTCAGGCTTCACACAGGCGTGAAGAGAGGTCATAGAGATGTTGTAGGGATGATTTCCATTTAAAGATAAAGGACATGGGTAAGTAATAAAAGTGTTGGGGCTACCTGTTTGGCCTGTGGGCTTTCTTGTCCAAGGGATTCCTTATGAATGGCTTCACTCTTTTGTCCTTTAATTTTTTTTTGTAATTTGGTATGGAGGTGGGGGAGGAAGGAGAGTCCAGTAACATTAAGGTAAGCTGTTGTTTGTACAAATGTATTTGCTTAAGACAATCCACTTTTATTTCATTCTTTGTCAGCTTGAGGGAGGGAGACAGGCCACTTATGATACATTGGTCCCTTTGTAATCCAGAAGTAGATCTGGCTAGAATCCCCACGTAACTACTTACTTTACTAACAAGAACAAAAGCTTCTGATCACTGGTGTGTCCAGAATCGAGTCACCACCAAGTTTACTTTTTTAATCTTTTGGCACACATTTCTGTCATAGGAGGGTTTTACACTGATATTTCCTCTGATTGGATTATGTTGGTGAATTTGTCAGAATGGAGGTTAAGTGAAAAGGGCACAAAATGCCTTGACTGTTTCCTGATTCCTGGAAACTCCTGGGTGACAGTGACTTTTAAGGATTCAGAGGGAGAGAGTGTTTTTTTTTTAATTTGTTTGGACCTTTTTATCTCCATCTTGGCACCCAGAGGAGGAGTAATACATGGTTGGGGTTTAATTCCTGAAGAGTCCAGTTAGTGGCATCAGATTTTGTTATCCTTTTATCCCAGGGAAATCCTGGGGTATACCTTCTGCCAGAAAGACAGGCTTGGCATTTGCCACCTTGTTCCTGTGGCCAGGAGTACTTTTATGAGGCTATGTTAAAATAGTTATTTTCCTCCCTGTGCCTCAGGTGTGGGCTCAGAGTGTGAGAAATCCTGAGTGTTACATATAGACTTGTGCTAGTGTTGGAGAAAGAACTCAATCACAGGATTTCCTAGGGGGTGATTGTGTCAGAATGTATGCAGTTCTGATGCATGGTACCAGGAAGTCTTTCCAAAGGTTACTGGTTTGCATTTTTCACCCTAATTAGCTATACATGACAGTAGAATGCATTTTGACACATCCTACATGAATGGAGTATAACTTCTCATTCTTCTGGTTGTACATGATGTAGAATAACACTGATTGTTAATCATATATGCACATAGGGTAATAATATCTGATTCATTTCACTGCCCTTCTCACCTCCTTATCCCCTCCCTTCTCTTTACTCCCCTCTGCCTAATCCAGAGTACCTCTGTTCTTTCTTAGCCCTCATCCCTTTATTGTGAATTAGCATCCATATACCAGAGAAAACATTTGACCTTTATTTTTTTGGGGGGATTGGCTTATTTCACTTACTATGAGAGTCTCCAGTTCCATCCATTTACCTGCAAATGCCATAATCTCATTTTTTCTTTAAGGCTGAGTAATATTCCATTGTGTATATGGTCCATATTTTCTTTATCCATTCATCTTTTGAAACACACTTAGGTTGTTTTCATAGCTCACCTGTTGTGAATTGAGCTGCTATAAGCATTGATGTGTCCATGTCACTGAAGTATGCTGATTTAAAGTCCTTTGGGTATAAACGAAGGAGTGGGATAACTGGGTCAAAAGGTGGTTTTATTCCAAGTTTTCTGAGGAATCTTCATACTGATTTCTATAATGCTTGCACCAGTTTTCAATCTCACCAGCAATGTACCTTTTCTCCCACATCCTTGCCAACAATTATTGTTGCTTGTATTCTGGATAATTGGTCTGCATCCTTTCTGAATGCACCCCAAATGAATGATTTTAAAGTTGCAACGTGTCTTTAACAGACCAAATCTTACTCTGGTGGTTGTGAAGGTAGGTGGACTCCCGAAAGTGCACATTTATAGGGGCAGAGGGTACAGGTAGAAGTGTTAAGAAAGAAGAACCATAATCTGTAAGCAGAAGCACTTGGGGAACCTCAGATTCCAAATTTATCTACTTGGGTGAAGCATCTTTTTCCTCAGCCTTATCCATCTCTTGCTTCCTGTCCACTTTGAGTTGTTTTCACTACTTCAGAGGCAAAAGTCTCCACTGCCTGCCTCCTGAGCATGGTTTTCATGTAGGAGACTCCTCCATCCCTCAACTGGGAGGACCTCCAGCCTCTGAGCCAGAGCTGAGCACCTTGTGCTCCCGGGATCAGAATGGCTTCCCTCTGGCTCCATGGGTGCCGCCTCTTGGGCCTGCATGGCCTCCTTGGGGACAGGGAGGCATGGCTATCCTCAGTTCTGCTGGACAAGGCCCAGGATGGGGAAACTGTGCTGTGCATGGTAGATTTGCAAAGTCCTGTAGAGCTTAAAGACTCTGAAAGAATAGCTTTGGGATTCCTTTATGGAGCCTGTAGAACAGGGAGGCAGTCCTGAGCATCAGGACTCACTTCTGGCCCTCTGCTCTCCTTTGCCATTTCTACCGAGCCTCCCTGTAATGCCAAACCCAAATGGCAGCTTTATGTGCATCTTTACTGCTGATGATCCCAAGGACGTTCCCTGGGAGGGTCAGGCCCTGGGAGGGTCAGATCTTGGCAGGTAGCTAGCTCTTCTCTGCCCAAAGGCCGTTTGCTTGTTTAGTATTCACCAGCTGCAGGGCCAGTGTGCCAGGGTGCCTCTTCTTAATTAAATTAATTAATCTTTAGGAGCCAATGATGCACAGACCATGTAAATCAGTGACTGCTAGGGAGATTTGTAGGCTCCCCCGCATGCCTCCATGTCCAGCCTCCACCAAGCCCACCTAAATAACAGAATCCATGATACACTTAATGGCTTCACGGACCAGACTACAATTTTGGTAGGAAAACCAGATCCTATACGCTCCTGTTTTAAGGTACAATCTACTGCCTTTGGTGATGGGAAGAAAAACGGTCTGGGCCTCTTGATTATTTAGTTTGGAGGTTTTAGGTAGATGAACAAGGAGATACTCTGTTGCTATGGAAGTCAACTTTAATGGCCCTATAGATGAATGCTAATGAGGGACTTGGCCCTGGCATTGGTGGGAGTTCATAGCACCCTTGGATCACCTGCCACTTTGGCTGAGGGTCTGGGGGCATGAGCTCCTCTTCTCTCTTGGCTTTAATGCTGGTTGTGTGTCTTGCTCTTCCCTCTCTAGGAGGTCCTGGTTTCTTCGTCGTTTTATTTGTTAGTTTTACTTCCTAGGTTCCGTGCCTTGGTTTACCCTTCCCTGCTCTCTTCTGGAGAGAACAGTTCTATTTTTCCTTTCTTTCAGGGTCAGCCTAGAGAGGTCTTGCATTTTTTTTTCTGATAAGCCTTTCTCATCACAAGTGCTCTTCCCTGCTTTGGATTTCACCACCTGGACTCAGTGTTATCCACACCACGGATGACAAATTCAAATAGCCACTGGGATAACTAACTGCTAGTGATCCCAGAGGGCCTGGCTGAGAGGCAGTAAGGAGTGGTGAGGTCTTGGCACATGGGCTGCTGTGGTTTTTAAAAGAAACTGAAATATTTATTGATTTATTTGGGGAAACTTCATGTGTTTTCAACTCATGTTCAATCAGAAACCAATTTCCCTGCATCCTGATTTTGGTCTAAGAGCTACCTATTTTCATTTTACCCTATGCTTGCCACCCGAGGGCCTTTGGCTATGGTTATTTGGTTAGCAGTCTTTACCTGACCCATAGGTTATGAGGTCCTTCAGGTCAGGGACTTGATCTTACCTTAATTTATATCAGAATTTTTGACCGTGTAAGTATACATGGTAAGTGCATGCTAAAATATCTGTCCAGTCTGGCTTTTATTGGAAGAAGATATGTATCCGACAGGACAGGGAGAGAGATATGAACTTAGGGTGGAGAAGCCTTGGACCTCACAGAGTTACACAGGCAGTTAATGTCTAAGGTGTTATACTTCAGAGGCCCACACTGATTTGCTTAGGAGATTTTAAGGAGTGAAAATAGGCAGTGGCTTTGAATCCTTATATGGCTGATATGTGTTATATCCTCCTGAGTCACCTCCCTCATTCCCGCAGAGAATGGTCTGCGTCATGTTTTCACAAATTGAAATAATCATGACTCTCTACTGAACTCTCTGAAATGTAACTGACCCAAAGCTCACAAAATGAGCTGTATGAATGGTGTTGAGATTCAAGTCACTTTTCTTTTTTGGTACCAGGGATTAAACCCAGGGATGCTTAACCACTGAGCCACATCCCCAGCACCCAGCCCCCCTTTTTTGTTTTTTATTTAGAGACAGGTTCTCACTAAGTTATATAGGGCCTTGCTAAGTAGCTGAGACTGGCTTGAACTTGTGATCCTCCTGCCTCAGCCTCCTGAGCTCCTGGAATGACAGGCATACACCACCACACCTGGCTGAACTCATTCTTTTGCTTGATATTACACGGGATGCCATCTGTCTCCATACCCCAGGGCAGGGAATATATGCTGCTTGCCTTACTTAAGAGAGTGGCAGCAAGTACAGCATCTCCTCCTGAGCAGGAATCCTGAGGTGAGGATGCTAGGAGAAGATCAAGTTTAAGGTGCATTTTTATCATTCTATAATAATCCTTTAATATGTATTCTCAGGCTGTTCGGTTGTGGTTTTCATTAAAGACAGGAAAGCATCACTATAGAAAAAAAAAGAACATCTGGTAATCTAGGATTTTTTATTTTATTATTATCATTATTATATTTTGGACCCCAGGGATTGAACCCAAGAGTGATTAGCCACTGAGCCACATCCCCCTCCCTTTTTATATTTTATTTAGAGACAGGGTCTCCCTGAGTTGCTTAGGTCTCACTAAGTTGTTGAGGCTGGCTTTGAATTTACCATCCTCCTGCCTGAGCTGCTGAGATTACAGGTGTATGCCATGGTGCCCAGTTTAGTCTAGAATTTTTTTAAAAATTTCCCATTCTCATAAAACCTTATGGCATGGTTGTAGGTAAGGTTGTGTTGGTAATTTCATTGGAACTTAGTGTGTACTGTGTGTAATTCCTCAGAAGGTAAAAACAGCAGAAACAGTCTTACAAGATTAAAGGATTAAACAACTAATAGGTTATATGGTTTTCCTCACTGGCACCCCTTGAAATCTTGAAGGGGCCAGTCGCTCTTCCCCAGTTCTTTAAAAGCATGTGCCTTCTGCAGTTCTGAGGTGGTGGAAGAGATTGGCAACTGGAGCCTGTGATGCCCCAGAAAACACGTTTCCCAGGCCATCTCTGGGTGCCCACTGGTGCTCAGGAGTTGGGTCACTAGGTTGTCTAGTCCAGCTGTGGTGTTCAGCTGAGCAAACATCTGGAGGCTTCAACTATGCAAAGGAAGATGACATTCAGGAGTCCATCTGGGATTGAGAAATGGGCATAGGCTAGCTGGGAAACGAGACTGAAGAGGAATAACTGGTTCTAGACTGGAAACCAGTCCTTCCACGGGGAGCTAGTATCTCATTCTTGTCCAAGATCTGACCAATCATTTTGCTACAGAGGCAGTAGTCCATGGGCAGCATGGGTTTGTGGGGACCAAGTGGGCTTGTTTTCCCTGCCACCGGTTACTCAAAAATCAATGGAACTTCTTGTCCCTCCACTTTCAAGAAGTCAATGAATTATTGTTTGCCAGCTCCAAAGAGTGTTTGCCAAGTTTATAATATGTGGTTCAGGCCGTAATTCAGGAAAGTTCTGGTCAGATTAGGTAAATACCTATTAAGCCTATAGGATTATGCTCAGGGAAGTTCCGAGTGGGAGCATCTTGCAAGAGACTTAAGCCTTCCTGAGGCCCTTTCCCCTGTCGGGATGGTCTGTTGTGTGCTTTAAAGGGCTTGCATCAGTATACACCCCACCCCCACTGTATGTCATCACCCTTTTCAACAAATCTCTTGAGTTATGAGGAAATGAATATTTATCATTATAATCATTGTTTTTAGCAGTGATGCAGATTGAACCTAGGGCCTTCTGCATGCCGGGCAAGTGCTCTCCTACTCAGCTACACCCCAGGCTCCTCCTTTCTCCTCCTCCTCCTTCCTCCTCTTCTTCCTCTAACCCTCCCCCTCATCATCTTTCTCTGTGCTGCTGGGTAGTGTAACCCAGAGCTTCAAGCATGCCAGGCAAGTACTCTACCACCGAACTACACCCTCCTACCCTTGAGATTTACTTTTAAAGTTCAAGTTTCTCTTGTAGGTGCTGTTTTACTTGAAACATTTATTGGTTATCCCCGGGTTTAGAAATACTGCTTGATTATGATTTAGATCCAGCACAGTTGGATGGATGGTGATGATGGAAAGCCCCGTCTGCATCTTGGCATGAGGTCACACACAGCTCCTGAAACCTTGAAATATGGCTAGTAAGGACTGGAATTATAGCTCAGTGGCAGAGCACTTTCCTGCCATGTGTGAGGCCCTGAATTTGATCCTCAGCACTATATATAAATAAGTGAATTAAATAAAAGACCCATTGGCAACTTAAAAAAAAGGAATTCATACATATTTGTTACCAGGGATTGAATCCAGGGTGCTTAACCATGCAGCTGAATCCCCAGCCCTATTTTGTATTTTATTTAGAGACAGAGTATCACTGAGTGGCTTAGGGCCTACCTAAGTTGCTGAAGCTGGCTTTGAACTTTCAATCCTCCTGCTCCAGCCTCCCGAGTTGCTGGGATTACAGGCCTGCACCACCATGCCTGGCTCTGAATTCATAATTTTGTGTACTGTTAGGTAGTTTAAGTATACATGGCCACGTGGCTAGTTGGCTAGGTTTAGAGAGAGATGGGATTTCTCAGTTATAGAGGTCTTAACTCTTGACATTCTGTGGCTCTGTGGGATCTTGCAAGGAAGCCTGCTTTGTGAGCACACTCTTGTTCTACCCTTTACACAGTTTGCCCTTTCTGATATGCCTGGGTAAAACCTGAGCTGTTCTCTTCTGAGGTGCCTCTTGTGTGTTCTGCAAATGGTGGGCTGCAGGTCCTCTTTCAGCAGATTAGCTGAAAGAATATCTATGGCTGGGCTTGGGCTCCATTGTTCCAAGATCTCTGCACCCTTTGTGCAAAGAACAGGGAAAATGTGTGTTATGACAATGGCTGACAAAATGTTTAATGAAAGCTACAATTGGCAGAAACTAAATCCCCCCCCCCACAGAGGTTTATTTCCCCTCCAGCTCTGGGCTCCTTACTGAAAGGTACAGCATGCCTTGGATGGCATGTGTCCTGCTGACAGATGAATTGTTTTGACAGGAGAATCTAAAACCTTCAACTGAAGACCCATTCAGATGTCAGGCCTGGGAAGGGGCAACCGTGTCCTAAAAATAAGTGAGATGCTTTAGATGTGTGTCATGTCAGCTGCCACCTGGAAACAGAGCCCCAGCCAAGGTTTCCACTGGTTAGCTCACTGATTGTTCCTGGGGCCTGAGATGAGAACTCACACCCCTTTATGTAGAGCATCTTTCCTTAATTGATGAGAAATGAGTTGACAGTAAGCATATTGATCAAAGAATTAAAAAAAAACAATAAAAGAAAAAAATCGTATTTAAAAACCTCTTTAACATTTGTTTTTAAGAAAACACACCAGTGTTCAACCCAAATGTGTGGATGAGTAGATATACACCATGTGGGACATCCATACAAAGGAAGACTATTGAGCCTTAAAAAGAAACTCTACATGTATGACAGCATGGGTGTACTTTTTTTTTTTTTTTGGGGTCTGGTGATTGAACCCAGTGGCACTTAACCATGGAGCCACATCCCCAGCCTTGTTTACATTTTGTTTTGGGACAAGGTCAAGCTAAGTTCTTAGAGTGGCTTTGTACTCATGATCCTCCTGCCTCAGCCTCTGGAGCTGCTGGGATGATAGGTGTGTGCCACTATCCGGGCATGGCTAGACCTCGAAGGCACGGATTTCAGCAAAATCAGCCAGGCACAGGAGGAAAGGTACCATCTGGTTGCAATTCCACAAGGAACCTAGAGTGGCTGGCTTCCAAGGGTGGTGGACACATGGGGCAGAGTCCCTGTTTAATGGTGTGGAATTTCTGCTAGTGATCTTGAGAAGGTCCTTGAACTGGGTGGTGGTCATGATTGCCTGACATGTGAATGTAGGCATGCACACAGCCCACTGAGAAATGGCTAAAATAGGAAGTCAACTTTATGTTGTACACATCTTCCCACAATTAAAAATAAAAAATCACATGGGGAGTTTTTCTCCCTGAAATGGGCCACCAAAATAGTGCCTGTGAGGATTGTATGTTTGTCTGTAAAAGGTAGAACACATTCAATTATTTTCCCCATTGCCTGATGGAGCATTTGAGGCTCAGTGGCTTGTTCTGGGTTTAGGTACCTGTTACTTCTCGAACTTGAATGCTAGGGCAGTTCCATCCTGAGGCAGTGGCTGTTCAGGAGACATGAGCTTCCACCCTGGGTTTCTCTATGTTGCCCACAAGCGTCCAACAGGAGACTCTCCAGGCAGCCCTGACACTTGTTCATATGTTCCTTTTCCAGTTCATTGAAACTCATAATATTCCCTGCCTCTGGGCTGACCCAGCGGGAGCTCACGTTTCCATGTACACGGTCTTTTTCTCTGGGGCTCTGTCCTGGAATCTCACTGTCAATCCTGATGCTGCTTGGCCTCTGGATAATCATGTTTGGGGAGGACTCTCTTCTCAGGTAGCCTGGTCCAGGAAACAGAATGTTGACAGCACTTCTGGACTTTAGGGAGATGATGTTGATTCTTTAAAGGGAAATCAGAGAGGGTGGTGGGGATGTGGATGGTTTTATTCTAAGTAGCTGAAGGATGTAGGTAGACACTTTCTAGGAAGGAAAGAGGAAAGTGACTTCAAAGAAGATCCATCAGGGGATGATGTAAGACCTTTTGAGTCCCAGCTCTACTCCTGGCCACATAGGGAGCCAGAAACAAGCCCTTCACTCAGAACTACTTCCTCAAGAGCCAGTGGCCCAGATCAGGTAAAAAACTGGCAATCTTCTTGCCAGATGTGGCTGGAAGACAGGTGTTGCTTGGCCTATCCCTTACCCCAAGTATTTAAAAGATTCTACTGGGCATGGTGGCACTTTGCTATGATCCCAGGGGCTCAGGAGGCTGAGGCAGGAGGATGTGAGTTCAAAGCCAGCCTCAGCAACTTAATGAGGCTCTAAGCAACTCAGTGAGATCTTGTCTCTAAATAAAATATAAAAAGGGCTAAGGATGGGGCTCAGTGGGTAAGCACCCCTGGGTTCAGTCCCCCCCACCACCACCAAAAACAAAGGATTTCCCGTAAGAATTCATATTTTGAGCCTTTCTGAAAAATGAAGAAGATTCATCTATGCTGGCTTTTGTTTCTGAAATGGAGAGCAAATGTCAACCATTAAGTGTGCTGGTGTCCTGGTCATTTGGCCAGCTGCATGAAGCACCTGCTCTTTGCATCTCTTGCTTCCATGGTTTCTGAGAGCCCTTCTCTCATGTCTCGTCCAGGTCATCTCTCATATTACCTGTGATGACATGAAGTATAGCCTGAAGCTTGCAGTATCTTTACCTGTAGAAATGGTAGCCACCATCCCCTTCACCCGCCATGATAATCCTCTCAGAGTAGAAGAAAATCTCAGTCCTTTTTCTGACATGAGAAATTCTCCCTTTGTGGGTTTTCTTTCTCAGGTCTAGCCTGTTGGTTTCTATGTACCCATTCATAAATACCCCCGAGTACTGGCAAGCCTGCACTTGACTTCAGTATCTGGCTTTAAAAGTTACACCTGGGCTGAGGCTGTAGTGCAGCAGCAGAGCGCTTGCCTAACAAGTGTGCAACTCAGCATTCAGTCCTCAGCACCACATAACACGTTTGCTTATTTATTTATTTTTTGTCCATCTACAACTGAAATTTTTTTTTTAAAGTTACCACCTTCTATCTTTACAGGCTCTTAATTTCTGGAAAAAATGGCCTTTAATTCAGGCTGTGCCACAAACACAGAGGTACCGTTAGTTTCCAGCACAGCTTGACTTTTATTTAGATGAATGTCTTCCATGTCACAGGGAAATGGCTCCAGTTCTAGGTTAGTATTGATTGAAATGTCTCTGGAGTAACCTTAAAAGATAGCTGCCACTTAGGTGACGTTTTCAGAGGCAGACTTTAAACTTCTGATTACTTGGGCTGCTCATTGGCAGGAATGTCAGTGGAATGAATAGCTGAGATGAGAAATGTCAACGTCTTTGGCCTGCTCGGGCTGGGTGGACTTAACTTTGGCAGCAGGAGTACAGAGTGAGAATCTGGGGCTGATTTGGAGATCACATCACATAGTTTCTGTCCCCAAAAGATGAAGCTGGTCTGGGTTGAAGAAGCTCAGCTGAGCATTGCCCAAACCCCTTCTTGGTCTTGGAGGGTACAGCTGGGGTGAATGGGAAGAAAGGTGTGATTCTGAGCTAGTGAGACAGCTGGTATCACCCAAGAAGGCTGCTCTGCTGGCTTTCCCTGCCTAGGGTTCACACCAGTGTGAATGTCTTAACACCTGGTTCTCTTCTTCTGTGTGATGATCGCAGCATGGGGATACTGTGCTCATAAAGAGCCTTATAATTCCAAATCTTGTAGTTTCTTTTTGTAAACAACCATTCAAATTGTGTTTGAGCAGTTTTGAGTCCTGAATTCTTGTTTAGACCTGGATTTCTCAATCTCAGGATAGTATTGACACGTAGGGCTGGATATTTCTGTTGTAGGACAGTGCCTGTGCACAGTAGGATGTTGAATAGCAGCCTTGGTCCTTTACCCACCAGACACCAGAACCACCTGTTTGCCTGTGTCTTTATGTCTCTAGACATTGCCAGCTGTCTCCCCATGGTGGGGGGGCATGGGGTGGGTGCCGGGGTAAAATCATTCCTGATTGAGAACCACTGGCTTAGACAATCAAAGGCTTGAACCACCTTTTCTTCATTTCTTTACTGCTGTTTGATGTTGATGCATTAGTCAAACATTTATAAAAAATATCATTAAGAATAGCCTTGATATGCTGGTAAATGGTTGGAGCTGGAGACTACCAGGCTAAGTGAAATAAGCAAATCCCCCAAATCCAAAGGCCAAATGTTCTCTACAATATGCAGATGTTAACTCACAATAAGGGATGGAGGGAGAATAGAAGTTCATTGGATGAGACAAAGGGGAATGAAGGGAAGGGAGAGGGATGGGAATGGGAAATACAGTGGAATGAATGGGACAGAACACATGACCAGGGAAACTCCACATCATGTCCAACCACAAGAATGGGAAGTTAGACTCCATGTATGTATAAAAGAATAGCCCTGGACTTTTCAAAGTATTTGGTGCACAGTATTTGGACTAGGACACCTTAATGTGGATAGGGGTCTGTCTCACTTTAGGATTTCTTTACAGGTTGTTAGGTGATAAAATCATATTGCTTGAATCCATTGCCTTAGGTGGTCAGAATGTTCATTGCCTGGCTTTCAGTGCCTTGTTTACGGATGCAAGTGGGCAGGAGAGGTATATTTGTTAATTTCAGTAGCAATAATGTTACTTAAAATAATGCATGAGACAATGGGAATTAGGAGGGAGAGTGTTTGGATTTTTGGGGGGAAGGGTTAAGTGGGGAAGGACAAAATTTGTCAATTTAGGGCACAATGCCAAGTATAGATTATTTTTTTCCTTTCTTTACCAGAAACATGAGTTACAACAAACTCTCTGAGATTGACCCTGCTGGCTTTGAGGACTTGCCAAATCAACAGGAAGTGTGAGTGCTTTCCCTAAATTTCTGTTTGGTTGGTAGAGGGGTGGAGAGATCTTGGAGAAAATCCTTTCATTTTGCAGCATTCCTTACTCTCCGAGATGGGCAGTGTAAGCCCGTGCGAAGGGGTATTTGCATCATTATGCCTTTACTGACAAATGACAGTACAGTTGTCTGTGGTCAACCACAGTCTGAAAATATCAAATGGAAAATTTCAGAAATAAACAATTCATAAGTTCTAAATTGACATAAATTATTATGAGTAGTGTGCTGAAATCTTGTGCTCCTCTGCATGGTTCATGATTTACCCCTTTTCCCATTGTATCCATGCTGTATATCCTACCTTCCCATTTGTCACTCGGTAGTCATCTCACTTTTCAGGTTGACTGTCATGGTACTACAAGTGCTTGAGTTCAAGTAATTCTTATGTACCTAATAATGGCCCCAAAGCCTGGCTGTGGTTTTTTTTAAAGTTGAACAAAAATTAAAATTGGGGCATTTTCTCTGACATCATCTGGGCTTCTACTTAACACTTCTTTGAGCACCTTTTCTATGCCAGGCACTGTCCTGGGTGCTGGAGGGACAGGATTGAATAAGACATGAAAATGGGGAAGGTGGGGTGCTTGACTCTGGCATAGAAATTTTGAGGGCACCCCAAACTCAGCAATCAAGGTAATGGCTATTTTCATGCAATGCTTTAAGAAAAAATCAATAATCCCCCTTCCTCAAATATCTACGAGGAGCAAAACATAAAAACTTTGAACTGAGGCAGAATCAGTAGTACTGATCATTTTCCTATTGCCCAAAACTCCAGCATGGCTTGACATAGCACTGTTGCTGACCCTGTCTGGATTTAAACTTTTTTGATATTTTGTTCATAATGGAATTTACTTTGCATTATGTTTTTTCCTCCTTACTAGAAATGAACCCTGGGGAGCTTAACCCCTGAGCCCCATCCCCAGCTCTCTTTTATAGTTTATTTAGAGTCAGGGTCTCACTTAGATGCTTAGGGCCTCTCTCAGTTGCTGAGGCTGGCTTTAAACTCGTGATCCTCCTGCCTCAGTCTCCCAACCCCGCCATCACTTTGACATTTTTTAAAAAAGAAACATTATTTTAACACATTCTTTGTGGATGCTTCAGACGGTGCTCTCAGCATTGATCTTGCTAGCTCCCTAGTTCTTATTCCTTGCTCACACAGGCTTTCAACTTCCATTGAGTTTGGCTCTCTTGACCACTAACCTCTAGTTTCCTTGTTTTAAGAGTGGAATCCCCCCACCCCCAGCACTGCCTTCCTGAGTGGGCCTTATAAAACCGAGGTCATCAATTACAGACACAGTAGGGTGAAGTGGGGGTGGAAACCCTCGTTTTAGTGGCAAGTAGAACTGGATTTTGACATTTGAGTTCTGGTTCTGCCCCTTGGGGTTCTCGTTTTGAGTCTGTGTCCCTGGACAAGTGACAGCTCCTCAGTGTTTCCTTTGCCTCCTCTGTGCCATCGACACAGTGACACACGATCAGTATCATTGTAGTTATTAACTGAAGATGATGCTCTGGCCCTGGCTATGGCAAAGTCTTACTGAGTATCATTTCTCTTTTGCTACTTTTGGAACTGGGCAGCCCTGGCTGAGTGCTAGTTTATAAACACATTTTTGGAGACTGACAGGTTGAACTTTTTACCTACTGTGATTGCCTTCTCTCCCTGGTGCCACTCCCTGGACTCTCTGGAGATGGTGCCTGGAGCAGCAGAACTCCTCACTGAAAGCCTGTGGGGCTTTTCCTGCAGGAATTCTGATACTCCTGGAGATTGAAAGAGGTGTCAGGATGAGTGGTAGGAGATGGGAAAGGATGTGGAAGAAAAGACAAAACAAACCAAAAAAAGAAAAAAAAAACCCCTCAAGGATCACAGTTGATACCCTGTTGCATCAGAATTAGCTGGGCCTGAGTGTTTCCCAGGGGACAGCCAGTTTTTCCAAACCCCAAGGAGTGTCAGAGCCAGGGCTGGCAAAGGAGCATGGGGTGGCTCAGCAGCAGTTTAATTTTGGAGGCCCTTGAACCACATAATACTGTGGGTTGGTTAGAGGGAGAAATCCATTTGGAGGCTCTTGGAGGATGGGGGCACTTAGACAGCTGCTTTGAAGCCACATGGTCTGCACTGCCCACAGCCCTGAGGGCTCACCAGGGAGGGCCTCAGTGCTGGACACTGAGGCTCTTCTATAATAGGAAGGCTATTTATACAGTCCTCCATGAAAACAGTGCTCAACTCACATTACTGCTGCCTGGCTGAAACTTCTTGCTATGGATACCCCTATGTGCTCACCAGAGCCACTGACCTAAAATGTTCTGAGGGGCAAGGAAGCCTAGCCTGTGTCTGCTATTAGGTATTTATGGCTCGCTGTCCTGCCAGCATCTAAGGCTGCTGCCCGCTGCCTCCCCACGTGCATGCGCATGCATGAGGAGAGCACATGGTGGTTGTATGTTGGGCGCAGGTGGGGTAGGGGTTGCTCTGAGGCACTGTTTTTGGCTGTGAATCACTACCACCTGCTAGGCATTTCCCACATATCTGTATCCTAAACCTTTATGTTTCATTATTTCAGCTGTAACCTGCCCAGACCCTATAAGGTTGGCACTTGTATTATTTTCATTGATTGAAAAGCGAAACAAAGGTACTGCAAGTTTTGAGGAGGAGGAGATCTGACTTTAAAATATAAGCTGGCTGGGCTCAGTGGCTCATGCCTGTCATCCCAGCAGCTCCAGAGGCTGAGGCAGGAGGATCGCAAGTTCAAAGCCAGCCTCAGAAACTTAGCAAGACCCTAAGCAACTCAGAAAAACCCTGTCTCTAAATAAAATAGAAAAAGGATTGGTGATGTGGCTCAGTCGTTCAGTGTAGTTGTTCTAGTACTAGGTTCAATCCCTAGTACTAGAAAGAAAAGAAAGAAATAAAAGAGAAAGAAAACTCCCAAACCAAACAAAAACAAACAAAAAAAAATGCAAGCTGTGTAATCACATTGAAAAAATTCTTTTTCTGCCACTCTGTCTCAGTTTCTTCTTTTGGGGTGGGATGATAATTCTTATTTTCCTGAAAGGGTTGGCTTGCCATTTAGGGTTGCAACAGACTCTGGCACTTGGTCCATGTTCACCCTGATTATTGTATGCACTTGTTAAAGTGACCACAGCCAGTCCTCACCATGTCAATGGGTTTAATGGCCATGGATTCGACAAATTTCTGATTGAAAATATTGGGGAAAAATTACATATACAAACTTTTTTCTCCTAGTAGTTATTCCCTAAAAATACAATGTAACAACTATTTCCATAGCCTTTATGAAATGTTAGATAACATTCAGAGTATCCTAGAGGTGATTTAAAGTATATATGAGAAGATGCATAGGATTTATACAAATACTGCTACAGTTTTCTATAAAGGTCTTGGGCATATTTTGGTGGAGGGGGTTTTCTACGATTAACCCCACAGATACCAAGAGAGAGCTATATATTCTTTGTATTTATACAAAAATAATTTTAGAAATTATGTATCATGAAGTCTTGCTAAAGCAATTATTTAGTATGCATTATTCTCCAGTAGCTAAAGCATAACCTCAGTTATTAATTCTCTTGAAATCATGTACCTGTGTGCTCCTGATGGCTTTCTCCCTCTTAAGAAACAAAACCAAGCTGATGTGGTGATTCAAACCTGTAATCCCAACTGCCCCAGAGGCTCAGGCAGGAGGATGGCAAGATTAAGGCCATCCTAGGCAATTTAGGAAACCCTGTCTCAAAATAAGCTAAAAACAGAAGAACCAGGGGCTTTGGCTCAGTGGTAAAGCACTTGCCTAGCACAAATGAGGCCCTGGGTTCATAAGGCCCTGGGTTCATTTATTTAGTACCATAAATAAATAAATAGATTAATAAGTAAGGGGGGGAAAAAAGAAGGGAAACCAAAGTTCCAGCCCTCCTCCTGACTCTATTATTAGTAGTTGGATCTGTATCTCTAGTTGGAAGCAATTGTAACAACCATTCTGCCTACCAAGAACAAATTGGCGAAATAAACCAGTAAATTTTAAACAACAAAAAAATTTTTTTAAACCACTCATACCAGCAGAGGACTACTCTGCAGCTGGCTGAAAGACTTGTGAAGACCTCCTCAAGATATATTACTGAGGGGAAAAGAGAAGTACAGAACAGCCCACAAGATAGAAGCATTTGTGTAAAATAAAAACACATGCACATCTCTCATAGCCTGCAGCAGGAGGTTCCCCTTGGAGGTAGGCCAGGAGACTGAAAGATATGGGAACTTTATTTTTCACTGTATACTCCATGTATTCTTTTTTGAAATGGTTTGAAATCTTTACTGTGTGCCTCTATCAGCTCTTCAATCAATAAGTCTGGCAAGAAAAAAAAATGCTATAACCCCAGGATACTCCTTGGGTGGGTTTTATATTGTTGGATAAAAGGCCAAACTTTATTAAGATAATAAATGATGATGTACTGTGAAATGTACTTTGTAACATTTAAATGTAACTTTTCCCTTGAACTGAGCTAAGTGAGTGTAAGTTTGGAGAGAAAACTCAGGGACCCACAAGTCCCCTCTGACCTTAAGAATTGAGTGGGTCAGGTTTTGTCCAGGTTCTGCCTTGGGGTCAGGCGACTCTCGCAGCCCCCACTGACCTAACTTACACCTCCTTCCAGCTCCTGGGTTGGGCCGTGATTCATTGTCTGATACATTTGAGGCACTTCTTGGTCCTGAATCATCAGGAAAAGTTTTATAGAAGCCAGATATCTCAGCAAGAATTTTAGGGCCTTTGATGAAAATCAGCTTCATTTGTAGGCTGGAGGGAAGAAGTTAAGGTTAGGGGATGGGGTGTGAGACTGCATAGCCCTAGATAGTAAAAAGATTGCATCTGATACCCTCCTTAATCCCGAAAGTTTCTAACTTCATGGAGACGGCTAAAAATCCCTTTGAGGGAAAATGTCTTTTCCCTCAAAGCTCCGGCTGTGTCCTATTTTTGATCAGTCTCTATTTCAGTCTGGCAAGAAGCTCTCAGAGTCTCAAAGCTGAGTTTTGCCTCTGTGGCCTCTGGAGGATCTCATTCTCCTTTCAATAGGAGATGGATAGAGCAATCGGAGAGTGAGCCAGTGCTCAGTGGAGCAAGTAGACTTGCATTGCACCAGCAATTTCTTTCTTTTCTTTTTTTTTAAGTAGAAATGATCCCAAAATAAGCAATCTGTTCAGTTCCCCTCCTCTGAGCTCAACTGTCTTGTTCCTACATTGGGTGGCCCTGTTGAGATTAGAGCCTGCTATTTCTGACCCAGCCTGTAGACTTGGGGATACTCATCTAGATGGATGCCCCATTAATTGGTAGCCCTGCCCCCACTGTCCCTGCGTACTCTACATATAGCAGTTCTGTCAAGATGGGAAATGTCATCACACCCTTTTTCCATGTTCCTTTATTTCTGTGAAATTGGGGTGGAGTGATTTGTCTTATGTATATTAGGTGGCCTGAGACAAGGCTCATTAGCCCGAGATTTTACATACTCAGTTTTAGGTTCAAATTCAAATCAATGCAGAAAAACGACTTCAATGTTACCTAAGGTATTAGGAGCTTTCTGGCCAGCTCCATGCTTGTTGGCTTGTTTGCTCCTTGCTCTTCTCTGATTTGAGGTCACTGTTCATCTCTTGGCCATGTTCCCCTGGCCGGTTATTTAAACTGACTTGGGAAATGAGTGTCATATAGGAAACAGCAGTAGTACCTGGAACCTAACACAAAGTTGTTGTGATGATTACTTTACATAATTCATACAGGGGTTTCGCTACAATCATAAAGAAACAAGCTGGGCGTGGTGATGCATGCCTGTCATCCCAGCAGCTCAGGAGGCTGAGGCAGGAGGATTGCAAGTTCAAAGCCAGCCTCAGCAATTTAGCAAGGCCCTAAGCAACTCAGAGAGACCCTGTCTCTAAATAAAATACAAAAAAGGCCTGGGGATGAGTCTCAGTGGTCGAGTGCCCCTGGGGAGATAATGATAGTATAACAGAGGATAGTAGATAAGAACCCAGACTCTGGGGCCAGATTTCTTGAGCCACTGCTATTTTCTGCTAGTGATGTTGGTCCAATTATTTAATACCTCATATTTCAATGGAAACATTCCTGGTACCCACTTCTAGGGTCCAAAAGATGAGTCCATAGGCTGAAAACCTCTTAGAGCTCATCTGGTAGATAGTAAGCCTTTGGTTAAGTTATCTGCTACTCTTCTTATTACCTCCTCTTCTGTTTTAGAGTCAATCTCTAGGAGAAACCTTGGTGGTAGCAGGCTCCTGAGCTGAGCTTTTCTTGCTCAGGTAAAAACGGAGGGTGTCCTCTCGTGAAAGGTGTGTTCATAGGTACTGTGAAGTTTTCCTGGTCATGATTAAGACTGATGGAGAGTTTTCAGTACCACAGTGAGAAATGGATCTTGAAGCAGAGTTGGGAGAGATAAAAGGTAGAAGAGAAACCATCTGCTTCAGGGGGCCGTCAGATAACATACTGTTAAAGTAATTAATTGCCTATTTCAACACACAAACAAGGATTTGCCACATGATACAGATCTGCTTTCTCTCTGCCAGATGCTTCAGTCATGAAGTTATTGAAACAGGCATTCTGTTTCCTACGGCCCAGTAATTGTCAAGCCTCATCCCTAACCGGGTTTGGCACTGAAGAAAGCAAATGGGATAATTCAAGGCCTTTCTTTCTGTCTTTCTTCTTCACTTCTGCTATTCATATCTGTAAAAGATGGCAGAAAACCAGATTATTCTGTTCAGACAAATGTGGGTTCTCGACTCGTATGAATACAGCTGTCATGCCAGTGGCCTGTCTTCAGAGAGTGCCCTGTGTGTAAGATGTACCTCCCTTAAAAAATCGAGAACAAGATAATCCAGTTTTATTCCCTTGACTTTGCATCTCAAGTACAATTTCTTTCCAGCTTGTCACCCAGCAGAATGCCTGGACACTGCTTTGCCTTCCTGAGGTTTCTTGGGCTCACATTGCAAGTCTGATTTTTGGATTCTCTTCCCAGATTTGTAAATACATGTCTATGTAAGGAGGCCAGATTGTACAGCCTCTGGGGGCAGACAAGGCAAGCTGTGTCCATGGGCTTTCCCTTTCATTAAGAGTTATCAATAGTGGAAAGAGAGATTTAGAACCTTCCAGCAGGAAGGGAACTTGGAGAGCACATCCTGTCTGCAGAGGGTTTTCACAATGTCTGTATGCAGAAAACATGTGTATATGTTTGTTTTCCTGGAAGACCATCCAGAGAATTCATCAGAGTCCAGGGAAGCTGGAACCTCAAATGGATGAGCATCTCTGAGTCCATCCCTTTTGTTATTTCATAGTGAAGGCATTGAAATAATCGGTCCCATATGTCACCAGCACCTCAGAACCCCACAGGAGTGAGCCACTGGGCTGCAGCTTTCTGTTCCTGCATGTTGCCCTGTGGTTCAGGCAGAGCACTGAGCAACCAGGAGGGGACAGTCTTTCCTCCCCAGATCCGTTCCTGACTGATTGAGCCAACCAGAATGGACTTGGGGCCGCACTTGACCTGAACCTGTATCTGGGCCTATTCTCCCTACTCAATGTCTGTAAGTTTTTATTTCTTTTCTGAACTTGATGTTAGTGTTAATTTCATACCAGGGGTGTGAGGAATAGTTAGGCTTTGTGACTTTGTAGAACTTCTTTCTCTTTTAAAACTCACTTGTGGATTCTTTTATTTCACACCTCCTGTGGTGAATGCAGCAGGGGGTTTCTATTTATCTATCTGTCATCTATCTATCTATCTATCTATTTTTTGGTAGCTGGATTGAACCCAGGGTACTTAACCACTGAGCCACATCCCCAGACCTTTTTATATTTTATTTAGAGCCAGGGCCTCACTAAGTTGCTTAGGGCCTCACTAAGTTGCTGAGGCTGGCTTTGAACTCACGATCCTCCTGCCTCAGCCTCCCAAGCTGCTGGGATGACAGGTCTGCACCACCACGCCTGGCTCATGGTGGTTTTGATTGGCCTTGTATATTTGTGTTTCTAAACCCTTAACTTAAGTGCTCCATATGATCTATTCCCTCTTGCTTTTGTTACAGGTACCTCCATAATAATGAGCTGATAGCCATACCGTCCCTGAGTGCTGCCTCTCCACACGTGGTTTCTCTCTTTCTGTGAGTAGTGCCATCTGGGGGCTCTGGGCCATGGTGGGGCCGTGGCATTGGCTTTCTGACACTGGTGAACTTGTGGTGAACAGGAGAACTTGTGGTGGCGTGCTTGCTCACTGGTGAAGAATGACCTTCAACACAGAAAATGCCTTGTTTGCTGTTCTGGGGTTTTGCTGAATCAAAAGCTGGAGGTTTTGCCCCCCACACCCCTTTTTTTCTGGCAGTGCTGGGGATGGAACCTCAGGCATCACACATGCTAGCTAGGCATGTACCCTACCATTGAGCCACTTGACTTGTCTCCCATTTGGGGGACACTAGGACTTTTCTACTTGCTCTCTGACCCATGAAGTTGCAGCTCAGGTGAATAAACTGGAATTAAAGGAAGCTGTGTGAATTATAAGATAGCAGGCTCAGCTCTGTGCCAGTGAATTTGGGACTGAGACTCAGTTTACTTTTAGGGCTCTAATATATATACACATATACATACATATAATATGTATGTATATGTGTGTGTATATATATATGTATATGTGTGTGTATATATATATAATAATAAAGTGCCCCCTGGCCTCAGAAATCAGCAGAAAAAGAGGAATTCATTGTCATGGTCAATCATAGACTGAATTGAAATCTGGGTGTTCTTACAGAGGGAACCAACAAGTACATAAAAGGTTTTAACCAAAAAAACACAGCGAGGAAGCCCCGGGTTGTGATCATTTGAGCCGTTTGCCTTTGCTGGGGACGAGGCACCTAGCCTGGCCCTACTCCTGCAGCCTGATAGGTCTTCCTAGCTGGGAGTCCAGCCATGTGCTCCACCAGATTTTTTTGGCAGCTTCCCGAGCAGAGCACCCCCTTCCTACTGAATTTCCTTCCCTTCCCTGTCCAGCCCTGTGCATTTTTACTTTATCTTGATTTTGCTGGTTTTATAATTAATTTGCTCACCTGCGTGCGTCCTTTTCTCTGAAACCCTGGAACTCAACAGGCTGAGCAGGGGGATTCGGCAGGAAGGCACTATTAATAAGATCTCGGGTTAGTGTGTCGATCTTGGATTTTGGCTGGCTGCGGGCCCTGTGTTCAGGGAGCAGCCTTGTGAAACATGCTCTGGAGCTAAACCCTTTCAAGGCTGCTGAGGGTTCTTCAGGAAAGCCTGGGGAGGGGCTGGGTGGTGGCTCACCCTAACCTGGACAGTTGACGTCATCTCTGAATGTCATAAAAGAAAAATGTAATTCTGACATTTTTCTTTGGAGGGGAGGGATACTGGGTATTGAACCAGAGAGAGAGAGAGAAAGAGAGAAGAAGAGAGAGAAAAGAGAAGAGAGAGAAAAGAGAAGGGAAGGGATAAGGGAAGTGAAAAGGGAAGGGGGAAGGGAAGGGGGAAGGGGAAGGGGGAAGTGAAGGGAAAAGGGAAGGGGGCAGGGAAAAGGGAAGGGAAAAGGGAAGGGGGAAGGGAAGGGGGAAGGGAAGGGGGAAGGGAAGGGAAGGGAAAAGGGAAGGGGGAAGGGAAAGAAAGGGAAAAGGGAAGGGGGAAAAGGGAAGAGAAGGGAAAAGGGAAGGGGAAAGGAAAGGGAAGGGGGAAGGGAAGGGGGAAGGGAAAGGAAGGGAGAAGGGAAGGGGAAAGGGAAAGGAGAGGGGAAGGGGGAGGGGAAGGGAAGGGAGAAGGGAAGGGGAAAGGGAAGGGAGAGGGGAAGGGGGAGGGGAAGGGAAGGGAGAAGGGAAGGGGGAGGGGAAGGGAAGGGGGAAGGGAAGGGGGAAGGGAAGGGAGAGGGGAAGGGGGAGGGGAAGGGAAGGGAGAAGGGAAGGGGGAGGGGAAGGGGGAAGGGAAGAGAAGGGCGAAGGGAAGGGAAGGGGGAAGGGAAGGGGGAAGGGGAAGGGAAGGGGGAAGGGAAGGGGGAAGGGGAAGGGAAGGGGGAAGGGAAGGGGGAAGGGGAAGGGAAGGGGGAAGGGAAGGGGGAAGGGAAAGGAGAGGGGAAGGGGGAGGGGAAGGGAAGGGAGAAGGGAAGGGGGAGGGGAAGGGGGAAGGGAAGAGAAGGGGGAAGGGAAGGGAAGGGGGAAGAGAAGGGGGAAGGGGAAGGGAAGGGGGAAGGGAAGGGGAAGGGGAAGGGGAAGGGGAAGGGGAAGGGAAAGGGCTCCCTTCTCACTCCGATTCAGTTTTGGAGAATGCAGGTTAGCATTGGCAACCTCTCTGGCCTGAAGTTAGTCTCCATCTGACTTGGGCAGTGATTTCTCTGAGACAACAGAAATGGAAGGGTCTTTATTTTCATCTTTTTGGAGGTTTTCAGACTGGATGCCTGGACCGAGTGTCTGCAGACAGTTAGGTTATCAGCGTGACCTCTGGGGAGCAGGAGTCTAGATGATTTTGCGGTCACCCTGCATGCATTTCTGGGTTTCCTTTGTGGTCTATGTGAAGGATGGAGGAGAGAACAACAGAGTCTGATTAGAGAGTGGATGAGAGTCACTTTGTAGCCAAAGGACATCTTTCCCATTCTGACCCAACAAGGCTTTTAGCATCTCCATCCATGAAGCGGTGACCATTGATCAGCTTAGAAGAACATGTATTCCTGATAGGTACTGTTGCCTTGCAGAAATTTAGAATTAAAATGTGTCCCATGTTCTGTGAGTATTTATTAGGTGTCTCCTGTGCCCCGTGAAGTTGTGTCCCAGAGGCTGTTCCAAGGTGATGTGGGAGCAATGACACATTGTCTGAAAATGTGCTAATAGTTACAAACTTCATTTTTGCTTGCTTGTGGCAGTAGGGATTGAACGCAGGGCCTTTCACATATTAGGCAAGTGCCATACCACTGAGCTGTACTCTGACATCTAAGAGTCCTTAGTCCCTCAGTATTTTATCCCGCCCCCACTTTTGGTACCAGCGATGGAACCCAGGAGAGCTCACCACTGAGCCACATCCCCAGCCCTATTTTGTATTTTATTTAGAGACAGGGTCTCCCTGAGTTTTTTAAAGCCTCGCTAAGTTGCTGAGGCTGGCTTTGAACTCACAATTCTCCTGCCTCAGCCTCCTGAGCTGCTGGGATTATAGGCATGTGCCACCCTGTTTATTTCCCTTTTTTGAGTAGGTGGAGGATCAGAAAAGTAAGCAAAATATGCTTACTGTGAGCCATGTGAGTTCGAGGAGACAACTTTGTTTCGACAAGTTTATAGGCTAATGCAGAAAGGAGAAGTGGAGACCTGGTGTGTATCCTTCTCTGCCTCCGATGCAGGTGTGACCTGGGACAAGTTCCTTTTTTTCTTTTTTGTTGAATCAGGCGGCAATTTCTTGGGTGACCCAGAAGTCAAAGGCAGGGGCAATGTCACTGAAGACATGGTTGGTCTGTCTGTCCAGTAGCTGCTCTTGGTACTTTGTGTATTTCAGCAGAAATAGCAGATTTGTCTCCCATTTGGACAGACACCTGTCATCCTAGACTTGGCCTCTGGAGCTGAGTTCTTCATCTTGGTCACACTTCCCTGAGTTCTCAGACTCCAGTTTCCTTCTTTGCTGGATGTCACCCTTGGAAGGGTCTCCTGGGAAGAGGTTTTTGTTTTGTGCCTGACTTTAGTATCAAGGCTTTGAGAGACAGAGAGATAGAGTTCTAGAGTTTTGGGAACTTGGGTCCTACAGCACAATTTCAATTGGTTAATACTTTCTGATTAAAGGGATCTAACTCAATTAAAGTATTTGTCAGAGAGCAGATTTATTTGCATCTTGTCCTGAGGATGATACCAGAGCCATTTATCCTTAATAACAGGAAGCAGAAAACTCCAGGAAAGCTTTTAATAGGATTGGGTTGAAGCGAGGTCACTAATTTCATAAAAATAGTTCTCAGAAAAAGAAACAGCCTTTTGTTAACTGGGAGCAGTGTCTGTCAGTCGAATTTCACATTTGAGATTTTTTTTTTTTTAAATTCAAAGTTCAGGAAACTCAAGTTACAGTTTCCATGGCAACAGTAATTTTGTCTGAGGCATAAGCAACATTTCTGCTAAAGAAACATTTCTGCTTTTCCTGCGGCAGTTCTGCACTTACGCCATGGAGGAGGTTGGTTGTGGTGTGGAGGACTGATTGGTTTTCAGTCCTGGGAGGAAAGCAGGCTGAAAACTGATTTTCACTCTGAACCTCATGCAGAGGCCACCCTGGCTGTGTCTGCCCGACCTCCTCTCCAGGTGGTGATGGTACCTGTCAGAACTTGCCTCTTCACCCTGCCACCTCCTTTGCTCTCCCCGACCTGTGTCCACCAGGTGGGAGATAAAAACAAAAACCAGGTTGACACAGTTACTTGTGACTTTGTGAAATTGCTGTCAAAAATCCTTAGGTGTGTGTGTGTGTGTGTGTGTGTGTGTGTGTGTGTGTGTGTTTAAACACGCTGAAATATTTCTAATTTTGAAAAAAAATTTGGGGGGGTGGGGTGGTTACTGCAGATTGAACCCAGGGGCCCTTAACCACTGAGCCATATCTTCAGCCCTTTTTTGTATTTTATTTAGAGACAGGGGATCTCACTTAAGTTGCTGAGGCTGGCTTTGAACTCATGATCCTTCTGCCTCAGCCTGGGATGACAGGTGTGCACCACTGCACTTGGGCTCTTTGGATTTTTTTTATTGAGATGAAATTAATGAACTCAACATTTTAACTACTTTGAGGTATATACAGTTCAGCTTTTAGTACCTTCTCAATGGTGTCCAACCATAACCAGTATCTAATGCTAAAACATTTTTACCACCCCAAAAAGAGACCCTCTTCACACCCTCCACCCATCAGCATTCACTTCCTGTATTCCCTTCCTTTCAGCCTCTGGTGTCCACATATCTGAAAATGTCATTTGCTTTTTGTTGTTGTTGTTTTGTACCAGGTATTGAACCCAGGTGTATTTAATGACTGAGCCACATCCCAGCCTTTTTCATAAAAAAATATTTTATGTCTAAATATTTTTTGCTGAGTTGTTGGGGTCTCACTAAGTTGCTAAGGCTGTCTTTGAACTTGCCATCCTCCTGCCTCAGCCTCCCCAGCCACTGCAATTACATTCATGAGCAACTGCGCATGGCTGTCATTTGCTTTTGAGGAAAATTTTTCTCTCCTATTAACAAATGTACCTGGAAGACTTAGAGTATGAATAAATTAAATAAAAATAGCTAAGATGGTTCTAAGTCCTCTAATTTTCTGTGAACTCTTAGCTGAAGAAAAACTGATTAAATAAAAGGGATGCGATATTTAACATCCTGATAAATTGTAAGTCCCAGAGAACACAGCCTGGGAGGAAAGCAACCTGCTGTCCTGTGGGTGACCTCTCTCATAGTGAGGCAAGTGAGGAGCTGGAGAGATCACTGGCAGCAACAGCCTGAGCCCTCTTCCTGGCTGGATCTGCTAGTGACATAAAATAAATGGGAATACCTAACTCTCTAGCAAACCCTCTAGAAAAAGAAAGAGAGAGAGAGAGAGAGAGAGAGAGAGAGAGAGAGAGAGAGAGAGAGAGAGAGGAGATCAATCTGAGAGAGAGAGAGAGAAGAGATCAATCTTCTTTACACTATCTATAGTGCAGAGATCAATTCACATTAAAGTGTAATTTAAGAGCAGGTCTTGTAGGGGAGGCAGCCAAAGCCTCTACCCCCCGGGGCTGGGTGAATAATTAAAGTCTCCCTAAGGGATCAGCCTGAAAGCAAGGGGGGAAAGAGACCTAGACTTTAATTTTGGAAAATTAGTCTTGGCCTTGGGACCTGAGCTGGGACTGTCGGTAATTAGTCTTGAGGCACAGGTGAAATCATACTGAGTAATAAATAGTTGCTAGCATTCTTCAAAATGACTACACATGCACACGTGTGCCTACCTGTGTGGGGGCTGGAGCATTTATTTATTCTTGCCTAAGGAGTGAGAATAAATGAGGCCTTTTTCCTTTCTCTTCACTCCCCTGCTGTTAAAACTTCCTAATATGTAGCAGAAGGCCCAGCCTTTTCAGACATCATGAAGATTCAGGTGAAAAATCATCTCTTGAGCATGCTATTTATCCCTGGAAGTGTGAAATAATAGTTGTCTTCAAAAATTGAGTGGTACTCTCAGATGGTGGAGCTCTGTGTCTGTATTCAGTGTAGAATCTATGGCTACAGTTGAGGTGGGTATGTTTTCTTTCCTCACGATAAAGAACCATACTATTCTTCTGGTGGAGGAATTGCCTGCTGGACCATCCACCAGCCAGACTAAAAGAAGACTAATCAATAAGCAAATGTGTTAGGAAATATGGAAATGAGCCAGGTGGAGTGGTGCACACCTATAACCCTCCCTCCAGCCTCTTGGAAGGCTGAGGCAGGAGGATCACAAGTTGTGTGTATGTCGTGTGCTGGGAATTGGACCAGGGCTTCTACATGCCAGGCAAGCTCTGAGCTATAACCCCAGCCCAGGATTACAAGTTTGAGGCCAGCCTCAGCAACTTAGTGACATCCTGTCTCAAAAAATAAGAAAGGCACCAAGGATGGTGGTGCATGCCTGTCATCCAAGTGGGGTGACAGGCATGCACCAAACATGCATCAAACATGGTTGCATGGGTTTGTTGGCTACTTGGTCCTCTTTGGAGAAATGTCTATAAAGTCCTTTGCCAATTTTTAAAAAAATTATTTATTTTTATATGGTGCTGAGGCGAACCCAGTGCCTCACACATACTAGGCAAGAGCCCCAGCCCCAGGTTCCCTTTGCCCACGTTTTGATCAGGACATTTGTTCTCTGTTGTTGTCAGTTCTAGGGATTCTATATATACAGTTATGCAGTTCCCCACCCCCCCAAAAACAATACCAGTCCATGGAGCCTCAAGTTCCTTGTACAAAGGAATGCAATTACTTTGAGGGGAGGTTGAGGGAAGGGTCTTTTCATTAGAAGGAGGCTCCCCCTGTCAGCAGAGTTGGGCCCTTGTAAATCTAGTTTTGAATTTAGGGCCTGGGAGACTTGTGAAAAGAAAAAAAAACACCAACAACAACAAAAGGAGCTGAGGGAGGCCCCCAAAATTCAGGGAAAGAGGTCCTCGTTCCTGCCTTGTTGGAACCAATGTTCAAGTGTTGGTTTAAAGGAGATGCCACTTGGTAAGCGACGGCAGGCTTCCTGGCTCCGATTGGCTGGACAGCTGCCCCTCTTTTCTCAACCTGGCAGAAGTGTGTGCCTAGAACCCTCAGGACAGCACTGCTACCTTGCAGATTCTTTTTTAAGGTGGGGAAAGGAGGGTGGGTACCAGAGATTGAACTCAGGGGCACTCGACCACTGAGCCCCATCCCCAGCCCTATGTTGTATTTAATTAGAGACAGAGTCTCACTGAGTTGCTCAGGGCCTCACTAAGTTGCTGAGGCTGGCTTTGACCCTGTGATTTTCCTGCCTCAGCCTTCAGAGCCACTGAGATGAGAGGCAGCACTGCGCCTGGCAACCAAGCAGATTCTCATGCATTTCCTGACCCAGTTTGAATCTGAAAGGCAGAGCCATGTTCACAACAGGCCCATGGCCCTGCCCCGCTTAGCATTAGTTACCTTTGTCCTGATTAATGGCTGCTGGTCCCTTGGTTAGATTTGGGGTTTGTCAGAGGCCTCGAGGGTTAAAGATGAAAATAAATCATAGTGGACAGTGCCTTCCTAGGTGGGAAGGACACCCTCAGAGCACTTGCCTTAGTGTCTGCTATCCCTTTAGCATGGTTTTAAGTTGGGTTGCCCATATTCCAGAAATGACAGGTTTCGGCTGCATCATTTAGATGAGAAAACTGAGGAACAACACCATTAGAGCTGCAGGGGATTTGATTCCAGTGAGACCCAGCAGTGAGCTCCTCTCTCCCTTTGCAGAGTCCCAGGATTTTATTTTTAAAAATTTTTTCTAATGATTTTATTTTTTAAAATTTGTTTTACATGACAGTACAATGCATTTTGAAACATCCAACATAAATGGAGTATAATTTCTTCTGGTTGTACATGATGTGGAATCACACCAGTCATGTAATTATGTATGCACATGGGGTAATAATGTCCCATTCTTGTACTATCCTTCCTACCCCCCAAACACCCTCCCTTCCCTTTGTTCCCCTCTGCCTAATCCAAAGTACCTCTATTCTTCCCTACTCACCTGCCATTTTGAATTAGCACCTGCATATCAGAAAGAACATTCAGCCTTTGTTTTTCTTGGAATTGGTGTGTTTCATTCACTTAGGATAATAGTCTCCATTTCTCCCCATTTACTAGCAAATGCCAAGATTCCATTCTTCTTTAAGGCTGAGTAATATTCCATTGTGTATATATAACACATTATCTTTATCCATTCATCTTTTGAAGGGCATCTAGGTTGGTTCCATAGCTGAGATTTTGTGAATTGAGCTATTATAAACATAGATGTGACTGTGTCATTGTAGTATGCTGATTTTAAGTCCTTTGGGTATTATACTGAGGAGTGGGGTAACTGGGTCAAATGCAGTCCCACCAGCAAAGTATGAGGATTACCATGATTTTATCTGTGTGTGGGTGTGTGTGGGTGTGTGTGTGTGTGTGTGTTGAGTGTGTGTTTAATCTCCTGTATGTGTCCATGCCTGGCACATTGGAGGTGTCAGTAGTGATTTGTGAAAGTGCGTAGTGATTTGTGAAGTTGGATTAAACTGACCAGAGAGGGCTGAGGATGTGGCTCAGTGGTGGAGCACTTTCCTAGCATCAATAAGACCATGGGTTTAATCCCCAATACTGCACACAGCCATATGACTAAACATGGACTCATGCCTACAAGCCTTTTATCTCATGGCAGTGGACTGGGTCTTGAAGATTGCAGAAGGCTATTGGTTTGGAGCTGCCCAATTGCACTGGTACATCCTTTATGGTGGGTATGTAGGTAGATGCAGGTCATGCCATGATTGTGTACTTAGAGATCAACCCTGTGTTCTTGCCCCCTACTTTTGAAAACAGCTTGTCCCATATGAGAAAATCCAGCATACTCTCTGAAGCCAGCAGCTGATCATGGATGGGAAGAACAACAGGAAAACTCATTTTGAGTGTCACTAGAGGATCATGTTATGAAAGAGCAAACAACTAGTAAAATAGGAAAGAGAATTCTTACACTTATTATATTTGATTTAGACACAGGGTCTCACTGAGTTGTTTAGGGCCTCACTAAGTTGCTGAGGCTGGCTTTGCACTCAAGGTCCTCCTGCCTCAGCCTCCTGAGCCACTGGGATTACAGGCCTCCGCCAGTATGCCTGGCTCTTGTAGTTACTCTGCAAAAAGAAATGCACGAGTCACCTCCACTTGTGTGTTTCAGGCAACACAACAGGATCCACAGCATGAACGGGAGCCAGCTGAAGGCCTACCTTTCCTTGGAAGTGTTGGATCTGAGTTTGAGTAATATCATGGAATTCTGGAGCGGATGCTTTCCCCCTGGACTGTACATAAGTGAGCTGTAAGTACTTCTGTGGCTGGGACTGTCCCTCTGTTTCTAGATCAGCTGGAGGCCTCCGTTGCCCAGGTCTGTACACAGTCTGCATATTTCACTTCTGCTTTGGTCAGCTTTTTCACTACTGTGTGACTAAAAAAAACCAAACCAGAAAATTGTAGAGGAGGAAAAGTTTATTTGGGGGCTGACAGTTTCAGACGTCTCCATCCATAGATAGCAGGCTCCATTCCTCAGGGCTCGAGGGGAGGCAGGACATCATGGAGGAAAAATGTGGTGGAGGGAAGCAGCTCACGTGGTGATCAGGAAGCAGAGAGAGACTCCACTCTCCAGAGACAAAAAGAGACTTCAAAGCCATGCCCCCATGCCCCATCCTCCAGCCACACCCACTAGCCTCCAGCCATTACCCAGTTAATCCCATCAGGAATTCATTCACTGGTTGGGTTAAGGCTCTCACAAAACAGTCATTTCTCCTGGACCTTCTTGCACCATCTCACACGTGAGCTTTTGGGGGATACCTCACATCCAAACCATAACAATTTTTCAGCCCTGGGGATGGTGCAAGGCAGGAGGGATTGGCCTCTGATGCCCACTGATGGAACATTTCTAGTCCCATAGTATTCGTCTGTGTTACACCCAAGGTGGACACCTTGGGCAGGGAGAGGTGGACTCTCCTGTCCAGGAAGCTCACCCCTAAGACAGAAGAGTTCAAGACTCTGAGGTCTGCCCTGACCATAGAGCCTGCTTTTACTCCAATTTACTGGGCTGCTTCCCAGCAGAGCTCGGAGAGAAGGCTCAGGGGAGCTTAGAGGCCCACACTGCAGAGAGAGTGCTTTGCAGACTCTCCAGGCTCTTTCTTCCTAGCGTCACACAGTGATCAGACAGCTCACAGGATCTGTCTGGGAAGGCGGCTCCTGGTTCTGTGTGTTCTCAGGACTGTGCTGATGTGTCTCTTACCTGTGTTCAGGCCCCATCTTACCTGCAGTGTGGATGGTAGACAGGAGTAAAAATGATAAAACCTGCAGCACCCCTGGCCTGTGGGTAGAAAAGTGTTTCTCTGGGGAAGAATCTGAAGAGACATTTCCAATCTGAGTGAGTTTCCATTCCCTTTGTCATCACTGTTTCTGCGTCATTTTGGAGCTCATTTGCAAGTCCTGTTTAGAGGTGGTCATGAACAATCCCTTCAGGGAAGATGAACCTTGGCCCCTAGATTTTCCAAGTCATTTTCAGGCTGCATCAAGATGCCGAAATCGGCCTTTGTTAAGTCTCAAGTGGAGACTGTCCCGAGGTGTCCAGCTGCTGCTCAACACTCCCTTTCTCAGAACCAAGAAATCACCACTGCTAAACAGAATTGCACTGACTTTCTGTCCCTGCAAGAAAGCAGGAGGGATTTTCTCTTTTGGCAGCTTGTGGCTGCTCTATCTTCATCCCAGAGGCTGTTCTCTAATCTGGAATGTCAAGAACAAACAGTCCAGCCCAATTTTTAGAGAATCCTCATGTGCCCTGTGCTGGGGCTCTACCTGGTAAAGAATCCAGAGGAGCCTTGTTCCTTCCCCCCAGGGTAGAAGAATCCCTGGGCTTTCTTTTTTTTTCACTTAGGTGCTGTTTTTTTTTGTTGTTGTTATTGATGTTTTTTTTTTTTTTTTTTTTTAAAAAAAAAAAACACCAAAATTTTGTCTAGGAAAAGAAGTAAAAAAGGTGTTGAGGGGTAACTTCCCATAGGAATACTGATTTATTTTATTCCATTTATTTTTTTTCCTTTTATTTTCCACTGCTTGCTATGCTTTGCACACAGTGTGATGCACATGTCTGTGTTGTACACTGCAGTCCATCCACTCGGCATGGTCAAAGGAGATGGCCCTGAAAAAGTATTTCTTGTCTTTTTTTTGGCAGAGGCTGGGGTACCAGGGATTGAACCAGGGGTGCTTAACCACTGAGCCCCATCCCCAGCCCTATTTTGTATTTTATTTAGAGACAGGGTCTCACTGAGTTGCTTAGGACCTCGCTTTTGCTGAGGCTGGCTTTGAACTCTCATTCCTCCTGCCTCAGCTTCCCGGGCTACTGTTATTACAGGCATGGTATGGCTTTCTTTTAAAAGAACTTGGCTTAGGTCTCTTTAACTAGAGGGTTTCTTTCAGGTATTTAAAATCATTTTAAGGAATTGGCTTGTACACACTTATTATGTAAGTCCAAAAATGAGACCCACTTCAGGATTAAAGACTGATTCCCCAAATTGTGGAATGGAATCTGACCTGGCCTCTGAGCTGACTTTGTGCTTTGTGTAGGGCTTTTCTCGTCAGCCTAGGGTGGTGGGTCAGGTGTGGCCCGAGGTTGGCAGGTTTGCAGCAGGGCTGGGGGTGAAGGTGTCTGATGGTCATTCCCGCCTTTTTGGGCCCACTAGCCACAGGTGCTGTGTGCTCTGGGCTGAGTGGAGGTTGACCTTGGACAGTCTTGCCACCTGCAATGGCAGGGCAGGCTCTGAAGCCTCGTGATAACAGACATCTCCTCGGGAAACCTGTCCCTCTGGGTGTGTCTTAGCATGTTTTCCCAGCTCAGATCCAGCTGGGTCTGGTGTCTGTAACAGAACGAGGAAGGCCTCCTATGGCTGTGACATTTTCTCTCCTCACTCATTCCAGCAACCTGGCCAGCAAGCACATTGGTACCCTGGAGTTGGGAGCATTTGATGACCTGTCACGGTCGCTGCTTTTTTCTTTGCCTGAGCAAAAACAGGATCACCCAGCTTCCTATAAAAGCATTCAAGTACCCAGGCTGACACAACTGTGAGTACAGAAACCAGCACTTCAATTAAGGTTGTAGCCCAATTTTATGGGGGCCAAACTTTCTCAAGGACCTAGCACCAAATGCAACCCCTACTCCCCCACCCGCCCCCAGTAAAGTTCTGCATGAACCGTAATTAATGCCCCTATGGCAACACCTAGTAAAAGCAGATTGGAGCTGGGTCTGGTGCCAGTGGCCCACCTCATCTTGCAGGGATGAGGTCCACTGAATATGGGTCCATGCTGGTGTCCTCCTCGATGACATAAGGAATCCTGCTGGTTAGCTAATGTGGCTAGTGCTTAGGCTGCATGCATTCTGTTTATTTATCTCAAAGATTTTAGTGTTGTTTTTTAAGGTACCCGTAAAATATGTACCTCAGGCTTGATGGTATCCTTGACATTTCTTGAATTTAGCAGGAAGTTAGCATGGCTAGAGGCAGTAAGCAGAATATGGCAATTTTTATCTCCTAAATCTTAGAAGGTGGATGATTTATGATTGTCTCTTGCTTTTTTTTTTTTTTTCTTTTTGGTACTGGGGATTGAACTCAGGGGCACTCGACCACTGAGCCACCTCCCCAGCCGTATTTTGTATTTTATTTAGAGACAGAATCTCATTGAGTTGCTTAGGGCCTCTCTGAGTTGCTGAGGCTGGCTCTGAACTCACAATCCTCCCACACCACTGGGATTATAGCCCTGTGCCAACACGCCTGGCTCTTGATTGATTGATTGATTGATTGATTTTCGGCTTCCTTTTAATATTAGAAGAGTAAATATCAGGAAAACAAGCCAGTAGTGGAAATTTGGTTTAAATTGATGAGAACAGTTGTTGAGGCTCAGCAGGTGTGGATCCTGGAAGGTCTCCATGATGCTGAGGAGGTTGGTTCACAAGATGCTGCAGAAATACTTCAGGGAAACCAGGGCTTTCCCATTAGCTCTGTGTGTCCTTCCCTGCCCCTCCAGGCCACCCAGAGTCCTTTTGGTCCCCCAAGGCTCTCTAGTACTAGAGCCAGCAAGTGAATGTGTGTGCTTCATGGGGTGTCCCCCACTGCTCTTGCTCACTCTGCCCCATACATGGAGATCCCAACAGATGCCCTGACTGCAAATGTTCTTGCATTCGATATCCGCTGGCTCACTGGCTGGGAAACTCGGCATGGGAGTGTGTGTGTGTGTATGGAATGTGCACAGGGAGGCTCCGGGCCTGTGGGCTTCTTTTCTTCAGGGACCTCAATCGGAATCAGATTCAGTTGATCCAGGGCCTCACATTCCAGGGCCTGGACAGCTTGGAGGTGCTGAAGCTCCAGAGAAACAACATCAGCAAGCTGACTGATGGCGCTTTCTGGGGGTTGTCCAATATGCATGTGCTGTAAGTGTGGGCGGTCCCTGGCAGGCCTCCAGCCCAAGGGTGAGGCCATGGCCTCTGCAACCTGCCTCTGTGGGGAGTGGGGTAGCCTGTGTGTGTCCATTCAGCTGAGCACTAGGTGGAGAGCAGGCCACCTTTCCTTTTTCTTTCTTTTTTGTTTTTTTTCTTTTTGGTACCAGGGATTGTACTCGAACCCTGAGCCCCATTCCCAATAAATTTTGTATTTTATTTAGAGACAGGGTCTCACTGAGTAGCTGAGAGCCTCACTTTTGCTGAGGCTGGCTTTGAACTCATGATCCTCCTGCCTCAGCCTCCTGAGCTGCCTCGATGACAGTCCTGCTCCACCGCGCCCAGAAGGCCACCTGTCCTTTGAGCCTTGCTGTGGTCCCAACTCAGTGTTTCTGCAGACTCAACCAAATCTGTTGGTGTTTCCATAGCAGAGTAGGAACATCTCTTGGAGGAGGTTTTTGTGAATCAGGTCAGGTGTTGCAGGAAGGAGCCCCATTCCTGGGCCTCCTCCCACCCCCCACTTTCTCGCTGTGGAACAGATCCTTCCCCACATCCTCTCCACTCCTACACTCCACAGGAAGCTCCTTCCCTCCCCATTTTGGGTTTGACAGTCTTCCTTGATGTGCAGGTGGACCCAAAATATATAGTTCATCACAGGAGATTTATTTTTGTCTTGTGAGCTCATCAAGGCACTTGGTGCAGATGTGCAGCTTTTTTTTTTTAAGAGAGTGAGAGAGAGAGGGGGACAGAAAGAGAGAGAGAATTTTAATATTTATTTATTTTTTCTTAGTTCTCGGCGGACACAACATCTTTGTTTGTATGTGGTGCTGAGGATCGAACCTGGGCCGCACGCACGCTAGGCGAGTGCGCTACCGCTTGAGTCACATCCCCAGCCCAAGATGTGCAGCTTTTATCAAGAGAACGTTATCTTTGGCCAGATGTGTCCAATATCAGAGCCAAGGCCTGCCAGAAACAAAGGCAACATTTAAAAAAAGGCAGAGGAACGCAATCTGCTGTCGTTCAACATTTAAATTTGTTTATTTTTCATCAGAGTTGATGCCTCTGCGTGAATGAATCAGATAGTAAACAAAGCAGCTGCTGCCCACCCATTGTCCATCCCCTCCCTCCACCTCCCTCCCCATCCCTGTTCTTCTCTCAGGAGACAGTTGGGTCTCAGCAGTTCCTATTGGTTTTCCTGTTTGTGGTTGGTTACTTCCAAGTTGACACACCTGCACCAATATCTTTACCCACTTCTTTCCTTCACTACTTGTCTTTATAACTTAAACCAAGCCCAGAAGCTTAGGTCCAGGCCCCACAGTGTACTGTGTAGAAGCATCTCTGCTTTGCATGACCAGGATGCCAGTGGCTTCTCCTCCTTTGCCACTTCAGCTGGGCTGGAGCTCTGTGGTGCATATTCCAGAACACTCTTCCTTCCTCAAGCCTGTCATTTAGAATCTGAAGTTCTAAGTTGATGATGGTCTGAGGATGAAGAGAATTTTCAGAAGAAAACAGTGTGAGGCTCTACCATTTCGTTTTTATGTGGAATGAATTTATACAAATTAGGGCGGGTGATGGTGGTGTGTGCCTGTAATCCCAGTGGCTCAGGAGGCTGAGGCAGGAGGATTGCAAGTTTGAGGTCAGCCTCAGCAACTTACAAAGGTCCTGTCCAGCGAGACCCTGTCTCTAAATCAAATATAAAAAAGGGTGGGGGTGTGGCTCAGTGGTTAAGCATCCCTGACTTCAATCCCTGGTACCAAAAGAAAAAAAGAGCAAAATGTGCATCGGTAACTTCCATGAGAGAAACCAGGTGTCTGGGCAGAGTTGTCATTGGTGAGGATTCTGAGACGTGAGGGAATGGCACACGGATACTCTTCATTCAATGGGGTCATATCCCGAAAAGCCCACTGTGAGCTGAGGATGCCATAAGTTGAAAATACACTTAATTTCTAGTCCCCAGGGCATCCTAGCTTACAGCACAACACATGGTAGAGTGTCAGCTGTTATCTCTGGTGACCACAGAGCTGACGGGGAGCCGTCTCTCTGCCACTCCCAGCATTGAGAAAGGATTGTACCAGGTAGGAAAGATCTAGATTTGGAATTCCAAGTGGAGTTTCTGCAGAATGTGTGTTAGTCTCCATACCTTCATAGAGTGTGAACATCACAAGTTGGAATATTGTAAGTCAGGGACCTACTGTACATACTTAATGAGTTTGTTGGGAGCCAGATCCTCACACTGCCCACAACCCCGATGTACATTCTGTATTCCCTCTCCATATAGCGCCGTGAGGTGGATTCTTCTGGATATTTCCATTTCACAGGTGTTCAGACTCATTAAGCCATCAAAATGGCAAAATCAAGATTTAAATCTTGTTGTCATGGAGCCAGGAGTAGTGGCACACACCTGTAATCCCAGCTTCTCAGGAGGCTGAGGGAGGAGGATCATGAGTTCAAAGCCAGCCTCAGCAACTTAGCAAGGCCCTAAGCAACTCAGTGAGACCCTGTCTCTAAATAAAAAATATAAATAGGGCTGGGGCTGAGGCTCAGTGGTTAAGCACTCCTGGGTTCAATCCCTGGTACCAGAAAAACAAAAATCATACAGTCATTGGATCCCAGAGCTAATGCCATGTCTCCTGGCACAGTAGATTTTATCAGTTGGATGAGGATAAGGGCTGCCTCCCTTTTCCCCTTCTCTCTCTGTTCCTCTCCTGGCTTTGCCCTTGCTGAGAGCTCCTCTGCCCACTCATCTGTCTGGTTCACTTTGACTCAGCTAAAACTGACTTATGGATAACGTCCCCTGCCCTTCCGAACTTTCTGAGTATGTCTTGGCCTTCAGACCCTCCACTGGGGTCTGTCCGTCTTCTCTCCATCATGTGTGTGCACAGCAGGGGGTCTCCAAGCTTCCCTTGTGCTCTTACATCCTCAGTGTGACCGCCATGTCTAATTGGAGTGCTGACCAGGCACACTCCGGGTATTGGGTAAAGGTCGGACCCCTTGACCCTGGCGCTGTCATTGCAGACACCTCGAGCACAACAGCCTGGTGGAAGTGAATAGCGGCTCCCTCTTTGGCCTCATGGCCCTGCACCAGCTGCACCTCAGCCACAATTCCATCTTGCACATCCACCGAGGCGGGTGGAACTTCTGTCAGAAGTTGTGTGAGTTGTAAGTGCTCTCGGCTTTGGTGTGTGGAGGTAGATCCTCCAGAGCCCAGAGAGCAGTGGACTAGAAAGGGGTGCAGGCCTCGGGGGCAAAGGCAGCTCAGAGGCAGGCCTGCCAGTGGCCTTGTTCTGGCAGAAAGAAGGATAGATGTCCAGGCCAGCCAGGCCCAAAGCAGGACTGTCAGGGCTTTGAGCTCCAGGCCCTTCCTACATCCTAATTTTGGATTAATAGAGGTGTAACCTGTCGGTCCCCATGAGGAGCCTCTGTCCCCAGGGATTTCTTGGGTATGAAAAAATCTCCTGAAGTCAAGGGCTCTGTCTGGGAAGGGCAACCTAAAGAACCCTTCTCACTGTAGCTTCTTGGAGAGAGATGGTACCTTAGGCCTCTGGGCCATGGTGTGGCACACCTGTAATGCCAGTGACCTGGGAGGCCAAGTCAGAGAATCACAAGTTTGAGGCCAGCCTCGGTACACTAGTGGGACCTATCTCAAAAAAAAAAAAAGAAGAAGAAGCTGGCAATGTGGCTCAGTGGTAGAGCACCCCTGAGTTTAAGCCCCAGTATCAGAGAGAGAGAGAGAGAGAGAGAGAGAAACAGTGTGTTTGAACCACACTGGGAGCATGAACAGAGCAATGGCGAACCGCTGACTGTGAAAAAAATTTGTGTGTCCTCAGCGCTTGTATCTTGGTCAGCTTCCCCGGGGACCTGGCTCTTCTCTTTACCTGTCGTGCCTGGTGGAGAAGGTGAATGTGAATGGAGGCTCACAGCCCCCCCCCCACCCCGCATCCCTTTGGAAGATCCCCAGGCGAGACACCCAGGCTGGGCCTGAGAGCACCTGAAGTCACTGTTGCCCAAGCTGACAGCCACAGTGGTGACCCCTGGAGAGGGAACCTGGGTCCCCTCTCTGTCCTGCATGCACAGCTGGAGCTGCGTAGCCGAGGGTTGGAGAATGTGGCCATGTTTCCGTGTGTGCACCCGTTTCTAGATCTCTGCTTGTGTTGGGGGAACAGGTCCTTGCTAGGTGGAAGTTTTCAGTTTTACAATGCTCTAGTTTAGTCCGGTTGGGTTTCTTTATTTTTCAGGAGAGTTTGGGAGGGTTTTCTCCTTTCCCACTTGTTGTAGGCTTGGCCTATAAAAATTGTTACTTAATGTGAGCAAGCGTTACGGGTTCCAGGCACACTCACGGGGGCCTCGGAACTTCATGCTGCGCTCACTGCCAGAGTCCTTACCCGGTCCCTCCCGTTGTGTGTCCCTCGCATCAAGAGCTCATATGCATCCCTCTGGTGACCTGGCGTTTTGGTCTCTGTGGGTCAGTGGTCAGAGTGTGTGCCATGCAGCAGCCTGCCTCTCCCTCCTGCTCACTGCCCTTGGACTTAGAGTGTTAGATTCGCCCTCCTGGTGCTTTAGGGTGCTGCTTCATCTCTCTTGTGGTATTGGATGACAAGCTCTTTGCTCAGGCAGAGACCGCATGAGGGAACTCCAGGGACGCGTGGTTCTCTGTTGTCCTCGGCCAGGAGCCCTGGGGAAGCAGGGCAGGTGTTGAGTCCCACAGTCCTGAACCTGTCTAGTTCCTAGGGTGAGCAGCCACCATCCTGCGACTCGGCAGAGGGTGTGTGACCTCCTTGGAGAAGCTGTGCTTCAGAGCCTTGATGGGGCTTTGAGTTCCCTGCTCCCCTTTCTGGCTGTGGACCGCTGTCTGCTGTGCCCTTTAGAGGGGCCAGGGGTCACTGATGCGTGCCTTGACCAGTTCTAGAAGCTTGCCGTGTTCTCAGGTCACCTCAGAGCCAGGCTGAGGGTTGCTTTCCCACCCCTCCCCTAAGCTAAATTCCTTAATTGCAGGTAAGGATATAATTTCGGTCTCCTGCCAGGTCCTGTGACTGACAGACACCGTGACTTATTTCTCCAGCAGGGAAAGAAGGCTGCCTGCTGCCCCCTTTAAAAACCCATTAATCTTCACTGATACTATTTTTCTTCTTCCTGACCCAGCCCAAACTTCCCATTTTTCAACCAGAGGTGACCCATATGCCAAGTGATCAGCGCCAGGGTTGTGTCAGAAATGTAAGGGTGTCTGGGAGGAGGGTTGGAGTCTCACATGCAGGCTAAATGGGTGATTTGGGGCGTGTCCTGTCCTGCTCACAGGGAGAGTAGGTGACACTCAGGCCAGAGCCTCCAGCCTGAGGCTGAGGCCCTGCAGTGGTTGTCCCAGGCAGGGATGCATGGCGCCCTCTGCTGTCCAGCGCGTGGAGTGGCAGCATCTTATCCACAAGGGACCTATGGTGTCGGGCCTCTGCCAAGAAAGGTCTGAATCAGGACCAGCCTAGACACCAGCAGGGAGGTTTTGTATTACGTGACCTTGTGCCGTCCTCACAGTTTAACCACACGAGGACCTGCATGGCCATTCCCGTTGTTAGACCAGGTGGATGACCTAGCTGCACATTCACTGTGAGATACTTCCTGCCCACGGAGATCCCATGGGCTGTTGTAAGCAACTCCGTGAGGCCTGATAATGACTTCAGCCCTTCCACCTCCCCAGGATCCTGTCCTTCAACAACCTCACGTGGCTGGATGAGAAGAGTCTGGCCAAGCTGGGCAGTTTGAGCATCCTGCACCTCAGCCACAACTCCATCAGCCACATCACTGAAGGCGCCTTCAAGGGACTCAAGAACCTGTGCATCTTGTACGGCATTCACTGTGGGAGTGACAGAACGACAGCGTCCTGGGCAAGAGAGCAGAAGAGGGCAGAGCCGGCGCCCCAAAGGCCTCTCTGAGAGTTCTATGAACTCCATTCCCAATGGCTTTGGGTGGGAATTGGACTCCAAGCTGATGTGTTATGTGTGCATAGCTGATGTTGAATGTCTCCTTCCCATGGGATGGTGCCTGAGGGAATGACAACCCTATAGTGTGGTGTCACCAAGCAGAAGCTGCACACTGTGCCTGTCAGGACACTGGGTCCTGCTGTTGAAGTGAGCATCCCCAGGTGGGCAGCCACTGCCACACTGTCCCTGCAATCATTTTTTTTCTTTGTATACCAGTGATGGAACTCAGGGGCACTCAACCACTGAGCCATGTCCCCAGCCCTATTTTGTATTTTATTTAGAGACAGGTCACCTAGGGGAAAGGAACACTCCAGCAGCACCAGGAAGAGCTAGATTGAAGAACTATCAATGGCTGGGCTTGAGGGACTATCTGAGCTCAAAACCTGGAACAAGGAAGGGAAACGTCCACCGGGTGGTCACAGAGGGCTCTGCTGCTCATAGTGGGAAAATACCTTCATTTAGGCCTGGCCAGTGGTGAGCTAGGAAGGACCTCAGGAGTAGCTCACCTCCCCATTCAGAGGCAGATCCAGCAAGACCAGCCTCTCAAGCTCTCCAAAGGCAGCCCCAGGCCACCTCGCAAGATCTCCACATGGCTCCTCTGTGCTGGCATGCTCCACACTGCCCAGGGGAGCCCCGCAGACTGGGGCCAGCCCATCCAGATGGGGCAATGCAGTGTGATGGCCACATCTTCCAGCACAGCCATGCTTCAGAGCTCCCAGTGATGCTGGGAGAAAACCCAGCAGAGGAGGGAATCCAAGCAGCATGGTTCCCTCCTTAAGTGGTCACTCAACACCAAGCACAGGTGGTCAACCTAGAGCTGCGCACCAAGATCCGCTTTTCTCTTTCCCGTCTAATGTATAAACCTTCGCACAACATGACAGCAGACAAGACAAAACAGTATCGTGAACCCCAGGTGGCTGCCACACACCCCCATGTGTTTTCATTACCTTCTGTTTTTCCTCACTGAGAGACTACCCAGCCTGTCTCTTGTGATGCTATTGCCTGCCTCACCCCCAACCCCCTTCAGGGGCCCTTGGAGACAGAGGGCCAGGTGGGATAAGTGTGTGTCCAATGGATTTTATTTGTTCGTATTAGTTATGTAAGACAGTAGAGTGTACTTTGATATATCATATATATGTCAGATCATCTTGGCGTCTAACTTCCCATTCTTGTGGTTGGACATGATGTGGAGTTTCCCTGGTCATGTGTTCATATATGAACACAGGAAATTTCTGTCCCATTTATTCCACTGTCTTTCCCATTCCCATCCTTTCCCTTTTCCTCATTTCCCTTTTTCTAATGTAATGGATTTCTATTATTCCCCAGCCGCCCTTGTTTTGGGCTAGCATTCACAAATCAGAGTGAATATTTGACCTTTGTTTTTTTGGGATGAACTCATTTCACTTAACACAATAGTCTCTAGTTCCATCCTTTTACCTGCAAATGCCATAATTTCATTCTTTAAGGCTAAGTAATATGCCATTGTGTATGTATACTGTATTTTCTTTATCCATTCATCTGTTGAAGGGCACCTAGGTTGGTTCCATAGCTTAGCTATTGTGAATGGGGCTGCTATAAACATTGATGTGACCGTGTCACTGTAGTATGCTGATTTTAAGTCTTTTGGATATATACCAAGGAGTGAGATACCTGGATCAAATGATGGTTCCATTCCAAGTTTTCTGAGGAATCTCCAGACTGCTTTCCAGAGTGGTTGCACCAATTTGCAGTCCCACCAGGAATGTGTGAGTGTGCCTTTTCCCCACATCCTCACCAACACTTATTGTTAGTTGTATTCTTAACGATCACTGTTCTGACCGAAGTGAGATGGAGTCTGCAGGGGGCCTTTGTAGGCCCTAAAGTGCATGCACCTTCAGCCTGCCATTGCTCCTGAATTCTAATAGAGGGAAAAGTGTTTCCTCTCAGAAGGGGCAGGACTGTGTGTGTCCGCCCTGGGATCTCAGTGCAGGTCAGTTTCCCCTGCCTTTCACTAGACAGGCTGACCGTGCATTCTTTCTCCCCCCTTTTCCCCAACCCTCTCTCTTCCTGGATGTTTAGAATCTGCAGGACTCTGTTTGGGAACAAGATCAATTCCGTGGCTAAGAGAGTGTTCTCGGGGCTGGAAGGCCTGGAGCACCTGTGAGTATCTTGCCAGACCTTGCTTGACCCCCAGCCCTGCCAAGGGTGGCCACCGCAAAGTCAGCTAGGATTGAATGGCATCTTTGTAAACTGAGAAACAGGCCATTTAGATGCGGCAGCTGCTTCAATGCTGGTGCTTATCTTGCCTGTGCCAGAGCAGTCACAGAACACATGGCCAGTTGGTGTGATTCCCATGAATGCAGCTGGTGTGCGGACAATACCTTCCTCCCTCCGCTGCCCTGTGTCACTGCTGCCCCCGCTCCTCCCTGGGCCCTGGTCTCCTCGCCACCCCCACTAGGTCAGCCAGCAGAGTGACACATACCGTACCCCACTGGGAGCTTCTCTGGCTGGCCCTGGGAGTAAGGGGACCAGCCAGCCCTGAGACCTTCACATCCTTTTGAGGTAGCTCCTTCGAGTGGGTGGGCTTGAGTCTTTTTCCTCTTTGCACCAAGTTCAACCCCTGCACCAAGTTCAACCTCGGTTCTGCTGGGAGAGCCTGTGGCAGTTGACTTGCTGAGCAGGCCTGCACCCACCTCTGTGCTGCCCTTCAGACAGGTTGGGTCCCCGTGTCACCGCACGTGCTGTGTCAACACATGTGAGAGCCACCTCCTGTGGAGTTATCACCTCTGGGTCACCTGAAACCAAGGCTGTCACGGAAAACCTCCGCGTCTCCTGGCTCAGACACGGGGTTGGCTGGAAGGGCACCTGGGGTTTCTTGGCACAAGTCCTTGTGTTGTGTTTCAGGGACCTGGGAGAGAATGCCATCAGGTCTGTGCAGCTGGACACCTTTATCACGATGAGGAATCTTAAGGAACTGTAAGTACCGAGGTTTCCTGGGGCCCTTGTGAATATGAGGAAGAACTTCCAAGTAACAAACCCTCGTAATTGCTTTACGCTCACATTTTTAATAGCTATGATCGTTTATGGGTAGATGCAAGTTAAACTGTTTAAAAAAATACTATGGGGAAGCTGGCTTGGTGGTGCACGCCTATCATCCCAGCAGCTTAGGAGGCTGAGGCAGGAGAATTGCAAGTTCAAAGCCAGCCTCAGCAACTTATTGAGGCTCTAAGCAACTCAGTGAGACCCTGTCTCTAAATAAAAAATTAAAAGAGCTGGTGATGTGGCTCAGTGCTTAAGTGCTCTGGGTTCAATTTCAATCCCCAGTTACCCCCAGTCCCCAAAAAAGAAGTGGTGCTTACTTGGGATCAATAGGAAGAAAATACCTTTTATTTTTTTCCTTTGGCGGGGCGGTACTGAGAATGGAACTCAGGGGTGCAACACCACTGAGCCACATCACCAGCCCTTTTTGAGACAGGGTATTACTAAGGAAGAACTGAACCTTTTCAGAAGTTAGGGCAACCCCCGCCCCAAGCAGACAAAACAAGTTCTGGCCTCAAACTTGAGATCCTCCTGACTCATCCTCCAGAGTTGCTGGTATCCCAGGTGTGCACCACACACCCAGCGACAATCTTTTTTTTGAAGGGTGATGTCGTGAATATTTTGGACCCTGGGCCACAGGGTCTGTGTAGAAACTCCTTGGAAAGGTTGTTAAAGCATAAAGCAGCCATAAATAGTACATAAGGGAACAGGTGAGGCTGTGTGCCATTGAATTTGTACTGCACAGCAGCAGCAGCCTGCAGGCTGTGGTGTGCTAACAGCTGTTTTATATAATGTCAAGTATATTCTTTTCTAAAAAGAGGGTGATCACCCCTTTAGTTACCCCAGGGACACATTCTCTTCACTTGGGTTTTCTTAAAGGGAAAAGCCTGCATGGAGAAGGGCTTATTGAAGGAGCCCGGTGGGTTCGAGCAGCAGGGGCACTGATGGATGCTCAGAGGTGGGGTGCCAAGTGACTGACTGGGGCTAGAGGAGCTCCCCACTATCATGGCCCAGGCAGAGCGATGGCCTTGACTCCTTTCCCATTGCCACATTCCACTGATTCTGTGGCCAGTAAGTTCCATCTGTAATGTCAGTCCCCTGCAGGTCTCACTGAGTGAGTATTCTGAGACATGCCTACGAAATGTCAGATACCAGAGGGTGGTCATCTTTGTGCCCTGACCTAATCCCATTCCTGAGGCCACTCCAGGTGGACCCTTGATTGGGGCAGGGAGGGTAGGAATGGGGAAAAGGCCCAATCCCCGTGGCAAAGAGCCCAAGAGGGCAGGCAGCATTCCTCTGAGAAGAGGGGGTACTCGAGCACTTGTCCCATGAAGAGCTTGTGCTGGGAACTTAAGGGTGCTCTTGCCAAGAAAGATCAAGAACCTCCAAATGGGAGCTCACGGCAGGCTCACTGGGGCCATGTGGCTTTGTGGAGAGCCACACAGGGAGAGAGCCTTCTGGGCTTCTTCCCTACTTTCAACCATGGCTACTCTTCTCTTGTCCATGTGAGTGAGACAGATTCTGAGGAACAGATTTTCCCAATTCCTCTTCTTGACAAATGATTCTGCACTGGATGTAGGGCTGAATACTGAAAAAGCAAGTAGAGGGGAATGTTGGTTTATAAAAGATTCCTGGGCTCAGAAGGCTGAGGCAGGAGGATCGTGAGTTCAAAGCCAGCCTCAGCAACTTAGTGAGGCCATAAGCAACTCAGCGAGATCCTGGTCTAAATAAAAAATAAAAAGGGCTGGGGATGCGGCTCAGTGGTTAAGTGCCCCTGAGTTTAATCCTCAATGCCAGAAAAAATAGTCCAGACCTCCTGGGATGGGTGAGTATGATCTGTGCAGTTTGTAACAACTTTTCTCTCCGTGAAACTTCCAAATGAGTCAGGAGTCCGAAATAACTGATTAAATGGGAAAAGGGTATCTGGAGAGAAAGAAGGGAGAAAGGAGAAAGATTCTTTTTTAGGTTCTTAGGAGACTGTTGTCTAGTGGGGAGAACTAAACCCTTTGGAAGTTTGGGCAACCCATCCCCACCCCCACCTCACAAAGAAAAATAAAAACAACAACAAAACTCCACTCTGTCTGGCTCTGGCACTGAGTCTTGGTCCCCACCTGGGTTCCCATCAGTCGCTGCATGGACCCTGCATGGAGGGCCCAGAGAGTTAATTCCCATTTTTTTCCCAATGGCACAAGACAGGTTGTGGTGTGCATTTTGTGGACCTCTGGGTAAATTTCCACAAGGAATGATTAGAAACACACTTCTAGTTGGAGTCATGAAAATGCACCCTTTTAGCCAGTGAAGTATTGGGGTGGCTGGAAAAGGGAGCAGGAGAGGTGGTTGTGTCTGTTGGCAGCTGCGGAGGTTGAGCTTTGCCCGAGTGCTGAAGATGGGCAGAAGTCAGTGGAGGCTGGGCAGCTCACAGTCCCCTCTTTCTACTCAGCCTGGCCTTTGTCTCTAACTTATGGGGTGGTGTGGCCAGGCTGTCCTGGGCCCTGGCCCAGGCTCTGCCTGCAGGCTTTCCAACGCAGTGCCTTTGAGAACTGTAGAAGTGCCCCTGGAGGTTGAGCCTGAGGAGATTCTGATAGTGGGAGTTCCCGCTTGCTCTTCACCAGGAAGGTGAGGTCCTGGTGCAGCGAGCCAATCACAGGAGCTGTGCCTGGGACACTTTCCTCCCTGCACAGGAGTGAGGAGGGCCATTTCTGTTCATCAGCTGCCCTCCCACCCCTAGAGTAACTCCTTAGCAGGATGCAGAAAGTCAGCTGCCTGATAAATACAATCCAAAGCTGCAGGCCTACTCTATGGTCTGCCCTGGGCCTAGCCTCCCTATTATAATGGCTTTAAGATAAATCATTTCAGTTTTCAGAGAAGTACCTTCTGACCTTACCTCTGGGAATGATGAGGAAACGGGTTGTTCACTCTTCCTTGCTGATTGCTAGTTTGACACTTTCTTTGCTCATTGGAAGTCCTTGGGAGGCTGAGACAGAAGGATTGTGAGTTCAAAGCCAGCCTCATCAACTTAGTGAGGCCCTAAGCAACTCAGTGAGACCCTGTCTGTAAATAAAATACAAACTAGGGCTTGGGGATGTTGCTCAGTGGTCCAGAGTCCCTGAGTTCAATCCCCAGTAACCAACTAACAAACAAACAAAACCACATTCAGAGTGAAAGAGAACAGAAAGCCAGTCCCCATGGTTGCTTTTTTGGTCTGAGGGATGCAGCAGCTGGAAAAACAGTCTGGACTATTGGCCAGAACCACGTGTGTGGATTTCCTAGGCTTACTGTGCCCATTTCTGTCACTGAGTGTCAAGGACATGACAGGGAAGCCACCTGTCTTTGTGTCTGCCCTTCTCATAGGTTGGCCACTGCTCTTCAGCTCAAGCCTGGGCTCTCCCAGGACCAGGGCACCTAGACTCTCTGGGTGACTTATCTTGGTGTGTGACTCCTCAGGAAGGAATGTCCGCTCCGATGGCCATTCTGATTTCTGTTTGAAAAGTTTATCCTCAGTTGCTGAGAAATGAAAAAGAAAATATTCTCTGTTTTGTTTGGAGGCTCACAAAACCCAAGTTGAACATTCTCCTGCTCCCTAGGCAGAGGCAGTTAACTAATGAGCACTATTTATGGAGTAGGGCTGCATTCTCCCAACCTCCTGAGTGATGCTCTTGTAGAGAGAGGGGCAGGCAGGCGGGACATGTGGCTGGGAGGCTGACATTCAGAAGTAAGAAAACATGCAGCTTTGTCAGGTATTGTGGTGCTTGCCTGCAATCCCAGCGGCTCAGGAGGCTGAGGAAGGAGGATCACGAGTTCAAAGCCAGCCTCAGCAACTTAGTGAGGCACTGAGCAACTCAGCGAGACCCTGTCTTTAAATAAAAAAATTAAAAAGAGCTGGGGATGTGCTTGGTGGTTAAGTGACTCTGGGTTCAATCCCTGAACCCAGCTTGGCCAGTCAAAAAGTAGCAGCCATAAAAGAAAAAAGAAGACGTATTAGAACTTGTTGCAGAGTTGAGATCAAAGTCCCAGGGCTGGGGACTGAGTTTGGAATTCATCAGGAAAGTGTCCTTGCCACTGTAAGGTGTATCCAAGGTCAGGAAAAGGTGAGAAGGTGTCCCCAAGGTAACAGAATCAGAGTATGAGAACAAGGGCCAAGTGCAGCCTCTGGACCAGGGGTCTCAGCTCCCCCCTGGAGCTCGGTAGAAGGGCAGAGTTAGGCTCCACCCTGACGGACTCCCGTCAGAAGCTGCACTTGGAGCGAATCTCCAGGTAGGTTCTAGGCGCTGTTCCTCCAGCAGAGAGGAACAAACTGTGGGGAAGACATCTCCCAGTCAGCTCGCGGGTGTTGGTGTCACACGCTGTGGGTGGCAATAAATGTTCTCAGCTGTTAAAGCTGCACTGTTCCCACTCAGTCTCACACTCAGTGTCTTTTTCTTTCTTTCAGCCACATCAGCAGTGACAGCTTCCTGTGTGAGTGCCAGCTCAAGTGGCTGCCTCCATGGCTTGAAAGCACAACACTGCAGGCCTTCGTGATAGCCACTTGTGCCCAACTAGAGTCACTGAAGGGCCAGAGCATTTTCTCAGTACCACCAAAAAGATTTGTGTGTGGTAAGACCTCGTGGAAGATTTTTTTTTCCATGAAGGGAAAAGAAGCCAGGTGGGCCTCCTGCTTGTGGTAGTCATTGCTGTGATCTCAGGAAACCTCAGCCCACAGCTGCAGATTGGCCCCTGGATGCAGTTTACCTCCCGCTGAAACCACACATGGCATTTACCACAAGGTGCTTCCTGTGACGCTTGGAGGATGTGCTTTTAATTAGAGGGCAGCATGCAGGGCTCACTGACACTCAGAATAATCAGTCACAGGAAGATATTTCTGGTGTTTCAGGAGACATCTGGTGCCCTGGTGTCACTGGGAATTGATGCACCATATGATGGTTCACCGCAGGAAGGATAGGTCTGGGGAGAACATTCGCTCTAGTAAAAGCAGTCCCTCCATGTTCACCTGCACTCTGGCGGTTTCGCCAAACCCCTGAAATATACAGGGGTAGCTAGAGATGGCTCCTTCCTACTGGTTGTTAGAATGTCATCTTTTTTTGACCAGGAGTGCTCAGAATCCAAGTGTGGTTGCAAAGAGTACAGAAAATGCTGAACAGCTGCACACACACACACACACACACACACACACACACACACACACACACGGGCTAGCCCAGACAGGAATGACATAGCCTCTCGGCCACACACACGAGGGCAAAGATTGAGATGGATTTTGAGTTGTTCCTGGCATTTGCTTGGAGCAGGAGAGAGGACAGGATTCCACGCCCATCAGGCCCTGCTGGGCAGTTGCACATCTCTCCTGCTGCCAGATCCTGGCTTGGACAGTCCTAACCGGAAACCCACCTAGAAGTACAGGGGTTCTGCTGGGCCATGTCTGTGACCTACTTTTAGCTCTGACAGTAGCCATTTCCCTGCTGGGAATAAAAGAGGAATGTCCTCTGTCCATGAGTTCACCCTTCACCCCACTGAGACAAACCCCTGCTTAGTGTGGCCTCCTGGCCACCCTCCTGCCTGGTTCAGACCAGGGAGAAGTAAGCATGGAGAACACGGTAGCAGAGCTCCAGACTGTGCTGGTCCTTCTTAGGGGTCTCTTGGGGGGGGGGAACGGGTCCCAGGCTGTGCCCAGTTCTGGTTCCCTAGGCACGGAATGGCTGTGCCGTCCGTGGTTCATCACCCATTGCTCAGGGAGCCCTAGACCATTAATCTCGTTCCACAGCGCCCTGGAACAAGACTGTCTGCCACTTCCTCCTGCTCCTGACACAGGGCAGCCTTTCCCTCGGACCATCCAGGGAGGACTTCCAGGGAGGATTTCTGCAGCAGCCTCTTACCTCAGGCACTGGCAGACTCTGGATTAGAGTGGTTGATTTCACCTCTCTCAGGCCCACCCCTTCGATTCAGTTCAGGCTTCCCCCCACCCCCACTTCAAAAAAACCCCAACCATCTGGTGTTAATGGGAATCATGAAAACACTTGTCAGGATATCAAAGTTTCCAGCTCTGTACGCTCTCCCATGCCTTTAAAAAAACAAAAACAAAAAATAGAAAGCATGACCAGCTCACACCCTCTAAGATGGCAGGTAGAGCCAGGTAGGAGCCAGCACTGGCAAACAAGGGGACACACCTGAAATCCCCGTCCCACCACTGCTGGGGGACAGTACAAGATGGGCAGTTCCTTTGGAAGGCAGCCTTAGAAGTTCCTCATTTTAACAGTTACGATCAGTTCCTCTCCTGGGACAAATTCACATTTCACGGAAACATTTCCACATGTGTGTTCACAGCAGCACTATTTATAATAGCCAAAAAATGGGCACCCAAGTGCCCACCAGTTGATGGATGAATAGAGGAAGGTGGCATAGCCAGACATTGCAGGATTATCAGGCCATAAAATGCCACCTGTCCCATCCCTCCCACAGCCTGGATGAACTTTGAAAATGATAAGCTAAGGGAAAGTGGTCACTGACAAAGAACCGCAGATTCCATGACCCAGTCACAGGGAAGTCCCAGGACAGGGAGATCTGTAGAGGTAGGAAGTGCCCTAGGAGGTGCTCCAGCCTGGGGAGAGATGGAGAGAGAAGGGGAGTAGCTACAAAGTGCTTCTCAATGAGGTGACAAAGATATCTTAAGATTGACTGTGGTCATGATGACACCTACTCCTGAATGCACCACAGACCATTCAGTTTTGAACTTGAAATGGGTGAGCTTAAGTGTATGTGAATTGTTGCTAAGTAAAGCTCTGTGTGTGTGTGTGTGTGTGTGTGTGTTACAAATATAATTTTTACATGTCATAAAAATATGTCTCTTTAAAACATGAACTTTGGATTTAGAGTCTTCGAAATTTGTGTCATCACTGATTTATAACATTTTCATCACTTCTAAAAGAAACCACAACCCCATGCCTTAGCAGGCATTCCCTCTTCTCCTGGCCACCAGCCATGGCGGTCACTAGTCCATGGGTGTGTGTGACCTGCCTGCTCTGGACAGTTAACATGAGTGCTGGTGGACAGCATGTGGCCTGAGGAACTCTCCTTTTCTCACTTTGCTGGGTCTTCTCCCCCAGTGGGGGGATTGAATCTGGGGCCTGAGAATAGTTTTGTTTTATTTTTAATATTTTTTTCAAGTATAATTGGGCACAACACCTTTATTTTATTTGTTTATTTTTAATGTGGTGCTGAGGATCAAACCCAGTGCCTCACACATGCTAGGTGAGCACTCTACCACTGAGCCCCAGCCCCAGCCCCAACCCCTGAGCATAGTTTTAAAGCATCAGTTCCTTTTCTGTGACTCAGTGACATCCTGCTGTATGGATATAGGTTTTGTTTCATCCATGCATCAGATGGCGGATATTTGATGGTGCTTACTTTGGGGGTTTTATGATTAATGTTGGTGTGAACATTCATGCACTAGTTATGTGAATTCTCTTGGGATTGCACCTGGGAATGGAATCTTTGGGTCCTGTGGCAGCTCTAGGTGTGACCGAAGAACTGTCAAACTGTTTTTTCAAAGTGGCTTCAGGATTTTACACACCTGCTGGCAATGTACGGGATTCTGGTTTTTCCTCGTGCTTTCAGACACTTGCTATCTTTTTTATTTTAGATTTTGCTAGTGGGAACAGAGTAGAATTTCATGGTAGTCTTAACATTTCCACAATGACTTATGATGTTGAATAATTTTTCTAGATGCTCATTGGATCATGCATAGCTTCTTTGGAAAAATAGTTACTCGAGTCATTTATTCATTTCTCTATTTTGTTATGAGTTATCAATTCTGAATATTAGCACATTCAGAATTCTATATTTGTTATGAGTTGTCAGTTCTGAATATTAGAATATTCAGAATATTAGACCTCATCCAGTCTATGATTTGTAAATAAAATTTTCTAGTCTGTGAATTGTGGTGGTGGTTTTTCAGTTTCTAGACAGTTGTGCAAAAAAATTTTTTAGAAATATTTTTAGGGCCAGTTGCAGTGGTGCATGCCTATAATTCCAGAAGCTTGGGAGGCTTAGTTAGGAGTATTGCAAGTTCAAAGCCAACTTCAGCAATTGAAAGGCACTAAATAAACAAACAAGAAAAGAATTCCATTTACAATGATTTTTTGTGGGGGGCAGGTACCAGGGATTGAACCCAGGTGTGCTTAACCACTGAGCCACATCCCAAGCCCTATTTTGTATTTTATTTAGAGACAGAATCTCATTGATTTGCTTAGTGCCTTGCCATTGCTGAGGCTGGCTTTAATCCTGCCTCAGCCTCCCAAGCTGCTGGGGTTACAGGTGCATGCCACTGAGCCCAGCTAAGTGTGATATTAACTGTGGGTTTTTCAAAGATGACCTTTATGAGGTTGAATAAGTTCCTTTCTTAACCCTAATTTTTTATTATGAAAATCTATTGGATTCTGTCTTGTGTGTAAATCTATGTGTGTGTGTTTCTGAGATGATTGTATAGGGTCCCCCCCCTTTGTTTTATTGATAATGGTCTAGTACATTGATTTTTGAATGGTAAACCTTGCTTTCCTGGGATCAACCTAACTTGATTAGAGTATGTGGTTCTTTTTAGGTGCTGTACATTTCAGTTTGCTGGGATTTTTGCTGAAGTTTTTGCATCTATACTTATAAAAGACGTTGTTTTCTAGGTTGTTGTTGGGATGTGTGTGTGTGTGTGTGTGTGTGTGTGTGTGTGTGTGTGTGTGATGTTTTTCTTAGGTGTTTGTTGTTAGAGTAATAGTTGTATAAAATTAGTTGGAAGATATTCTCTTTACATCTACTTGTCCAAAAAAAGAAAGAGGAAAAAAATGCTTTGGAAGTTTTGGATTGGTTCTCTCTCTAAATGTTTGGTAGAATTCACTTGAGTCTGAGCTTTTCTTTATAGGAATTTCTTAATTCTACATTTAAAAATTTTTAAATTCTAAAGTGTCTCCTTAGTGTTGAGCCAGAATTTGCTTTTTCTTGAGTCAGTTTTAGAAGTTTGTCATTTCAGACAGGTGATCTGGTTAGCTGGGTACAGTTTTTAGTGTGTTCCCTATTTTCCTTTGGCTGGAAGAAGGACAGTAGTAGGGTGCCCTTTTTTGTGCCTTTTGTTTTTCCTTCCTGCCTACTAGTCGAGCTAAAAGTTTTTCAATTTTGTTGATATTTTCAAAGAACCAATTTTTGTTTTGTAGTGATTTTCTCATTTTCCTGTCCTCCTTCTTTGATTTCTGCTCAAATCGTGATTAATTTCTTTTTCCTGCTTGTGGTGTTGTAGTTATTCTTCTTTTTCTGGGTTAAACAACTGGATTATTAGTCCTAAACTTCTTTAATACAGGCATTTTCAGCAATAAGTCCACGAGCACCATTTTAGTCGCAGCTTCCGAGACTTGAAAACTAAACACATTGTTTTCATTTAACTCAGAGCATCTTCCAGCATCCCTGTGACTTCTTCTCTGCTGTACGGAAGTGCACTGCTTAATTTCAACAAGTTACTTTCCAAATACTCTCTTCACTGTGGATTTAAAAGTCGTTCCATTGTCATCAAAAAAGATACTTTGTGTGATTTCCATCTTTTTAAACTTATTGGACCTATATTTTGACCTAAAATATTGACTTATCTTAGAGATTGTTCCGTGTACATTTCAAAAGAGTATTCTGCTATGGTTCGGAGGAGAGTTCCACGGGTGTATATTAGAATAGTTGGTTTATACTGTTGTTCAAGTCTTCTTTCTCCTTGTCCATCTGCCTAGTTTTTCTGCCTAGCTTTTCATTGGAAATAAGAGTATTATTGTTACATTGTCTGTTCTTCTCTTCGGTTCTGACAGGTTGTACTCTACATTTTGTAAAGCTCTGTTAGGTGCATATATTTATAATTTTTATGTCTTCCTGATGGATTGACCCATTTGCATGATAAAATATTTTGTCTCATATTGGGTGACTGTTTAATTGTCTTGGGATCTAAACTGCCTCTTGTAGGTAGTGTATACTGGGTCATAGTTTTTTAATCCATTATGGTTCTCCTTGCCTTTTGATCAGAGTGTTTAATTTGTTTACTGTTTTGTTTTGTTGGAGGAGGGGGTACCAGGGATTGAACTCAGGGGCACTCAACCACTGAGCCACATCCCCAGCCCTAACTTGTATTTTATTTAGAGACAGGGTCTCACTGAGTTGCTTAGGGCCTTACTTTTGCTGAGGCTGGCTTTGAACTCACGATCCTCCTGCCTCAGCCTCCTGAGCCACTGAGATTACAGGCATGCACCACCACAGGTAATTCTTGTAGGTTGGGTCTGGTAGCAGTAAATTCTCTCAGTTTGGATATTTTTTAAAATCTGGGAATGTTTTAATTTCATCTTTATTTTTGAAAGATAATTTTGCTGCACCTGAGATTTCCAGACTTTTTAAATACTTTGAATATTTCTCCCTCTTGACCTTCCTGATTTTCGATAAGAAATCAGCTACAAATATTTTCAAGGATCCCCTGTATGTGATAAGTTGTTTTTCTTGTGCTGTTTTGAAAATGCTTTGTCTTTGGCCTTTAACACTTGAATATGATGAACCTAGGCCTTCTGAATGAATTTTGCTTAGAGTTAATTAAACTTTTCAGATATGTGGGTGCTGTTTTTCGTCCAGTTTATAAGTTTGTGTGCATCAGGGCTTCAAACATACTCTCCCTCCTCCTTGTGTCTTGTGCTTGGACTTGCATGATCTGTGTGTTGTCATGCTGGATGCTCTTGCACAGATCTCTGAAGTTCTGTGTATTTTCCTCATTCTCTTTGATTCTCAGACTGGATATCTTCGCTGACCTGTCTCAAGTTCACTGACTCATCTGCAAACTCAGTTCTGCTACTGAGCCCTCTAGGATGGATTTTTAAAATATTTTTAGTTGTAGATGGACACAATACCTTTATTTTACTTAGGTTTTTTATTTATGTAGTCCTGGAGATTGAATCCAGGGCCTCACCCATCCTAGGCAAGGGCTCTACCAGAGAGATACAGCCCTAGCCCTAGGGTGGATTTTGTTTTGTTTTGATTTGGTTCTGAGGATTGAACCCAGGGCCTTGTGCATGCAAGCCAAGCACTCTACCAATGAGCTGTATCTGCCCTAACGATGGATTTTTAATTTCAGTTACTATACTTGTAAATGCCATGGTTTGTATGTGGTTCATTTTTATAGTTTCTGTTCATTGATCATTTCTCTCAGGTAAGAAAGTGTTCTCATGCTTTAATTCTCTTAGACATAGTTTTAGTTTTTCAAGTATTGTTGAGTGCCTGCAAGGTAGGAGAACCGGCGACCCACGGGCAGGTCAGGCCCAGCAATCTGCGGAGAGACAGAGCTGACACACGCGCCTGCAGGGAACGGGGTCCTGCGACCCACCAGCGGCCTTCTGTGGGGCAGGCCCGTCCCCTCCCACAGTGCCTGCAAGGTAGGCGGGACTGTGACCACCTGCAGAGCAGGCCCAGCGGCTGGTTGTGGGCCGGAGCCGGCCCCACCCCCAGTGCCTGCAAGGTAGGAGAACCAGCGACCCACGGGCAGGTCAGGCCCAGCAATCTGCGGAGAGACAGAGCTGACACATGCGCCTGCAGGGAACGGGGTCCTGCGACCCACCAGCAGCCTTCTGTGGGGCAGGCCCATCCTCTCCCCCAGTGCCTGCAAGGTAGGCGGGACTGTGACCACCAGCAGATCAGGCCTAGCGGCCTGCTGAGGGGCAGGACAGACCCCTCCCCCAGTGCCTGCAAAGTAGGCGGAACTGTGACCACCGGCAGAGCAGGCCCAGCGGCTGGTTGCGGGCCAGAGCCGGCCCCACCCCCAGTTCCTGCAAAAGAAGTAGAAGGCAAGAAATAATTAAAATCAGAGCTGAAATTAATGAAATCGAAACAAAAGAAACAATTGAAAAAGTTGACAAAACGAAAAGTTGGTTCTTTGAAAAGATAAATAAAATTGACAGACCCTTAGCCATGCTAGCGAAGAGAAGAAGAGAGAGAACTCAAATTACTAGCATAAGGGATGAAAAAGGCAAGATCACGACAGACACTTCAGAAATACAGAAGATAATCAGAAATTATTTTGAATCCTTATACTCCAATAAAATAGAAGATAGTGAAGGCATCGATAAATTTCTTAAGTCATATAATCTGCCCAGATTGAGTCAGGAGGATATAGACAACCTAAACAGACCAATATCAATTGAGGAAATAGAAGAAACCATCAAAAGATTACCATCTAAGAAAAGCCCAGGACCGGATGGGTATACAGCAGAGTTTTACAAAACCTTTAAAGAGGAACTAATACCAATACTTTTCAAGCTATTTCAGGAAATAGAAAAAGAGGGAGAACTTCCAAATTCATTCTACGAGGCCAACATCACCCTGATTCCGAAACCAGACAAAGACACTTCAAAGAAAGAAAACTACAGACCAATATCTCTAATGAACCTAAATGCAAAAATCCTCAATAAAATTCTGGCAAATCGGATACAAAAACATATCAAAAAAATTGTGCACCATGATCAAGTAGGATTCATCCCTGGTATGCAAGGCTGGTTCAATATACGGAAATCAATAAATGTTATTCACCACATCAATAGACTTAAAAATAAGAACCATATGATCATCTCGATAGATGCGGAAAAAGCATTTGACAAAGTACAGCATCCGTTTATGTTCAAAACTCTCAAAAAACTAGGGATAACAGGAACATACCTCAACATTGTAAAAGCAATTTATGCTAAGCCTCAGGCTAGCATCATTCTGAATGGAGAAAAATTGAAGGCATTCCCTCTAAAATCTGGAACAAGACAGGGATGCCCTCTCTCACCACTTCTGTTCAACATAGTTCTCGAAACACTGGCCAGAGCAATTAGACAGACGAAAGAAATTAAAAGCATAAAAATAGGAAAAGAAGAACTTAAATTATCACTATTTGCAGATGACATGATTCTATACCTAGCAGACCCAATAGGGTCTACAAAGAAACTGTTAGAGCTAATAAATGAATTCAGCAAAGTGGCAGGATATAAAATCAACACGAATAAATCAAAGGCATTCCTGTATATCAGCGACAAATCCTCTGAAATGGACACGAGGACAACCACCCCGTTCACAATATCCTCAAAAAGAATAAAATACTTGGGAATCAACCTAACAAAAGAGGTGAAAGACTTATACAATGAAAACTACAGAACCCTAAAGAGAGAAATTGAAGAAGACCTTAGAAGATGGAAAAATATACCCTGTTCATGGATAGGCAGAACTAACATCATCAAAATGGCGATATTACAAAAAGTTCTCTATAGGTTTAATGCGATGCCAATCAAAATCCCAACGGCATTTCTTGTAGAAATGGAGAAAGCAATCATGAAATTCATATGGAAGAATAAAAGACCCAGAATAGCAAAAACAATACTAAGCAGGAAGTGTGAATCAGGTGGTATAGCGATTCCAGATTTCAAACTATACTACAGAGCAATAGTAACAAAAACAGCATGGTACTGGTGCCAAAACAGGCGGGTGGACCAATGGTACAGAATAGAGGACACAGAAACCAACCCACAAAACTACAACTTTCTTATATTTGATAAAGGGGCTAAAAGCATGCAATGGAGGAAGGATAGCATCTTCAACAAATGGTGCTGGGAAAATTGGAAATCCATATGCAACAAAATGAAATTGAATCCCTTTCTCTCGCCATGCACAAAAGTTAACTCAAAATGGATCAAGGAGCTTGATATCAAATCAGAGACACGGCATCTGATAGAAGAGAAAGTTGGCTACGACCTACATGCTGTGGGGTCGGGCTCCAAATTCCTCAATAGGACACCCATAGCACAAGAGTTAACAGCTAGAATCAACAAATGGGACTTACTTAAACTAAAAAGTTTTTTCTCAGCAAAAGAAACAATAAGAGAGGTAAATAGGGAGCCTACATCATGGGAACAAATCTTTACTCCTCACACTTCAGATAGAGCCCTAATATCCAGAGTATATAAAGAACTCAGAAAATTAGACAATAAAATAACAAATAATCCCATCAACAAATGGGCCAAGGACTTGAACAGACACTTCTCAGAGGAGGACATACAATCAATCAACAAGTACATGAAAAAATGCTCACCATCTCTAGCAGTCAGAGAAATGCAAATCAAAACTACCCTAAGATACCATCTCACTCCAGTAAGATTGGCAGCCATTATGAAGTCAAACAACAATAAGTGCTGGCGAGGATGTGGGGAAAAGGGTACACTTGTACATTGTTGGTGGGACTGCAAATTGGTGCAGCCAATTTGGAAAGCAGTATGGAGATTTCTTGGAAAGCTGGGAATGGAACCACCATTTGACCCAGCTATCCCCCTTCTCAGTCTATTCCCTAAAGACCTAAAAAGAGCATGCTACAGGGACACTGCTACATCAATGTTCATAGCAGCACAATTCACAATAGGAAGACTGTGGAACCAACCTAGATGCCCTTCAATAGACGAATGGATAAAAAAAATGTGGCATTTATACACAATGGAGTATTACTCTGCATTAAGAAATGACAAAATCATAGAATTTGGAGGGAAATGGATGGCATTAGAGCAGATTATGCTAAGCGAGGCTAGCCAAGCCCTAAAAAACAAATGCCAAATGTCTTCTTTGATATAAGGAGAGTAATTAAGAACAGACTAGGGAAGAAGAGCACAAGAAGAAGACCATCATTAAACAGGGTTGAGAGGTGGGAGGGAAATGGAGAGAGAAGGGAAATAGCATGGAAATGGAACGAGACCATCAGGTTTATACAAAATTACATACAAGAGGAAGTGAGGGGAAAGGGAAAAATAATACAAGGGGGAGGAATGAATTACAGTAGGGGGGGTAGAGAGAGAAGAGGGGAGAGGAGGGGAGGGGAGGGGGGATAGTAGAGGATAGGAAAGGCAGCAGAATACAACAGACACTAGGATGGCAATATGTAAAGCAATGGAAGTGAAACTGATGTGATTCTGCAAGCTGTATAAGGGGTAATATGGGAGTGCATAACCCACTTGAATCAAAATGTGAAATATGATATATCAAGAACTATGTAATGGAGGGGTAAGACAAGATAATACAAATGGAAGAAATGATTTACAGTAGAAGAGGTAGAGAGAGAAAAGGGGAGGGGAGGGGAGGGGAGGGGGGATAGTAGAGAATAGGACTGACAGTAGAATACATCAGACACTAGAAAGGCAATATGTCAATCAATGGAAGGGTAACTGATGTGATACAGCAATCTGTATACGGGGTAAAGTTGGGAGTCCATAACCCGCTTGAATCAAACTGTGAAATATGATGTATTAAGAACTGTGTAAGGTTTTGAACGACCAACAATAAAAAAAAATAAATTAAAAAAAAAAAAAAGTATTGTTATAATAGCTGATGTTGTTTAATGAGTCCAAGATCTCAGTTTCCTCAGGGACAGTTTGTATTGACATTTTTTTGTCCTGTTTCATAATTTGTTGTTGAAAATTAGACATTTAAGATAAAATAATATGCTGGGTGTGGTAGCACAGGCCCCATCCCAGCTGCTCAGGAAGCCCATGCAGGAGGATCTCGAGTTCAAAGTCAGCCTCAGCAACTTAGCGGAGTTCCTCAGCAACTCAGTGAGACCGTGTCTTTAATAAAGTACAAAATAGTGCTGGGGATGGGGCTCCGTGGTCAAGTGACCCTGGGTTCGATCCCCAGTACCAAAAAACAAAAAAGTAAAATGACATGGCAAGTCCAGAGTCAGATCTTCCCGTCCTCCCCCAGGGCTTACTGGCCCGTCAACATTCCTTTAGGGACTCTCCTAGATGAGTGTTGTGGAGCCTGCTCTGTACAACCCCTTGAGTTCCTGCTTGGCTTGCTAGTGAGTAGCCAGTGTTGGACATAGAAGTCCTTAAGTCACACCCATCAGCAAATTCTGTGTCCTTCACCCAGGCCGGGTATGTATATGCTGGCATGTGCTCTCACTTCCTGCTTGTGCATGTCTGCCATCTCAGCCCAGGCAAGAAACGAGGGCTCCCCCGAGGCCTTTCAAGGGTGTGTATCCACCCTGCACGTGGGCATGCACTTCCTTATTCCCAGGACTCTGGTGGACCTCACAGGGCCTGCTGCTGGCATCTCCTCCACCTGACTTTCCTTCAGTTTCTTGACCACTGTCCTGTTCACCCTGAAGGGCACGGTCACCTTGGACAGTGGTATGTTTACACAGTGGCCACTATTTTCATCAGTTGCCTGGGGACAGGGCTTCCTGTGGTGAGCCTTCCTCATGAGTGGGGCTTTCCAGGTCTTGGCCTGACAGGTCACACAGTGACACTGCTCAGATGGGGATTTTGGGAAAGCTCCACCTGCTTCCTCAATTGTTGCTAACTGCTGAGTCTCAAGGCTGTCACAGAGTGGGGTGGAGGCAGGTGGGACTCAGGTAACTCATAACACCAGAGATCTCCTATCTATTTCCAAGAGGCTTCCATTTTCTTGAGTCCACACCCTGTGGATCATTGTGTTTGATTTTCCAGAAATCGGAACCATTGATTTTGACCATTTTTTTTTTGCAGTACTTTCATCATTTTAAGGGAGTTCAGATTTCTGGGAGTCCCAACGTTCTGGAAGCCATTGTGCCAGAGTCCTTTGTGTGGCCACAACAAGTGGCACCTCTTGTGTGGCTGTGTCAACAGGTGCAGTGGGTGTGGGCTTCTAGGAAGCTTCCAGAGGGCTGGGTGACCGAGCACTGGTGGCTCATTTCTAGTCCAGGGGCGTGCACACAGCCTCACCTGGGTGGGGCCTGGTGTCCCTGGCCCAGTTTTGTGCGAGTGTGACAGCAGTTGGTCCCTATCTCCTCATGGTGGCCCTTCTCTCCCCAGACTACTTCCCAAAGCCACAGATCTTCACCCAGCCAGAGACAACAACAGCTGTGGTGGACAAGGACATCTGGTTCACGTGCTCAGCAGCCAGCAGCAGCAGCAGCTCCCCCATGACCTTTGCCTGGAATAAGGACAATGAGGTTCTGGCCAACGCCGACACAGAGAACTTCTCCCAAGTGCGCATGCAGGATGGGGAAGTGATGGAGTACACCACCACCCTGCACCTCTGTAGGATCACCTTTGGCCATGAGAGTCGCTATCAGTGTGTCATCACCAACCACTTTGGCTCCACCTACTCTAACAAGGCCCGGCTCACAATGAATGGTAGGTGCCCCCTGTTGGTCTCTCCTAGGCACCCTGCCCTGGTAGCTTCCCACCTCAGAGAGGACGAAGGCGAGACCTGCGATCAGACCGCACTGTACCCTGGGCTCGCCCAGGGCAGGTTCTGCAGGTTAAAGCACCCTCTCCCTGGGCTTTGGGTGACTGTTGGGAGGCCGGGTGAGAGGCAGAGCTGAGCCTTAAACTTCTCTGGAACCACGCAGTCCAGTTTCTAGGTCCCACATCCCAGACCCTGGGGAAGCTGTGCCCTTGAGTGGGTGGCACTGCTGTGGAAGCACAGGCCAGCCCGGGCAGGGGCAGGTCCCCACCTCTCAAGACAGCAGAGAGCAGGACAGGTGTGGGGAAGGGTGGGACAAGGTCCTGTACTCAGAAACCAGCTTGTCAGAGCTTCTCTCTTCAGGGCTGCTATTTTGGGAGGGGGACGGAAGGAGTGTGAGTGGGCATCTCCCCGCAACCTGAGAACACAGGGAGATTTTTCTAATCATTAAAGTGCCAGTGACAGAGTTGGCTCGAAGGTCATCAGAAGTGCCAGTGGGCTGCGCTCAGTCAGTCCCGCCAACCACAGAACAAACTTGACCACACTCATGTTGTCTTGGCGTATTCTTAGAGAGAGGCCTCACTGCCACCTCAAAACTCAGGCAACTAAGTGACTCTCTGCCAGGGCATTTGTTATCTACACCAGGTAAATGAGGTCCTGGGGTGCTTACCCACATCCCAGTCCTTTCCTATATTTTATTTAGAGACAGGGTCTCACCGAGTTGCTAAGTTGCTGAGGCTGGCTATGAACACTATCCTTCTGCCTCAGGCTCCTGAGCCACTGGGATGACAGGGGAGTGCCACTGGCTGATCAGAGCAGCTTGGACAGGAAGCGTGGTGATGCCTGCCATTCAGCTGGACACTGACTCTGGCGTCCCACTGCTTGCTGAGCCTGAGCCAGTGAGCCCAGTGCTTCTGCCTATGTGTGCTCAGCAGCATGGCCCTCAGGCTGCCCTGGGGATGCATGGACCTTCTCTCTGTGATTGCAGCTTGGTGAGCAGGTATTTCTGTTTCCTAGGCTCTGTCCTGGTGGCTTTTAAAGGCAGGCGAGCCTCAGTCCCCGACTCCCATGGTCCCACCTGTGTGACCCATTTCCTATGAGGTGCAGTAGGCAGAATGTCAGCCACAGCTTGAGACTCCATCCCCAGCTGGAGTGGACAGGTGGAGGAAGTGCCAGGCCGTGGTGGGGGGAGGCTGCCACTTTCTCTGGAAAGCTTACTGCTCCTGATTGAGGTGGCTGCAGCAGTCCTGGGATGGTGGTGGCACAGTGCGGGGAGGTATCGAGCAGTGGCCCTCTCACACTGGGGGTCTCTGCCCAGAGGTGTTCCCAGAATTTGCAGCCAGCTGTCCTCTGACCTCCCCCTTTGTGTGTGTTTTCCAGTGCTGCCATCATTTAACAAAATGCCCCGAGACATTGCCATCCAGACTGGCACCATGGCTCCCCTTGAGTGTGTGGCCACCGGCCACCCAAACCCCCAGATTGCCTGGCAGAAGGACGGAGGCACATATTTCCCTGTGGCTCAGGAGTGTCGCATGCATGTCATGCAAGATGACGACGTGTTTATCATCACTAATGTAAAAATAGATGACATTGGCGTTTACACCTGCACCGCCCAGAACTCAGCAGGCTCTGTGTCAGCGAATGCCACCCTGACTGTCTTAGGTTTGACCCTTGGTGTACTCTGGGGGGTATGTGTGCACGTGCATGTGTATGAGTCTGAAATGGCCCTGAGGGGAAGGCCTGCAGAGTTGCTCTGTGGACCCTGGGGGTTATGGGAAGGTGTTGCTACTGTTTGAAATTTGGGGCTGCTTTTAGGAGTATTTTACTCTTTTAAAAAAAATGTTTGGGGTCCTGGGGATTGAACCCAGGGCACTCAACCACTGAGCCTCATCCCCAGCCTTATATTGTATTTAGAGACAGGGTCTCGCTGAGTTGCTTAGGGCCTTGCTAAATTGCTGAGGCTGGTTTTGAACTTGCAATCCTCCTGCCTCAGCCTCCTGAGCTGCTGGGATTACAGGCGTGCCCCACCACCCTGGCTCCTATCTCTTTAAAAAGAATAAAGGCCAGTGTGGTGTCAGAGCCTTGAGTAACTGGTGACCAATGAGCATGCAGGAGGAGTGTGGTCTTAGTCAAGAACAGGGACACAGGACATTTTGAGAACAGGAACCTTTACGACCAGAGATCAGCCATCTTCTGAAAAGCTTGCCACACTGACGAAAGCCCTCAGGTGGGATTATGCCATGTCTAGAGAAACAAGCAGACCCACAGCACTGAGGCCCCAGAGTGAGCATGCCATCTCTTGATCTCTTGCAGAGACCCCATCCTTGGTGGTACCCTTGGAAGACTTCGTCGTGTCTGTGGGGGAGAGAGTGGCCCTCCAGTGCACAGCGACTGGCAGCCCCTCCGCCCGCATCACCTGGCTCAAGGGGAACCGCCCCCTGAGCCTCACCGACAGGCACCACTTCACCCCTGGCAACCAGCTACTGGTGGTCCAGAACATGGTGCTGGAGGACGCGGGCCAGTATACCTGCGAGATGTCCAACACGCTAGGCATGGAGCACACTCACAGCCAGCTGAGCATCTTGCCCATGCCTAGCTGCAGGAAGGACTACCATGGCATCTTCACCATCGCCATGGTGTGCAGCATTGTTCTGACGTTGCTGGTGTGGGTGTGCATCATCTACCAAACCAGGAAGAAGAGCGAGGATTACAGCATCACCAACACAGGTGGGCACAGTGGCCGTTCATTTCCAGGGCAGGAGAAGCCAGGTCCACACTCTTTGTCAAAAGCTCTCATGCTCTGGGAACTTCAGGACCTCTAGGAATGTGGTTCTGGAGACCTGAAGCCTTGGTCCTGCTGACACTGGGTTCATACTCAGGGCAGAGCCAGAAATGGAACTGCCTTGGGGCTGGGGCTAGGGCTCAGTGGTAGTGCACTTGCCTGGCATAAGTGAGGCACTGGGTTCGATCCTTAGCACAGCATATAAATAGATAAACTAAAGGTCTATTGACAAGTAAAAATTAAAAAAAAAAAAACTTCCTGCTGATGTCCTCTTCATAAGCGAAAGTGGATTGTCCCTGAAACATCACAGTGCTGTGGATTTATTAGTTCTGTCTCCCTTCCTGTCACTCTTCCCCATCTTTTGTGGTCTCACATGCTTTTGACCTGGGCTCAGGTTCAGCTCAGGTCTGGGAGGGCCTCCTACCTGCACTGACTCTTGGTCTCTGCACAGCCTGGATGGCTGTTGCCAGGGGATCCTGTTCGGGGCCTGACAGTGAATGCACATCTGCATCTGTTGTCACCGAAATCCTGAATACTTCATTGTCTTATCTCCTTGCAGATGAAACCATTGTGCCACAAGATGTTCCAAGCTACCTCTCTTCTCAGGGGACCCTTTCTGACTGGCAAGAAACCTCAATCAGGACTGAGGGTCGCCACTGGGCCAAAGAGCACATTGAGAGCAACGGTAAGGCCTCTGACACAGTGAGATGGAGCTCTATCTAGGTGACTGTCCTCCATCGGTGGAGATGGCCTCTAGCTCCCTATTCAGGTGTCTGGCATTAGGTGGGAGGGAGCATTAGGTGAACAAGGCAGCTGCTGGCCTAGGACTCTGCTGTTCGGCTCAGTCCTGGTCTGTGAAAGCTCTGCAGAGGTTTCAACATCCTGTCTCCCAGGAAGGTCACCATCGGGCTTAGCAGTAAGCCTCCCAGTCGGGGTAAGGTAGGATCACTGTCAGAAACAGCTGAAGGGAAACCCCAGGCCCTGAAACCAAGCTGTGCTTCCACAGTTGGCCCTTGGTATCTGTGGGTTCGAGTCTCTACACACTAGAAATATCCAGGGCAGAGAAGGTGCATGAACATGCAGCCTTCTTCTCCTGGCCATTATTCCCCCAAAACACAGTCCAACAGCTGTGCACACAAAGTTACATTTTATTAGTCCCAATGCTTAATCTACAGGTTACTTACATGGGACAGTGTATTTAGGTTATGTGCAAATGGTGTGTTATTATATATAAGGGACTTGAGCATCCCTGGATTTTGGGATTTCTGTGGGGGCTCCAGCACCATGAAGGTACCAAGGGATGCAAGTGCAGGGGCAGTGCCTAAACCTGCTCTGTATTCTAGACTCGCAGGGAAAGATCTCTGCAGGGGGCGCTATTTCAGTTGGTGGGAGATTATGAGCGCTTGCTGAGCTGTAGGCTGGGCCTGAGAGAGCTGCTCCTCTAACATGGCTGCAGATGCTCAAGGACTGCTGGGAAAGTGGTACTAGAAAACAGGCCCATTGCCAGCTTCATGGTGGCACAGTAGTAACTCACCACTGATAGAGAGACTATAGCAGCAGCCCCACCCATCCTGCTCCGCAAGCTCACTGAGACGTCCTCTGCAGTTTCTAACCTGGGGAGTCTGTTGCAGGTGTGTGTCTGAGAGATGCAGGCCTCTTCAGAGGTTGACGTCCACAGCATCATGCGGAGGCAGCCCAAGCTCTGTGTTAGATACAGTAAAGAGCCCTGGAAAGTAACAGAAAAAGCCACTGGAACACCTGGTCCACCTAAGATGGGTAGGTGATGCTTCCACCAGGAAAAACAATGCCTTTTTGAAATCAAAATCTGGGTTGACCCACTCACTAAATGAAGAGGGGAGGCACCTACATTTCCGTCTAGCACTCTCTAAATTTGGGATTTAGTATATAAACAGGAAGCTCTTGCCTGGTGTCCTTTTAATTCTAGAGGAGTGTGTCTGTTAGTTACTATTCATGGTACAGTAAACCTGAGCAAGAATTTTCCAGAATAATAAGCAACATAGGGGGTTTTAGTATCAGTTCACCAAGGCTGTTTTGAGGTTAAATTTCTAATTGTTCAGAAAACTTTTAACCCTGCATGGTACCTAATTCAATTGTTGGGGTTTTTCTTTTATCTATTTTTTTTTTTTGCCTGCCTCTGATCACAGTAGCATGACTACATTCTCTAAGTACAAGATTTGCTTAATCTGGGGCATGTGAGCAAGAAGGACCCCATCTCCACTAACAGTGTGGCATGTGCCCAGCCTTTTCTGTGAAGGTCTTTGGGGAGAAGGCATTTGCAGGGCCGAGGGGCAGGACCCCACTTGGGTGCGCGTGGGTGGCCTGTTCTGTGGGGGTTGCTCTGACCTGGCCCATCTCTCCTTCAGAACCCAGTGGCCCTCTCGTGTGCAGTGACTGCAATGCTGACGTGGACAGTTACTCCAAGGAGCAGGCCCCCCACCCTCAGCCCACATTCAGGGACAGCACACAGCCAAGTGCACTGCGTGGCCAGGATCCCAGCCAGGGCGACCAAGGAGACTCTCCACATCAGCCTCCCAGCGGGGCCAGGGATGGGTCCCTCTACCCCAGAAACCACGACAGAATGCTGACATCCTTGAGGAAGCTGGCAGTGTCCCTAGATGTAAAAGGTGATCCCTTACTGTCCTCCTGGCCTCCCTGGCAGCTGCACTAGCCACCACAGATGGTCATGCTGGAACTTGGCTCTGAAGGCCTTCTCTTTCCCCAGGGGGCTCCGCCTGTACTCTATAGTGAGTCTGTGTGACACAGACCCCGCAGACCTGCAGCCCTGCCCTGCATTCCCTTCAGGCAGCACGGAGCTCCCAGAGGCCTTCTTGGCCTTTCCTGCTGTCCCCAGCGAAGCCCAGCACTCAGCAAAGCCCAGCTCCTTTACAATGGCCACCTCCCCCATGCATGTGACTCCAGTCCTGAGTCCACTCCACTGACAGGATAGCTCCCTGGGAAATGGAGGGGACCACTGCTGTCAGCGCCCTCAAAGCTAGGCTCTGTCTACCTCAGCTCCTGTCACACCAGTGTCCACGGGAAGGAGAGCCCGGGAGGCAGCTTAGGGTCAGCGTCGCTGAGCAGTACATAGTTGTCACTTCCATGTGGAGTACAAGCCGGGCAGAGGACTCACATCTGAAGCACAGAAATGCAAGAGGCTATTTGTGTACAAAAGGCAGAAAAAAGTATTTGATACGGTTGTACATAAGAGTTTTCAGAAATTTCCTATATATTATATATCCTTGACAGAGGCTATTTTAATCTTTAGTGCATGGTTAACAACAGAATTATACAATTTTGACAATATTATTTTCCTATAAGGTTGCTGTTTCCTTGGAGGGGGGGTTAGGAAGAGTTCTGGTGCCTTAGTGCATGGCGGGAATTTAGAGACAAAAACCACATTTGTTTCCTGGGGTTCCTTGTGGGTTTGGAATGACAGGGAGTCCTTGGTGTTGTGTGCTCTTTGTAGTCATGTTTGGCCTGCGTTGGTGGCTCCTGCAATGTGTCTTTGCTGTGAGGGGCTTTTCCCTGGAGGCTTGCTTATTTGAGGGGTGGAGTGAAGGTTGCTAATCCACCACAAACTATGGGTTAGGATGGTAGGACTTTCTCCCTTCTCTGAAGCTCACTTTTTGTTAAAAGCAAATGTGGTCTTGTCCATGTTGCCGGATTGTTAGCTGAGGCTTTTTATTAAGGCAAAGGCTGCTGGTGTTGGTACCTGTGGATTTTTCAATAGTGACGTTTTAATTCTGCCAATATAATATTACATTGGGGGTAAAAAAGATCAAGTTCTCACCTTCCAGGGCTAGCTCATGTCTACTGAGGAGCCTGAGCAGGCCCACCCATGCCCTTCCTTCACACAGATGGGACTGGGTGTGGATTACGTAAGATTTAGCCCTAGACCTGGGTGTGTTTGCACTTTTGAGACCTGTAGTTAACCGTCTTGTGAGTGCCAATATGTAATTCACTGAAAATTACATTGAAACAAATAAGGTCCTTAAGAAAATCTCAAAGTACATTTCTTTAGCCAAAAAGCTGAAGGGAGATATTAGCCAAATGGCTGCCTATATCAGATTTTCCTGTCAGAGGTCATCATTGTTCCAGAGGTCATCATTGATCCATTGTTTTGTCCTCAACTGTTAACTGATAAATGTTACTTCCACAAAATATGTGAATTTGCTGCTCCTGAGAGGCAATGTGAAAGAGGAAGTATTACTTTTATGTACAAAGTTATTTATTTATAGAAATTTTGGTACAATGTACATTGAAAACATGTAAAATATTAAAGTGTCTAACAAATGGCATTGAAGTATCTTTAATAAAAGTTCATTTATAAGTGTTGAGCATATGGCAGGAATGAAAATTGGGATATATGGTGTCTTTAGGGAGACAACAAATGGCTTTTGTTGGCTAGAAAAAGTATGTGCAAAGCAGGTTTGCAGGTTAGAACCATGCAGCTTATTCAGCAAATATTTATTAAGCATTTGCTAGACACTTAAGCATAGGATACCATGGTAAGCATGATAGAAAAGTTCTCGTAGGGAACCTGTTAGTCTGTTAGGGCAGGGATATTAGTTAAGAGCTATGATAAGGATCTAGATCAAGTTTCAAGATAAATTGTCATTGAGGAAATACTGTTTAAGCTGAAACCTGATGGTTGAATACATATCATCTAAGCACTGCTTGGAAAACAGTCTACCTTCTCTAATCCTCTAATGTCCAAATCCTGTTAACCAAATTATTCATTATATGTTCAGTAGTCAATACAAATGAGTTACTGGTACTCTAAGCAATTGAAATTGACATGACAAAGAAGTATATTTTCCATTCCTGGTCTAGAAGATACATGCCAAATATAGCATGACATTTATTCATTTTTAAATGCAAAAAAGATAATGATTTTAAACATCTTACAAACAGCAATTTGTGAAAGTCAACAACAAATTCTTCACTCAGGTTTAACCAAATTTTGATAGAGTAAGTTCAATTTTTAGCATAATATATGTCACTTGGATGGTAAAATAGCATCCAATTATATGTTCAGTATCTGATGAGAGTCCAGAGGTAGGATGCTATATATTTTAAGTTGTGGGTTTCTTTAGCAAGATTTGACAACTGGAGTATATAATGAAATATATAATGAGATAAGCCTAATGGAGTTACAGGAAAAGTGGAATTTATGAAGAGGTCTAGGCTCAATAGAAAAAGGTGAAAGATCAGAGAATTGCTGATAGAGTGTGCAAAAGGGAATGTCCAAAAACTGAAGGGAAGAGAATGAGTGACAAACATCACCAAACAAAGTGGGTAAGGAATGAGGTACTGAAATATAAAGCATCAGAAAAGGGATAGTTTTGGGGATGGCAAGTTTTAGGGTGTGGCCATGGGAGTAGATGGATGAAAGAAATGGAGAAAAGCAAGTAACTGAGAGGCTATGATGTTGATTGTATCTTGACATGGGTGGAAGATGGTGAGGTTTAGTGGTGCTGTCAAAGCTTTAAGCCATGTGTGAATATTTTTAAATATCTGAAAATTACCCCAGTTGGGGATCAAATGGGAAGTAAATCTTAGTACAGGGTATATGCAAGAATCTGATTTAATAATCAGCCTACAATCCCCTATAGAAGGAAGAACAAGGAATTGCTTAGAAGTGATGGAATGCAGACAGGATGCAGCTCTGGCTTCATCAAAAAGATGTGACCATACTTCAGGCAAGGACTTGTGAGCCTGGGGTGGACAGATTGAGTATGAGGTGGAGTTCGGTGGAATAAAATGGGAAGAAATATCTAGGGGCTCAAAAGAATAAAGATTTGGAAACCCAAGGCCTTGGTTGAAAATAATAGAAATGGAAAAGGAACTGCACAGGGTCGGGCTAATGAAAAAGGTGATGAAAGCCAGGGATAAAGGTCTTGATTTTAGTTGATTTTCAAACTCTTTCTAGAGCTCGAATGTTAAAATGTTTCCCTATTGATGCAGACAGCAGTACTCAGCTCTATAAGCCAGACAATAATCTCTGCCCGGTGGCTGACTTTCTTCCTTAAAATATGAGGCCTCTTAGGAGAGAAGTAGGCATAGCTAGGTAAGAGTCATGGTGACACATTTAGAGTTCTTCTGTTTTCATACAAACATATTTGCACACAAAGGAGTGCCATCTCATGTAGGGACTCCCAGGTGGAATCATCTTGGGAATTAACTGAATCAGTTGACGTTAATAGGTGTTAGTCAGCTTTCCAATGCTGTGACCAAATAACTGAGATAATCTTCATTAATAAGGAAAGGTTCATTTGGCTTACAGTTTCAGATGGTTGCATGGCCCCATGGCCTTTGGGCCTGAGGTGAGGCAGTCCATCATGGTGGGAATATGCAGCACTCCTGCAAGTTTGCCAGAGATCCCAGAGAGACAAGAAAGGTCTGGGATCTCAATTACCCTCCAAGGGCATTGCTCCAATGACCTAACTTCCCTCCAATAGGCCCAACCTCCTAAAGGGTCCACCATCTCCCTGAAACACTAAAGGCTGATAACCAATTCTTTAAGACATAGGCTTTTGGTGGACATTTATCCAAGTGATAGCCATGGGTTTATTTATAATTGTGGATTTTATTTCATTTACAGTGACTATATATTAGTACTGAATTTATTTCCAAGTGGTTTCTTATCAGTCAAATGACTCCTTTAAAAATTCCAACTCATAAAACAAATATTGTAACATTCTAAATTTCCTAGACTCAGAGTATTGAGATAAAGAATCATCTTTGACCAAGTCTGTTGAAGGCTATATATATAAAATATATATAATTATATATAAATATTTATTTGTTCTAGTCATTAAGGCAGAGAGGACACTCTTTCAGAAACTCCTAGGTGGAATACCCCCCCCTATCTCCACCACAAGAATGCCTGGATCATGCTGTCCTAACTGATAGCCTTAGGATCAAAGAGCCTCCTGGAGATGGGCATCACCTGCCAAAGGACAAATAACCTGTTTATTGTGGCATCCCTGCCACCTGGAGAAGCAAGAACCAAGAAAAGACTCCTCCCACATGGAAACCTTATACATACTGATCCCCTTTGATCTGTACCACTATAAATAAAGCAGGCACAGGCTTCTTCTTTGTTAGAAGCTAGACCCTTCTAGTAGGTTCAACTGACCATGCAACTGCTTACATATATTCTTGCCTGTTTGTCTTTAATTTCTTGATATATTAGTTTCATAACTTTTATTGCACAGCCAGCCCATCACTGCTAGGGGTACCCACCCTCCTCGCCCATGCAGGACATGAGCAAGTCAAGTCTACACAAATTGCAAATAGAAGGAAGCCTAATAGAGGCTTCCTTCAACCATCTGGGTTTAAGATATCAAAAGAAAATTGTAGAGGGCTGGGGTTGTGGCTCAGGGGTAGAGCATTCACCTAGCATGATTAAGCCCTGGGTTTGATCCTCAGCACAACATAAAATAAATAAATAAAATAAAGGTATTGTGTCCAACTACAACTAAAACATGTTAAAAAAAGAAGAAAGACAGAGAAAACTTTAGAAGTTGTAAAGGAAGGACACCATTGATGGCTCGTACAAAATTTTCCTACAGTCCCATATTAATCTTTGTGGAGTTCCACTAGGGAATATTAAGGGCAAATTGAAAAAAAAAAAAAGCAGAATCTGCAACAAAACCCAAAGGGTGGGATATAAGCTAAAGGAGATGTAAAGTTTAGAAAGGATTAGCTACTGAGCACCAGGAATGTGATAATGAGCAAAGTCCATCTGAATCCAGCAACTTCATGTGCTACAAGCAGAGTGGAAGGCATGTTGGCTTTTCATTTTCCTTCAATGTAGACTCTTACTGTACTGCATGATATGTTGGCATTTTGATCTATTTTAAAAATTGGACTCCAAAGAATTTGAGTATTATTCTGTTAAAATTGAAGTGCACACAGAAAAGAGTGTTTGAGCAGGAGAAATAAGATGAAAATTTCAGGACTCTTTATCTGGCATTAAGGCAGAGGCTCAACTTCAGGCCAACTTTGAACAGTTAAAGGCAATACTCAAAAGAGAAGGAGTGAAAGCCTGACTTAAATAAATTGAATAAATAAGTATAGAAACGGAAAAATAAATTGATCTTGGAAGAAGAATTGGAATAAATTAGCAACTTGTTAGAAATAAGGGGTTTCTGATTAGTTAATTAACTCTTTGGTAATTCTTAGAGACACATTCAATAATTATGAAATATACTATAGAACACTTTTTAACCTAACTGCTGAATTTCCTACCTGGGGCCCAAAGTCAATTTAATGACATTGAACTCGCCAGGAGGTGAGTATGCCTCATGCACAAGCATCAATCAAACACTAAAAATGTAGAGATTTTCAGAGAATAATAATCAACAAAATGTGCATTATTAGCTCAGCCAAGAATGTATATAGTGTTTCCTTTGTTTCTTCTTTCCCCTGCCGCTACATATTTGGTTTGTGATTCTTTGTGACATCTATTGGAATGCCTGGAGACAAGAACCAGCTTTCCTTCAGATTGTCCAACATTTTTGATAACCTGCCTGTGGTATACAGGCTCTGGTCTTCAGAGCTGTGCAGTTTCTCACCGATCTCAGCAATAGGTGTTCAAACTTACCACATCACACATTTGCTGATTTCTGACGTGAGCAAATGGATCTTAATGACATTCTAAAGCATAGACTCACTTGCATTACCATTTTTGAGAGAGAGAGAGAATTTTCTTTTTAATATTTATTTTTTAGTTTTCGGAAGACACAGCCTCTTTTTTTTTGTATGTGGTGCTGAGGATCAAACCCGTGCTGCACGCATGCCAGGCGAGCGCACTACTACTTGAGCCATATCCCCAGCCCACCATTACCATTTTTGAGACCTTTGCTCCCATTTAAAATCCCAAAGAGTTTTCTGCCCCATCACCTTCATTCCCAATTCTTCGTCATGTATATATTCTTGTCCTACACTCAAACAGAACAATGTTGCCCTTATCTACAAAAATTTACCAAACATAATTTGGTTTGGGACTTGGAATGCTCATTTAAATCAATGAAAAACATTTCCTGTTTCCTCGTGAAAGGTAATTTAAAGAACTGGCTGTCCCCCAGCACTGGGATCATGGCAGGAGACCTCAGATAGCTCCCTGCAGTTGTTTTGGCTCCTCTGTTGGATGGCCATGTCATTGATAGATGGTGCCTTGAAGGTTGTGTATGCACTGTATTGTTGTAAATATTGTGGGCACTAAACCATGAGTGAGCTTCATTTTTGTTCTATTCATTTTGGAATGGACAAGACATTATTTTCTGTTTCTCGAAATAATACTGCCAGACCTCTGAAACTAGTTGGAAAGTTAGATTTGGGCCTTTTAGATCTGCACTGTGAGGAAGTATAACCACAGGATTCCTAAGAGGCCACTTTACAAACTGTAGAACTGTAGAACTGTAAAACTGAAGAATATTTTGTTTCCTGGCCGAATGGAAAAATGAGACCAAAAGAAATGCCCAAGTAAAGATTTCTTAGTAGAAATCACTTTAGATTGAACTATGATTTCTCATGGTTATGAGCAAATAGCCACCTGTCTCAGAGAAGAGACTGAGTTCTTCTCTAATGGAACTTAGCTGGAGTAGCCTAAAGCTATGACTTTAACAACAGTCTGTTTGTCTCCCTTATTCATTCCCAAGGGTGGTCTGCAATGAACTGTGCTTTCAAGAGACATTAATTTCTAGCATGACAAAGCCCAGGTCCCTTCATTTAAAATGCTTTCTGAACACTATTTTACATAAGACCTTCTGAATAATTTGAAAAATGTTGGCCATAGCAGAACTAGGCATGGTTTAATTTTACCTCCAGATGCTTCAGAGCAGAGTGGAGGAAACTTCAGATCGGGCTCCATTGTTTGTAGCAGAAATGCTTCCTCTTGTTTATTTTGGGGAATGTGAGCCAGGCTATTCCAGAGGTTCTCCTGAATTCCTTCTTCCTTTATATTTCTATATTGAATGTTATGTTTCTGCACCTATATTTTTGGTGAAAATTTTCAGAATCAAAATGCAGCCACTTGCTGGGTGCAGTGGTGCACACCTGCAATCCCAGAATTTTGGGAGGTGAAGGCATGAGGATCACAAGTGCAAGGCCAGCCTCAGCAACTTTACAAGGCCCTAAACAACTTAGTGAGACTCTGTATCAAAGTTAGAAAAAAAAAAGATAAGGGGGATGGGGATGTGGTTCAGTGGTTAATTACATCTGGGTTCAATCCCTGGTACTGTGATAGTAGGAGCAAATGTGACTCCATTTTGTTTTATGACTTCATCCTTTAAAACAACCATGCCAAGTAGGAGAGTCATGACTGGAGCAAGATGTGCTTTTCCTTTTGCTATAGAAACCTTTAAGAACACAGAACTACCTAATGAGGTATTGTTTCTGTAACCAGGGTAACGGGGCTCTGTTTCTGTAACTGGAGTGACTGGGCTAACTGTGATTGGTTAGGCTTCCCTCCACTTGACTGCACTGTCCCGCTTCTGTAACCTGGCTTGCTTGCATTGGCTAGACCACCTGAACATCCTTTTTGAGGTTTTCAGGATTATAAGGAGTGCTCTTGCAATTGTTCGGGGCTGATCAGGGGAATAGCTTTATGTTCTGGTCAGCTGCCACTGGTGTGCTTCAATCAAGGCTTAATTTGATTATATGTGAGTGGTCTGGAAGTCAGTTTATGAAACCCTTGGACAAAGCTTTAACTATTACAGTACAAAAAATAAAAAAGCCTTCCATGATAATTTCCTTACCATTTCACAGCTTTCACCAACCATGATATTGCAAAGCCAAAGGCATTAATTTAGTCTTTTATTTAAAAACACCATATCTCACATAACTACCAGCTAAAAATTCACTCCAAGATTCTGTGAGTTTTTATTGCCTTGCTTGTCAGCTATTTCTCATTAAATTTCTGTTGCCAGAGGAGTTAAATATCCTGGATACCAAACCATTTATCCTTCTCTCTGCACTCTACTTTCCACCAGCAGTGGAGGCTATAATTTTATTTAATGTCCCAGCAAGCAACTGCAGAGTTATTTCTGATTCTCTGCAGTTCACAAGTTTTTGATCATACCCAACTTTAAATTCTCTTTCTTTCTTCCTTATTATTTCTTTTTTTAATGGATCCTAAGTTTATTCATTCTGTTGTTCTGTTACTTTCTTTGTACCAGTCCTTAGGCTACTATGAGCCAATAGCAGGACAAATCTTCAAACCAAATTCTTCCCCATTATGTAAATAACATGAGTAACATTGAAATCATTATCTAACCTTTTTGATACATCACGTATAAAATAAAACTTTGTAGGTTGCTAAACCACACCATCAATTTCCTGTTCTGATCATCTGCCCATACTGATTACCAAACATCTCTTCTTATCCAACTCAACCCTTGCAGCAATTCTGCCCTTCCACATATATGCATAGAAATTGTTTGAATAGAGTTCATGTCCATAAATAATTATATTTAGCATATACACAGAATTTTATGATTCCACCCTTACTTATGAATTAATTTGCTATGGTAGATTTAATAATTCCCATTACCAACATTTTATAGTTGGATGAAATAAAATTCAGAGAATAACATTTCAAATTGCCCAAACTAGATTCTGCCTCTGTAAATACATTCATTTTTAAGTTCTGAAACATGTATTTTCCCTGGTCTGCTTTGAAAAGAAAATGCAGACTTAACTTTTACCAATATACTCAATTTTAATTCCTTTACTTCAAATGACATTCAATTTTGGCAGATAAATATGACTTCCCAGTTATTTCAAAACGTTAATTTAATTGCATGATTTCACAGTTGAAATCTATTGGAGTTCTTTGTTTTCCTAACCCAGGGAACATAAGTGCAGAGAGAGTTCAAATTACTCGTTAAATTACACACTCTTATTAAAGTACATCTACTATGTTTTATAGGCTAAAACAATATTTAGGTATCCAACTACCTTTTATTACTTATTCACACTTGGAGAAATTATTATCAAATATCATCTACATCATTCTTTATATGCTTCTTTTGAAATTATATTTGATAAATTCTTATGAAATATTATCTACATTATTCTTCATATGCTGCTTTTGAAATTATATTTGTTATCTACACATTGTATTATATATATAATATTATTATTTTTTTATCTATTGAATTTATATATTTGTGAATTGTAAAGACTCAGAACACAAGATCTAAATTTTCAAAATTTTTCAAGACACTTCTAATACTAAAACTTATTATTAGACATAATTTAAACAAAGCATGTGTTTCTTAGATCAAAATATTTTCAAAATTATCAGATTATATTTATCATAAAATGTTGAAAAGACATGGAAATACCAAATCAAAATAAGATCACCCTCAATTTTTCCCTTCAAATAAAACCTTTATAAAACTTTGGTTTTACTCAATGTTTTGCCTAGTAAAGAGTAGTTTTTTGCACATACTAAGAATCAATGGACATTATAAAATGAGAAAATGAATGAATGATGGATGTCAATCCATATGAATTCTAAACAAAAATTAGATCAATGTATATGTATTTCTTTTTAACTTGTCCTTTTTTCACTTAAAATATTCCTAGCAATTACATATATTCGGTATCTTCAAGAATACAATTTTTATAGCTGAATCATGTTCAAGTCATTCAATTGAGTGAGTTACCTCATTTTAAATCTATGAGAAGAGATTAACTTTTTTTGAATTAGTATGACATACCTCTCCCTGACATTGCCCTGCTTCAAACCCCTACTGGATCTTTAAAAGTCCAGGATGCTTCACAATTGGAGATGATGTGCCCATCTGGCCCTATTGTCTCTTTTTTTTTTTCAGAGTAGAAATTAGAAGTTTATTAAAGGACAGCAGAAAAGACTTCTCCCAGAGGAAGAAGGGGACCCAAGAGGTGGAATCCCGCCCTATTGCCTTTTGACTTTGTTGACCCTAACCCAATTTCTTCCAGAGAAATTATGTACCATTTCCCAGGAGTGACACCATGCTCTCAATTTGTGGGCCCTAAAGCACCTTCCTCCTTCCACCAGGGATGCCAGTCTTACTCCTCATCTTAGAACACATGTGTAGCCTTCTAAATCCAAATCCAAGATTTTATTACTAAATCCTGTATCACAGTGACCCTCAGGAATCAGCATAAACCCCACAGAACAAGAAGTTGAGTAGAGATGAGGAGAACTGAAGTTTTATGTCAATTCAGAAGAAAGAAAAGAACATTTTGGTTTGAGTGAGTAGCCAACCCTCTAGACAATGTTATTTTCCTGTTGTCCATGAACAAGAAAAAGCCATCTAAAGCAGCACATTCTTTTCTTCTCTTAAGGTAACAGTGGAATTCAATTCTTCTCTTCTGAGGCCCCGAATGATTGAGAATGGATTGGTAGAGAATAAAACAAGGCTGATCCACTAGCTGCTGGAATGCTGCAGCCCCCAGTTTCAAGAAGTAAAAATGACCAATGGGAAAGGGAAGACAGTGGCTCTAGCCCTGCAGGAAGGTAAGCAGAGATGCCTTTCAGGATTCTATGACTGGTCACTAAAAGACGAATCGAAAATAAACCCAAGTACAGGATTTTGATGAGATACCTCATAGTAATTTTATATAGAAAAACTGGTAAGCTTTGTGTGGGATAAAACATTTAGCTAGATTTAACTTTTCCATGATGTGTGTGTGTGTGTGTGTGTGTGTGTGTACTACAAAACATCACATCACACATAATAAATACATAGTTTTACATGTCAACTTAGAGTGTCATTAGACTTGCTCTTGGTTTGGGTGTTTTGATTCACATCTAGGTGGTTACCATCTCTTTGCTACTAAAACCAAAATGGAAAATAATTTCAAGGTTATAAGCTGTTAGTCAAGACCAACTATAACACTGGGCAGCAAGTAGCTGGCTGTTAAGACTTGGAGAGGGGATTCCTGAGGTATCAGAATGATGTAGTTCATCATCAGGAAAAAGAAACTTAAATGCATAATATAGTGTAAGAAGTAGAGTAAATGTGAAATATAAGAAAATAGAAATCTTGCTTTAGAACTATTTAGGTTTATAGTTGAAAACTATGATTGAATATAATTATCCATAATATATTTAATTTTTAAAACTATTATAAACTTGCAAGAACATATAACTCTTACTCAGAGCCCTGATTCCCAAATGGTGGCAAATTTGCCTTAAACATCCTTATTCTGGTACAAGTGAAGTAATGTTGGAATGTCCAGATCATATTTATTAGGTAGAGCATATTCAAGATTATCTTGTTTTTGTTGTTGTTGTTTTTGTAATACCATTTTGAGAGTGCAACTCAAAGCAAAATGAAAACTTCAAGGAAGTTGAGGTGGAAAGCATTATGGGAGGCCTGGCTGACACCAAATTGAGAAAACAGATTTAAATATTCATAATTAAAATGTACCAGGAACTTGTAACACGAACTTTCTATGTCATTAGCTGACCACCACAAAAACCTTGCTCCTATGCATATATCAATCACACTAACTTGGTATTGCCTCTGTTAAATTTAGCAGCAGCCCATAAATACTTTTTTCTCAAAGAGAAAACCATTTTCTACATGTAATAGCTTTCAGAGGTTCTTTGCTTTGACTTATACCTTGGGTGAAGGGAAAGAAGTTCAAAATACTCATTAATGTGCTTCAGGCATATAGAAAATTGATTCTATTTCCATGAGAAATAACTTTTAAATTATATAAATAGTTGAAGTGTCCTATATAAGGAGGAGAAAAACAATTTTAAAAATCCATTTATCTTCTTCTGTAAAATGCCAGATCAATTTCACCTATCAATGAGGGTAATTATATTTTTAATATAAGACTTTTAACACCCACTAGACCTTTATCTTTATTCATTGGTAGATATTTAGTTCTTAAATGTAAAATAGAGAAATGTCAGCTTTCATTTTGTTTTTATTTAATCATAATAATAATCATGGCTATCTTACTGCTTCTATTTTCTTCCTAGCTTCAGTGAGGAGGCTCCTACTCTCTTTGGAATGCTGAACAAAGGGGAATCCTAATTGAATTATTTTCTGCAATCCTAATTGAATCCCTTCCTCAGAAAACTCATTATTATTAGTAGTAGTATTAGGGACTGAACCAGGGGTGCTTATCCGCTGAGGCTCATCTCCATTCTTCTTTTATTTATTTATTTTTTTAAATTTTGAGACAGGGTCTCCTGAAGTGGGCCTTATTAAGTTACTGAGGCTGGCTTTGAACTTGCAACCCTCCTATCTCAGCGTCCTGAGTCACTGAGATTACAGGCATGCAATATATGAAGAGCTTTCAAATATTTGTCTTGGAAAGTTGCTTTCACTTTTATTTTTCTTTGTGTTTAAGTTATGGGTTCAGACATACCTATGAATATAAGAAAGTGGTGAAATTCTACCTTGATGTTCCATTAGAGCAGAAAAAAATATGTGCACATCTGAATTACATGTAGAAAACAGTGGTAAATTCTGTTAGAAACTACATTTCTCCCTTTTTCTAATTCAAGACAGGATTTCCTGTGTTTTTGCTACTAGCTCACACAGAATTAAGCTTGATTTGGATGAATAAGAAAGTGTTGTAGATAAATTTTTAATGGCTGTAGAGTCTGTACCTATAATATTAGTCTTTCCACTTAAATAGTAATGAACATGTACAATAATTTAGCCGTCTTAAACATTAGCAGGCTGAATGATATTCTAGACTCCTCAAAGAAAATTTGATTTTCAAGCCTGACTGCATCCATTTTTCTTTCTCCCACTGGGGCTTGCATATGGTTGTTGTCAATAGGCATCTGTTAAAGGAGTGAGTGATTGAGGTAAGGACTGTTACTAGACATCTGCAAGGTAAAACTTATTCACCAGCTTATTAACTTATTGTCTATCTTTAGTTATTGCCCGTATCCCTTAAACATTTTTTTCTACCATCTATTGTTCATATTTTTCTCTGAACTGTTGTTATTAAAATACTCCATCTTTAGCAAGTAGCCAACTTTCCCTTTCATGCAGAATGATAGAAACATGACAGGCTGAATTGTCACTCTTAAAGAGAATTAAATAGATGTTATACTAAACCTTGAGAGTCTTATGGGTAGAAACTTACCAGAAATATTTTCCTAGAGGATTTTTTTAAATAATGTATGTCAATTAAACTTTTTTCCTTAGCCTCCCTTCCCCAAGTATGGCATTGTACAAAAATGTCAGTTACACATTCCAAAGTTTAACAACTTTGGAGAAACTAACAGAAAAGAACAGGAGACACTAATATGACATCCATGACCCCTAGCCAGTCTCTGGATGGGACTCAAGAGCTCTGTAAATGTCTTAAATTCTATGCAAAATGTTGTATTTTGTGTTGATGGACATTTTTTCACCTAATCTTTCTTTGACTTTCAAATTCATAATTGAGAGAGCTTTAAAAAAGAAATTAAAACACCTGAACAAGAGAAGAAAGGGTGTTTGTAAAAGTGAGGGGGATGTGTGGTGGAATGCTTTAAGACTTCCTGTGTTTGTCAGATACCACCTATTACAGACAAGCTGTAGCTTGTCTGGCCAGTTAGTGGGAAAGCATATATACCTACTGCACATGAAGAGTTATAAAAAATAATCACATGTTTACAAAAATAAATGTAAACAAAAATTTTCATAATCCTATATAATCTTATTTTAAACCATCTTAATTAGACATTGCAATAGCTGTGTAATGAATTTCCTAAAATTACTTGTTAAATCTTAATGTGAATTTGTAAATAGGCTCATCAAGCCTCAAAAACCTGAGGCTCCTTTGAAGCTAAACCACCTTACTAAAACAAGAATAATATCCATAAATATTATAGATCTGGTGAACTGGCTTTGTAACTTAGCATTGCTATTTGATTTTAAACATGCCATATAATTAATCTAAATCTTATTATTTAAAAATGTAGGTTAAATGTCCCTATAGAAACTAAATTACTTCCTGTTAAGAAGTTTCCCTTTCTTTAAAGTTCAAAATGACTTCTGATATGCCAGTGAATAAAGCTAGGAAATGCTTCCTTTCCAGAGAAACAGACCAGGCAACTTACAAATGTGTGACATAAATTTAAGAGGCATTAGGTCATATGAAGGGAAATGAAGCAGGATAAGAAGAACAAATAACATCAAAGAGAGGGTACTCTTTTACATGCAAAGACAAAGAGCAAAGAAATTGCCCTAATATTGTCATATTTTGATTATTGTGGACATCATACAAAAAATGTAAAATACAACAAAGAAAAGTCAAACTTAAGTAATTTGGACATACTCTAACATGAAAATTTTAAGGGCATAAAATATTGATTAATAGTGGTAAATCTGTCAAAGAAATCCAAAAGAGAAGCCTTAATATCCAAAATATACAAAATTTGTAACTCATGACTAATAAATTTCTTTTAAAACTAGAAATATAAAGCACACACTTATTCTAGAATATCAATGAATTTATTTTCATAGGGCTTAAAATTTATTTTAAGGTGTTTAAAAATACATTAATTTATTTGAGTAGAAAAACATGTCTCAGATCTAACAATTATTTTGCAAAACACAGTACTAGTTATCCATAGACTTCATGTGTATTAAGCAACATTTGAGGCTTACTCCATATCTAGGTCTTCCAGACCTGTGCTATATTAATGTCAACACCATGTGTTTTAATAAGATTAAAAAAAAAAATACTTGTTTCAACCCTCCTGAAATCATCTTGATCATTGCAGGTTGATGCATAGAAGTTATGCATTTATAATCTAACTTTTATTCTTCATCTTCAACATTACAATCTATGTGGGTTTTTTTTCTTCTTTTTACTATCAATCTTCCTATTTACCTTGATTTTCTTATCTCTCACATTGAAGATATATAGATCCCTTTAATTTTGAATTTATTTAATGTGTTTGTAAGAGGGAAAAAAGTAGTTCAAAAAGAAAAAAGTCAAATTGCTAAATATTTATTGAACATTAATAGCAGATAATGTGCTAGATACTGGGTAAGAGTAATGTGAAAGAAAAAAATACTGTATTCAAAATATTTGCTTCTTTAACATTCAGGAAATGAGAAAGAAAGAGGGAAAGAAAGGAAGGAAAAGAAAAAGAAGAGTCTTACTTATGCAATTCAGCTCCCACACTGCTAGGCACATAATAAGCATTTAATAAGTGAACATTCACTAAATTGATTATAAAACATAGTATTTAGCTTTTTTAAGCTCTTCTACATAAAAACCTAAGTACAACAGCTAAGCATGAAACTTTATGATCTCTTCAACTCCCTGGACTTTAATATGAAGGGAGCCAATTAATTTCTAATTGTAGTTAAGAAAAGAGATAGATTCTTTCTAAAATGCCATGAAGGTGCACTCTACAAGCTCAGGATTTTGTTCTCGAGAGACATCATCCAGTTTTCTACCACGCAGAGACACTGGGCCAGATTAAATGAATTTTACCAATCTGTGCTCAGGGACAGAGCATGAAGCAGAGTGGAGCAAGGTTGGAAACATGGGAGAGACTGGAGACAGGAGGTGGGATGGGTGGGGGGCTGGAAGGGGTTTCACCAGGACAGATAGACCCATGGGGGCTGAAGTAGGGGAGGTTGGCCACTAAATTTAAACTTTTATGTTTTCATTTAACTCCAGTTTAGAAGCTACCCTTCTAAACCAAAGCAAAATGATTTTTTGAATATATTAAGACCAAATGGAAATTTTGACTGCTGCTTTTTTTTCATAAGGCCTCCCAAAATGTTCCCTTTCTTGTTATGTTGGAAGCCATGCAAATCTTCAGGATGCCACCTGGTGTTCTTTGAACACATGATCTATTAAATTACCACTTAGAGACTGCTCTGTGTGTTCTATCTTGATTCACTTTATCTTTTTTTATAATCAATTTTTTAATTTATATATGATATTGGAATGCATTACAATTCTTATTACACATATAGAACACAGTTTTTCATTTCTCTGTATACAAAGCATATTCACACCAATTTGTGTCTTCATACATGTACTTTGCATAATAACATCCATCACATTCCACCTTTGTTTCTAACCTCCTATTGCCTCCCTTCCCCTCCTACCCCTCTGCCCTATCTATAATTCGTCTATTCCTCCCAAGCTTCCTTTCCCTATCCCACTATGATCAGCATCCTTATATCAGAGAAAATATTCAACATTTGGTTTCTTGGGATTGGCTAACTTCACTTAGCATAATCTTCTCTACCTGAAAATGCCATGATTTTATTCTCTTTTATTGCTGAGTAATATTCCATTGTGTGCGTATGCCACATTTTTAAATCCATTCATCTACTGAAGGGTATTTAATTTGGTCCCACAGTTTAGCTATTGTGAATTGTGCTGCTGTAACATTGATGTGGCTGTGTCCCTTTAGTATGCTTTTTTTAAGTCCTTTGGGAATAGACTGAGGAGAGGGATAGCTGGGTCAAATTGTGGTTCCATTCCCAATTTTCCAAGAAATCTCCATACTACTTTCCCTGTTGGCTGCACCAGTTTGCAGTCCCACCAGCAGTGTATAAGTGTATCATTTTTCCCACATCCTCACCAACACTTATTGTTGTTTGTCTTCATAATAGCTGCCATTTTGATTGGAGTGAGATGAAATCTAAGATTTGCTTTATCTTTATGAAAGCATTATTATTATCCCTATTGCAGCAATGAGGAAACCAAGTCCCAGAGTGTTTGTTTCTCTATTCCAAGGTTGGTTACCCGACTCTTTTGCTCCAAATTCTGTGCCCTTAAATGATTTACAGCCTCTCTCTGCACAAGAGTTCTAGGATTGAGACGTGGAAAAGGGAGGGCCAGATGAAGGATCGGAGAACCCTTAGATGCTCTTAGAAAGACCTCAGTCCTCTCTTCCTTTTATTTCACTCAGCACTGCTCTCTGAATTCTGGCTGCCCACAACATTGTTCTCTCTCTCTCTCTCTCTCTCTCTCTCTCTCTCTCTCTCTCTCTCTCATTAATTATTTAATTAAATCTTAATTAGGTATATATGATGTCAGAACACATTTTGATTCATTGTATATAATTGCATCACAACTTTTCATTTCTCTGGTTGTACACAATATAGCATTGCACCTTATATGCAAAGAAAAAGAGGGATGAGCTGCTCAGTGAAGTTGCTGCCAGTGGCTGAACAATCCACATATCCACTTTCCTCAGGAATGATTTCACGTCTTCACTTCCCTCCTCAAATCCCCAAATCTTCTCCTCATCTTCTTCTCTACTGATGCTGCTGCTTCCTGTTTCATGGAGGAAATAGGTACAGAAACTCTTTCTTCACAAGCACCCTCCCAGCACCATGGGTGTGCTTGGCTCACCTGTGCCCAAGTGGGTGCAGCCCACACTCCCACCCAAAGCAAGCCCTTCACTTGGTTCTAGATGCTTAGTCTCAGCCACTGTGCAAGCTGCTTATTCTCTGTGTCCGCCTCTATTCTCTCTGCTAGATCATTCCCATCAGCATAAAACTCTGATGGGATGCCTTTCTACAAAAGGAAGCCTCCTCACTGGCCCCAGCTGTAAATGCTCTGATTTTCATTGTTCTTAGAGCCAGGCTCCTCACTGCCATTAGTTTCTGTTCACTATCCCCCTCCACTTGTAATCTTTTCCCAATAGAATTTTATTTCCACCAAAATTTAAACCCACCTTTATCAATGTCAACCAGAAGGCTTTTAATGTCTCCCCTTGTCATTTCAATGACTTAATTTCTGCCTTCTGAAATTCCAGCATCAAGGCTCATCAAGGCTCATCAAGGCTCAGTCCCCACCTAACAGCAGCATTTGGGAACCTATCAATTGTGTGTTCATATGTGTTCCTCACAGTCCTTACCTGTAATTATTAAATTCAAGCTGCTAAGAAAACTGAAATGGTTTTCATAACTTATGACAGCAAAACCAGATCTGAACACTGTATATTATTTATTTAACCTAATCAGTGGTGATGCTGATACATAATTACATAGAAAACTACTGTAATTGATAGCAAAGTCATGCCTCAGATCCTCCTTGGAGGTGTTACATAATATACAGTTTATGCAGCTGAGCACATCCCGCCCCAAGGAATCTAGAAAAATAGTTATGGACCTGGAGTATAAATCTAAGATTACATTCAGGAAGATAAATTTATTTGTAACTAGGCATGTTTTGATCATATATTAGCTTTACAAAACAATGTTATTTTATGGGAATGAAAATAAACATTGGCGTTATGTTTATTTATATCAAATAACATCTTCAAGATAGTATATATCTTAATTTTACATGAAACATGTAATTTCTAGTTATTGTATATAATTTAGGTAGATAATAATAAATAAACTTGTCAGAATCTTCATAAAATACCTGCTTCAAACAGTAATACTTGGAGAATTATTATTTATTACTAAAGGGGAAAATCTCTATAGAACTATAATTGTATTTTTGCATAAAAACAAAGTAATTTTGTTAAGCATATGGCATTATTCAATAAAATATTTTGTGGTCATTTAAGTTTACAGTATAAAATGCAAAATCATAGATGAGAACTTCAGTTGCTCTATTCAGTAGACATATTAATCTAGCTACTTTCCATAGTGTTACAAATATTAGCCCTTATAAATTGTCAAATTGTCTATATAGTAGGCAATACTATAATCTACATCACAGACTATGAAAGTAAGAAAAGAAAGGGTAAATAACTTGCCCAATGTTATTCATGTTGAAAATAGATTTGGTTCAAAATAATATGTATGTCCATTGTCCTAAACCAAAGCTAATGGGGCCACAGTAACCCACAAATACTGTTATTTTAAAATAATTTGACTTAAAATAATTTCAGATGTAAATTACAATTTGCATGTCAGATCTATCAACTGTGAAATCAAAACTAAAATTGTGTGATTTTTTTGTATTACTTCTCAGTGAATAAAACTGGTCCTGGTAGACTTTCAAATCATTACATTACTTCTCAGTTAAAAGACATACAGAAATGATGCAGATACCAATGCCATGACAATAAATTGGGACTAAAGAAACTTCTTCCAGCAATTGACAAATGTACAGTTATGTTTTAACCATACTACTATTGAGTAAGACTAATTTTCTTTAATTATTTAAAGTTACACGGATAGTAATTAAGATATTGTAAAAATTATTTTAAAAGGGGTACATTTTTATATCTCAGCAATAATCCTTTATTTGTTGGGGAACCTAATTGGAATAGAAGACAGATATGAAATAAATATTCATGTGTGTGCTTTCATATATTTTTCTCCTCAATTTTTTACATTGAATAATTTCTAATCATAGAAAGTTTAAAAGTAGTGACTATTAATATTCACATACATTCCACTCATATTCATTAGAATTTTGCAATCTTTGTTTGCTGAGCCATTTAAAAACAAGTTGTAGTTATTATCACTTATCAATTCCCTAAGTCTTTGGAGTGCATTTCCTAAGAATGAGGATGTATTCTTGTATAGCTGTAATATAATGATTATATCAAAACATTTCACAATGATGCCATAAATTCTTTTTATATTAATAATAATTTTATAACATATTCAAATTTTCCCAGTAAGATCTTTTATGGGCTTTTGTTTGTATATTTATTTATTACTTTTTAAGCTAGTGTCCAATAAAGACTGTATGCAGAATTTAATTGTCAGGTCTCTTTAGTCTTCTGAAATCTAGAACAGTCATCTGGCATTGTTTTCCTTCTTGACATTGGGATTTTGAAGACTACCTACATGTTAGTTATTTTGAAAAATGTTCCCATATCTGTATTTCTCAAATTATTTCTTGATTAAACATTTTTGGAATCAATTCTATAGTTTTTATTATATATTTCATCATGGTATCATATTAAGAGGTATATAATGTCACCTTGCTCCATAATTGGTGACACTCAGTTTGATTGATTGGTTAAAGTGGTGTCTATTTTAGTTAAGAAATCAGAGTTACAACTCATTGGTAGAGCACTTTTATAGCATTCACAAGGTCCTGAGATTAATTCCAAGTACAACAAATGTTAAAGAGATTTTGCATCACTATGACCAAAAGACCTGACAAGAAAAACTTAGAGGAGGAAAAACCTATTGTGTCTCATGGTTTCATAGGTTCAGTCCATTGTTAGCTGACTCCAAAGTTCTTGGCCCTAGGTAAAGTAGAACATCAAGGTGGAAGTGGATGGTGGAGAAAGAAAGCTCAGGACATGAGACAAGGAAGAAAGTTTTTCAAACAGGAAATGATGAACAAGAGAATCTTGGAACATTGGGAAGAAAGAATAGAAAGGAGAAATATGAGTATATACAAGGGATTTTATATAGTGGTTTTTGAAACAAAAATTACAGCGCTACTGGACACTCAAAACAATCATATTTAAAAGTAAGAAAGGTAAAGAAATTGAAGCAGAAGTAAGGTGTCCACACTTCACTCAAAGTGGTAAATGTTGATACTTAAACAACAGTCTCCTGACTTTGAGGAAACACATGTATATATTAATAGAAAGAACAGTCAACTAGAAAATTATGCAAAGGGGTGGACTTGAAATCACTCTAATTATTGCAAGATGATTGGAGGAGAGGGTAGTGTTTCCAAATAAATGGTTCTGGGATAACTGTATACACACACTCAAAAGAAATTAAAGCTGTTATTATTAATCTTTAAATCTTACTGTGTCAGGTTAAAATACTTATCCCATTGTTTATATTTTGCTTGACAATCATGTGTTTTATAAATCAGCAAATAATTGTGTGGACTTTCTATTTCTTTTAAAATATCAGAAAATCTATCAATTCTCACATGGCAACAGTTGGTAGGTGCAGAACATAGTGCCTCCTCTTTTAAGTGAGTGTTGGAGTTTTCAGGTTTCCCACACTCACTTGGAAATTTGTTAGTGAATTACCACAGGTTGTTTCAGAGAGATTCTGTAACTCTGTTATCTTTGGGGAAAATATTACTTAATCTGTCCATCAATTTGCATAACAGAATACATGAATGAAAAAATTGTAAATTCTCTTTACTCACCAGAACTAATTAATGGTAAATATTTCTTCAGCTTGAAGATGGAGCCCAAGACTAAAGGATTAAAACAGCAGCAACAGCAGCATTAGAAACTTCTGGCAGCCATGCTTTCTCAGGATTCCTTTGAGTCCATCCACAGCCCTACCCCATCTGTAACACAAGAAGACATTGACAACAAAGATGATGCAATGGAGTTGCTGGGTAACGTTAAAAATTAATCATTTATCTCTTTTTTTTTCTCTTGTATGGTAAAGTATGCAGTAATTAAGTGGTTTTTAACAAAGCTTTGAATCATTTTGTCTTAGGAAAAAGAGATCATTTAAACATATTCTTTAGATTAGACTTTCATGAAGTTAAATGTAAGAACCAAATTGAAATCAGCTAAGCGTGTGAAATATTTATTAGACGATATTTTGTGCTTTATGTATGCAGCACTTTGCCTTCCAATACTTAATCAAGCTTTGTTGTGTGTGCAACTGTGATAACAATTCAAGTCTGTCTGTTTTATTCTCTGATTATAAGTCCCTTGATCACACCTATTATCCTTAATATATATACAAAGTACACATTTCAGTCCTCATCTCAAGTTGTGATCCTTCTGCCTCAGCCTCTATGATATTTGGAATTATAGGTATGTACCACCACATCAGGCCTGGACACTATTTTTTTACATGCATCTAGTAATCAAAATTATTTTAAATAATTCTGCCTTTTCTTTGATATAAAATATTCAATATTATCTTAACAAATTGGTTTTCACCCTAATATTCTTTTCTTGAAAAGGCCAATATTTATGTTGAGTAGTTAGACTTTTTTTTTTACCATAACAAGATTCACTCATTAGATTCTATCATGATATATCAAGTCAATTTTATCCATGTTTTAGAAAAACAAATTGCTATAAATTGTTCTTGTAATGCTTTTAATAGAAGTACCTTTCTCTTAGTCATAATCAAAGAAATGATAGGATAAAATTTAGTAAAGTCAAAAGCTGACATCCAACGGTTTGCAAGTTTTTGTTTCAACCAGATGTTTATGATTTGATTGTTTCTCTTTTAAATTTCTTCTTCTGATTACTCTGTTGGCCTTTTCTATGATACTTAATAGTCAGCTTCACTTAAAAGCACTAGTTTATGTGAAAAGTGGATACTAAGGGAAATAAATATCTGGAACAAATTCATAGTACTCAATATGGTTCTCATGATTATATACAGTTTCCTCCCACCATTCTGGTATTGCAATTCATAGAGCTTTAAATGACTTTCATTCCTCACTATATTTCACTATGAGCACATGCAGAAATAATTTCTCAACAAATTTATATTAAATAAGTAGCAATTTAGAGAAAACCAGATATAATTTACACCTGTGAAATTAAAAAGATATATGTGGAACTTTGCCAAAGAATACTTGGCATATTCAAAGAATAAAATGAAGAAGTTTACCAGAATTGTTGCTTTTCTTTATGTGATAGGGCACAGATTATTGTCATGTTGTTTCAAAAAGACATTAACATTTTCCGTATGAAAAAATAGTTGTTTGTGAACAACCAATAAAAAAATAAAAAAAAGAATAAATATTTGTTATTCTTTAACATAAATTTTACTTGATTTATTTTAAAATTTTTACTCATTTATCTTGCACACTGAGAAGGTATATGTTGGGGCCAGTGAGATACTGATCAATCAATTGTATTTTCAACTAATGTTGTAAAAGGCATCTCTGACACATTTGCTTGTTTTCATTTTATATAATAGCATCATGCACAATCAGCATGAGAAGAGTTTGCTCATTAATTTTGGTATCAATAGTGGGTTAGGTACATTGAAAAGATGTTGAGAAAATTACATCTATAATGGTGGAATCTCCCAATTCTTTGTTTTCATTTTTCCTGTGGTGCTTCTGCTCTTGATATTAGTATGTTAACTTTAATTTGCATTGTCCATACAGTTTCTGAAAATATAAGACACTTTGAATTGAGGAAATCACATATAGTAAGTTGATTTCATAAACTGATATAAAACTCAATGAAAGACTTTAGCATTATTAATGTACATTTTATCAAAATTCCACTATATCACAATGGTATATACAATATTAAAATTTTATATAGGTAAAGGTTTCTTAACAATGAATGATAGTCACCCTAAGCAAGTATGTAGTTCCCATTATTCATTTACTAAGCTTAATTAATTCATAATACAATAGTTGACAAAAAACACACATCAGAGTGTCTGATTTTGAAAAAATTGTTTGGTGAATTACTAACAATGCAGCATGCAATTTTTATTTATTATTGGTTCATCATACCCATATCTTACTCACATAGTAAAATGTTATAATATTCAATAAGTTGTTGCTAAAATCATGAAATACCACAGGCACTTACTATATGCTAATTAGAAATAAGTTCATTATAATTATTTCAGATATTATTTTAAAAACTGCAAGACCTCATTTGAAAAGAGCAATATATATTTCAGAAGTAACTACTGTTTCTCTAGTGAATAATTTGTATAGAAATCTGCTATGGTCTTGGGGTATGCAAATATATTTGAGATGCATTAGAGAGTACATATGAAAAAACAGTACTATTTATTATGTTATTTAAATAAAGTGAAATATCATACCAAAGGTTTAAAAAATAACTTTTTGGGGAAAAAAGCAAAAGGGTGCACTAGTATTTGAAATAAGGTAATAATAATTTTTACTATAATTAGTTGTTTCTGAGTCTCATTTCACTCTTTACTTTAATGATATATCCATTGTGTTAAGAACCCCTATAGGTGTTAAACTATATAAGATACATATATTGTGGTGTGAGTTGTTACTGGAAAATATTAGCATTCAGTGAATAATGCCATCAATTTTCTGTTTTGCAATATTAAAGAACTATTTCAGATTTATTGCAGTGGATAATTTTGTTTAAATGTAACAGTAGTTTTTCAATGTAGAAATTACTAAGAAAAATTTAGGTGTTCTCCAAAAGTCTGTAACAACCATATTTGATGAACTTTGTGTCATAATGTATAAGAAATGTTGCTTCCCTATCTCAAACCAGACATCATTGGGATTACCTTGTGTAGTATCAGCACATACAAGTTTAGATAAGGACTATTGCTTCTTTTCTTCTTTTACTTCCCACCTACAACATGGCTTATTTTTCATAAGCATATTTCTATGCTTGTTAAATCTCTAACACATCTCAGAATTCAGTAGGAGGGATCCCTGACAATCTAGAAACAAACATATCTGAGATAGTGTATAGATTAATATATGAAGAAGTTCAAGAAAATATTGATCTGGCCATGAGATGGTGTGGTAAGTATATAGAAAGCTAAAAATTGAAATTGAAAAAAATTTAATACTCCTGAGAATTACTATGAATCATGTAGTCTTTGGAAGCAGATATTTTAAGTAGGGAGCTCTTGAGACTGATGTCCACTGCCTCTTTTTTATGAATATTTGCTCTGGTTTTGAGGGCCACCATATGTTACCCAGTAAACTTTTGGCTTGATATAGCATAATCATAAAGCTCAGCACTCTGTTTTTATACCTAGGCATGGTTACTAAACATTCATTGAGTTTTTGCACAGACTTTTCCCTTATTTTAATATACCTAGCCCACTAGTCTTGTCACATTCAAATTCATCCATTCTTCAAAAAGTAATTTAATTAAATTCCCCATTGTCTTTAAAATAAAAAATCAACCTAAAACAATTTCTATACTCTAAACCATTTTATTGTAGTATCTAGAATCTTTATAACTACTAAGAAACGACATTCTATGTCTCATTTCTACCATTGACTCTTTCATATTACTTTCATTATAATTTGAGTATGTCCTCCAAATGCTCATGTGTTTGGAAGTTAGTTCCAAAGGGAGAGAGTTGGAAAATAGTGGAATGTTTAAGAAGTGAGATCTAGTAAATTGTGGTTAGATCATTGGGGGAGATGTTCTTGGAGGTTAATGTAACTTTCATGGAGCACAACATAGTTCTTATTAAAGCCGGTTGTTACAAAAGAGCAAGTCTTTTTTCTGTATTTCTCTGACTTCCTGTCTCATTATGTTTTCTCTACCTCTCAAATGAGCCCTCATCATAATGCCACCTCATGTGTAATGCTGGTGAAGGAGCTGTCACAGGAGCTGAGAATATTTTGGTAAAGTGCACGTAAATCTTCAGAACTATGTACTCAAAACTATATTTTTATTGATTTATAAGATGTAGTTGGACACAATACCTTTATTTTATTTATTTATTCATTTTTATGTGGTGCTGAGAATTGAACCCAGCTTCTTGCATGTGACAGGTGAGCACTCTACCACTGAGCCAAACCCCAGCCTCTCAGAAAATATTTTTATGTATTTATATCTCTTTTTATACATTGGCCTGCTTCTGGTATTTTTCTAAAACATTATAAAACAGACTAAAACAACCTCTGTGTCTTATTTCTAAAGAAGACAGGTTAGACTTTGCAATGTACTATCAAAAAATTCTGTAAAAGCTTTAGAATAAAAACTGCTATGCATTCACTGAGTGACCTTTAGTGAGTGATTAAATATATTTGAGTCTAAGGCATCTTACTATGAGAGTGACTAGAACATCTAAGATTACATTTTAAAAGCTCTGGTATAGTTTAGATTGTAATGGCTTAGCATTTCTGATTCTTATTTGTTTTTATATTTCAAAGGTGATATCTTATATTTCTTATATTCCTCATGGTGCTTAGGTTAATGTATTGCCATTTACTTTGGGACTCAAATATGTGGAATTTGTTTTGTTTAGTAAAGCAAAAGAGTGTGTACCTTAGAATATAGCAAAGGCTCTATGAGAATGTTTTTATTTTTAATGGGAAGAATTGTCTCATTGCTAATGATTATAGAGGGAACTTACATCTGGATGACACTCATTAATCAGAAATAGTCTGAACTGACTAGATCAAAACAATTAGAAAACAATGAATAAAGAGTCAGATTTATAAAATAGGTTTGTCTAGCACCATTTTGAGTCTCCTAATAGAGTACAAATTATAGTATTTTTTTTCTTACCAGTGAAAGGACTCAAACACATGTAGCAGCATTTTAAGCCTCCTGTAATCACACAAGTCACCATCAATAATAATATCATTGTAGGAAGAGAAATGTAGATCTTCACAGACAGAATAATCAAATACAAAAAGTGCAATTTGCCTTATGCAAAAAAGACCTCATTATTTATGTCATACTTCTTTTAGCTCCCAGGTTCCATATCTTTGAGCTCAAGATATTCAATCAGAAGTAAGTGGATTTGTTTTATGGTAGATGAGTTAAGAACTGATATAATTAGAATGTAGAGTAAACATATTTTAATTTGTGATTTGTTTCAAGTATTATGACTTGCCCAGGAAAGCAATGCAGGAAATTTTGTCCTCCACTTCACCCAAATTGTACGGAAAAATTATTATTTGTTTAAATTAAAAGTGGAAGCCACAGGAAATCTTCAGCAGGTATTGAAATGTCATGATGAGACATCAAACTGCAGTTGTTTTTCTCATGTTTTTGTATCATTGATTGCTGTGGACTTTGAACATTTAAAATATAAAAACTATATTTACAAATAAACATTAATATTCCTTTGTATTTTAAGGTAATTTTAAGGCTCATAGCCTAAGGTCCTTATGTCCAGTATAATTACCTCATATTTTTCTAATGTAATCCCAAGACAAAGTAGTTGGGATACATTTTTCATGAAAAAAAAATTTTACTAAGTAAAATTATGTTGTTCCATGTATCATACTTTTCTATGCAGAATATGTTTGGCCTTAAAATTAATAAAAGTAAATGCCTTGATAGGACTTCCAAAAGGTTTATATTACCTTGTCCTGGTGAATATTGTGGCAGAATATATGGAGGATGAAACAGAAAATTTCTGAAATTGGGTATTTTGTGGCTGGAAACTGTTGAATGGTACATCATTGTTATTAATGAAAAAGACTGACTGAAAGCAGCAATGCCCTTTAAGTGTACGTACATATGTGAACAAAATCTTTGTTAAGCAAAAATGCCCTGTGCAGCCAGGAATGGCTGAAATACATTATACTTAGACTCTGGTAACCTCAGTTTTTTTTTTTTTTAACTCTAACTAGTAAATTTTTCTAACTCAATAAATTTCTCTCTATTTATTTTCTTGCTTTTAAAACCAGAGGAGAAATACTTGTCTTTTTTAACTTTCTGAATTGTTTCCCAATTTGACTGCAATAAAATATACAGAAAAATTTTGGAAAATATTATAAAGCATACAAATAAAAGTGAATAATCTTTGCTTACTTTGTGACTCTTTTTCATTCAAATGCTGTTGTAGCTCAAAGTGGGTAACTTATCATTCTTCAATTACCTTTAACTGATTACGTCAATTTTTGCCCTAAAATTTGGAAACCACACTTCATCCATTATTGATCTCTTGCTTAAGTCTTTACAAGTTTTTATTTTTATATTGTTGTGTGTTGATCCAATTGATTTTACTTCTCATTTAGTGTACTTTCATGTGTAATTAAATTGGTATAAATATGCGTATATTGGAGAGTGTACAATGTCCACAGACCTTGTTCTTAGGCATATGTTGCTGTAAACTCAGTTCTTCATAAATTATATGTAATGTTAATAAAATTGTGAATGATATTCAATATGATTTTTGTATGGATTCTGTGTATAAGAAGCTTTTACCCTATTGTACCTGAAAAGCCAACATTTTATGATAAGAAACTTAATCTTTACAAACAACCTTCTCAGTTTACCTCTTACTACTTGGTCCTCAGAAAATTAGACTATAAAACATAGCTCATTGATTATTTTGTCATAAGTATAAGGCCTCACTCAACCTTGACTCCACATGCATTTCTCTAATTCCTGCCCTGAAATAACACTACCTATAGCATAACAAGGATGTCAGAATTTACTAATATACATGAAAAAATTATCATTGACCTCATTCCATGAAAAATAAAATGTCTCCAATGAGTATGAAGTCTAGAAGGCCATTATGCACACAAGAAAGATAAAGCTCTTCTTTCATGTAAGAGCTACCTTTAATTTTGTGGAAATTCAGTCTATTAAAATCACTAATAAATGTTAAATGTTAAAAAATTAAAATTTATAAATGAATGTATGAAAATCTGGGGCTTATTTTCCTATATCTATATCCTTCTTTTAACTCTTAATTTCACCATAAATAAAAAAAAATAATCATCTGACTTATGCAAATTGTGTTCCACATTAAGTCTGATTAAAATGTGTAAAAGTATTAACAGATGCTAGAGTATTATTCACTCAACAGTATGTTTTACTGTTACATAGGACATTTAGTCAAGTGGAACACTATGATGTCTGTCATTTAACAGGATGCAATACACGAGTGTTAACACATAAACAAATATTCAGTTATAAAGACATATTGCCTACATGAGTTAAATATAGGTTAAAAATGCACTGCAAACCTGGCATGATGGCCCATGCTTGTAATCCAATCAAATTGGGAAGCTGAGTAATTTCTGAAATTTAAATTCAGCCTCAGCAACTTAGTGTGGTTTCAGCAACTTAGCAAGACAGCCTCAAAATTTGAAAAAGTGGAGAGAGGGCTTAGGAATGTGGCTCAGTGTATAAAAATACCTAAACTTAGACTGAAATTCAAAAACTTTAAAATATTACACTTGAGTGTTAAACATCAAAAATAGATTTTATATAATTCTTTCCCAGTATTCAAAAGTGAAAATAGTAAGTTTTGATTTAGAAAAACAATTATATTCTTTCAAAGATGAGGTTTCTTCACTATGCATATATGATATTTATGACTGATATTTCTACAAAATAACCTGACAATGCTTAATAAATTTAAGCAAAATTTAAATACAACTACTTGCTTTCTAAACTTAAATGAGTTCTGTATTTTACTCATCCTCATATAGGTAATAACTTTACTATACTCTCACATTTATTAAAAATGTTTCATTGTTATATATGTCATACATTTTGGACAAAATCGGTTCAATGTTCACTACTACTATGAGTTTTCAGATGTTCAATGAATTTAAAATTTAAATACATTTTGGAAATATTATTTAACTTTTTAGAGTTTCTGGGCACAATGAATTCTCCAAAAATAAGCAGTGTTTTAGAAACATGTAGCTACATTTTTTTTCCATTTGTATTTTCTTTAACCAGTACGTATCCACAGGTGCTGAGTATTGCTGAATAAACTTTAGAGGCATTGTCACATTGTCAATTTTTACATTTCAAAATTTTCTCTATGCTATGGTTATTGTGGTGAGGATTAAATGTTATCCCTTTCTTAGAGTAATGGTACAATGGGCTCATGTGTAGAGCTTCTCTCCAGTGGGTTTTCTCTGATGCCTAGTAATATATGATATATAATTTAAAATGTTTCTACATTCTCTACATTCAGATGTCTTTTTTCCAGAATAAGTAGCCTAGTGGTGAAAAGAATTGATTTCTTATTTAAAGCTTTGCTGCATTGTTTCAATTTGTAGGGGTTGTTTTCTGTATAAATTCTGTGGTTAATAAGGTTTAGTCTTTCTTTTTTTATGCTTATTTTTTTATTTTAGTTGGACACAATACCTTTATTTCACTTATTTATTTTATGTGGTGCTGAGGATTGAACCCAGGATCTCAAAAATGCAAGGCTAGCACTCTACCATGGAACCACAACCCCAGCCCCAAGGTTTAGTGTTTCTGTAAAAGTATTATTACTTTATTCACATTTCAAATTCACCAGGATGTCTTCTGCTGTGGTGAATAAAGTTTTATTTTTTATTAAAATCTTTTCCACATTATTCACTTTTGTAGGGCTATTCTCCAGTGTGAGCTCTGTTGTGGTGCATAAGGCCTGTTTTATTGCTAAAAGCTTTGCCACATTCCTTATATTTGTAAGGTTTATCTCCAGTGTAAATTCTCTGTGGCAAAGAAGGTGTAATATTTGAGTAAAAACTTTGTCACATACTTTGCATTTGTGAGGCTTCTCTTCAGTGTGAGTTCTGTTGTGGCAAATAAGGTGTGATTTTTGACTTAACGCTTTGCCACATTCTTTACATTTGTAAGGCTTCTCTCTAGTGTGAGTTCTTTGTGGCAAATAAAGCCTGATTTTTGAGTAAAAGCTTTGACACATTCTTTACATTTGTAGGGCTTCTCTCCAGTGAGTTCTGCTGTGGTGAAGAAGGTCTATTTTTTAACAAAAGCTTTGACACATTCTTTACATTTGTAGGGCTTCTCTCCAGTGAGTTCTGCTGTGGTGAAGAAGGTCTATTTTTTAACAAAAGCTTTGCCACATTCTTTACTTTTGTAGGGCTTCTCTCCAGTGTGAGTTCTCATGTGGCAAATAAGGTGTGATTTTTGACCAAAAGCTTTGCCACAATCTTTACATTTGTAGGGCTTCTCTCCAGTGTGAGTTCTGCTGTGGCAAGTAAGGATTGATTTTTGATGAAAAGCTTTGCCACAATATTTACATTTATAGGGCTTCTCTCCAGTGTGAGTTCTACTGTGGCAAATAAGTTCTGATTTTCGACCAAAAGCTTTGCCACAATCTTTACATTTGTAGGGCTTCTCTCCAGTGTGTGTTCTGCTGTGGCGAATAAGGTGTGATTGATGACCAAAAGCTTTGCCACATTCTTTACATTTGTAGGGCTTCTCTCCAGTGTGAGTTCTGCTGTGGTAAATAAGGTGTGATTTTTGACCAAAAGCTTTGCCACAATCTTTACATTTGTAGGGCTTCTCTCCAGTGTGTGTTCTGCTGTGGCAAGTAAGGATTGATTTTTGACCAAAAGCTTTGCCACATTCTTTACATTTGTAGGGCTTCTCTCCAGTGTGAGTTCTGCTGTGGTAAATAAGGTGTGATTTTTGACCAAAAGCTTTGCCACAATCTTTACATTTGTAGGGCTTCTCTCCAGTGTGAGTTCTACTGTGGCAAATAAGTTTCGATTTTCGACCAAAAGCTTTGCCACAATCTTTACATTTGTAGGGCTTCTCTCCAGTGTGAGTTCTGTTGTGGCGAATAAGGTGTGATTTTTGACCAAAAGCTTTGCCATGATCTTTACATTTGTAGGGCTTCTCTCCAGTGTGAGTTCTGCTGTGACAAATAAGGTGTGATTTTTGACCAAAAGCTTTGCCACAATCTTTACATTTGTAGGGCTTCTCTCCAGTATGAGTTCTTCTGTGGCAAGTAAGGATTGATTTTTGACCAAAAGCTTTGCCACAATCTTTACATTTGTAGGGCTTCTCTCCAGTGTGGGTTCTGCTGTGGCAAATTACGAGTGATTTTAGACTGAAAGCTTTGCCACATTCTTTACATTTGTAAGGCTTCTCTCCCGTGTGAGTTCTGATGTGGCACGTAAGGTGTGATATTTGACTGAAAGCTTTGCCACATTCTTTACATTTGTAGGGCTTCTCTCCAGTGTGTGTTCTGCTGTGGCAAATAAGGTTTGATTTTCGACCAAAAGCTTTTCCACAATTTTTACATTTGTAGGGCTTTTCTACAGTGTGGGTTACTCTATGGTAAATAAGGTGTGATTTTTTACCAAAAGCTTTGCCACAATCTTTACATTTGTACGGCTTCTCTCCAGTGTGAGTTCCTCTGTGGCAAATAAAGTTTGGTTTTTGACCAAAAGCTTTTTCACATTCTTTACATTTGTAGGGCTTTTCTCCATTGTGGGTTCCTCTGTGGTAAATAAGACCTTTTTTTTTACTAAAAGCTTTGCAACATTCTTTATATTCATAGGACTTCTCTCCAGTATAAATTTTCTGGTGATGAACAAGGCCTGATTTTTTATATGATTTCTGATGTTCACTCTCACTTGTAGTTTTCCATATTTTCTTTTGTGGTAAATAGTCAAGATCACCACTTCCATATTTTGCACTTATCACTTCATGTAATATATGTTTTAGGCCCTTTTCTGTTGAATATTCTTGGATATGATTAGAAGTCATGGCTAAAATAAACAAAAATTTAAAAAAATACCTATTAGACTGGGATAAATATATTTTGCATACATAACATGAAATTAAGGTAAAATAAGTACATCAGGAGTGTAGCAGATTAGTAAGTCCAAAGTCACCATAAATCCAAAAAATATATTAGTTCAATAAAAATGTACAGAAAAAATTACCTTGAGAATATTATCCAAATTCTTGTAGAGACCATAGTATCCAAGAGGAGTACATCATTAAAACGAGTAATATAATAAAGTGTAGAAAAGAATCATTAACAGCCTTTTGTCCTTCATATTTAGAAAATATCTACCAGCTACCTTCACTGTCAGTAGAATAAGAGAAATGTAAATCATATACAAACATTTCTGGCTTTTTCAAAGAGTGTCCAAAAAATCGTTTTTGTCTATCATGACATGGAGACATGAAAATAACTAATAGATTTTTGAATGATAATACCTTAAATATTCAACAAGGGTAAAGAGGCAATGGACTCTTAAAAGTTTACTAAGAAATATACACATATATGTCTATAAAGATTTTTGTAAAAACATTTTAAAATGTTTGAAACTAACCTATGCTATCATAAACCGTATTAGTCATGCCTCCATGGATGTAAGTATGCTTAATGAAGATCAAAAACAACATTGTCAAGCCATACTTGACAATTATGCTGCAATTGATTGTCTGTTATTGTTACATCATAAAGAATATCAGAAGTTTAATACCACATGTTCCTTCAATTTAAGTTATAATAGTAATTTTATTTCAAAACACTTAGATTACCTTAAAGATATCATTAATAAGGTTCAACAAGATAATGAATTTTGGAATTGTTGGATTGGTTAACTTCATGTTTACTCAATTTCATCTGGGTCAAAAATATTCATAGGTGGATGTTTACTGATGTTGGAACTTGCTGTTGTCTATGCCTGCCCTATTTTTTGCCCCCACCAACATTAAGGAGATAAGTAATATTATTTATTCAAAAGGCCTTAAAATAGGGGAGGTATTAGGTATTCTGATCTTGGAATTGACAGGAAAGTGTGGGGGTGATTGTAACTGGCACCCTGAGTCCCACAATTGCAATGCCCAGCAGTTTCTCACTGAAGATATTAAGACAACTCTACAGGTGCACTACCTCGTTTCTTTGGTAATGTCCTTAGGGAGAAGGGGCTCTATATTTGTATTAACTGGACCTAATCTTGGTTAGCTAGCACATGGGGTTAAAGAAACACTGGGTTAGAATGTAGTCATGGTACCAGAACCTGTGTAATTTTGGGATATTATATGTGCAGCTTCTAAGAGGGGTGGCCAGTTTTTTTTTTCTTTTTTCCTTTTCACTGTGTGTGTCTCTCTCTTCTGTTTGCTCCTTTAAAGGTTTCCTCACAAGAATACTTGAAACAGATCATGCTGGCCCTCACAACAAAAGCTAAGTTTTGATGGTTAATCTGAATAAACTGGGACATCACTAAAGAAGAAAACAGAGAACAACAAGGAATTTGAAAATGTGATAAATATAGGGCAGTATGTGTTCAATGATCACAATCAAAATAAATAAACCTAAGCTTCTGAAAATATCTTCTACTGGGTAACTACTCTTTCAACATTTTTTAGTTTGTTTTTCTCCTTGACATTTGAATGACTCAACTGTGTCCACTGCTATGTGTAATCTACAATAGTTTTCAGAGAAAGAGAGAGAGAGAGAGAGAGAGAGAGAGAGAGAGAGAAATATCTGTATTAAAAATGTCATTTTTTCTTTGAAACACAAATCTGAAACTCATTTTTATAGAGAAGTTCCCAGAAGATGCTCTGCAACAGAAGTAAATTAAATAATAATTAGTAATTAATAATTTTAAAGGGAAGTTTAACTTACCCAGGAAGGCCAAGTTTCTATAGTTCTCTAGCATCACATCTCTATATAAATTTTTCTGAGCAGGCTGAAGGCATTCCCACTCCTCTTCAGTAAAATCAATGGCTATATCCATAAATGTTAACATTTCTTAAAATAAGAATATGTAAATAAATAACACATTGATCACAGGAATATTTGCACAGTCTGTAATGAAAATACAGTTGAAATTAGGGTTAGTAGACTATCATGTAGGTAGTGTTTTGGAACACAATGATACTATTATCTACAGAAAAAGTGATTTAAGTTCAAAAAAGTATACATACTCCACATTTATGAAACACAATATAAAACTCAGGCATTATCACAAAAATATATATTTTGTAATTTTTTATATCTTGATCTAAATTATACATATTTTTCAGATGAGAAAATCATGTTAATTAAGAAAGGGAATCCACAAATTTTAAGTGTACAACCACTAATCAGAAATTTACTAATGTGTAGAATCTTATTTGTTATTTCTGATAGAGCTGGCTATTCTGAAAGTGTAGTGAGATCTCTAGCAATTCCAATATCAATGGTATAAGAGAAATTTTGAAATGCAACAAGGTAGGCAGACCACTTAATGTAAATATTTAATAGTTTATTTATGTTCAAACATTTTATGGTTTTATGTATGTTATTAATATAAAAAATAGCAACAACAATCCTGTTTGAATTTTCCTTTTTCCATTTTTTAACATACAAAATTATATATATATATATATATATATATATATACAAACTTTGATCGATGTTTATATTGTATGATATGTAAAGTAGAATATACATAAAGATCTTCAAACAAATATACTTTTTTATTATTATTTTATTGGTTCTTTCTAGTTCTACCTGACTGTAAATTGATTTTTATGGTATTATGCAAGCATGGGATATATCTTATTCTAATTAAAATCCTGTTCTTGTTGGTGGCTTCAATGGTAGGATTCACTTATGGATATATATCTTTTATATTTCTATCCTTGTCCCTTTTATTTATTTATTTACTTAATTATTTTTGTTTACCATTGTGCAATCTACTGATCTTCTTTTCTTACCCTTCCCCACTTTATAAGATTTAGATTTCACATATCAGCAATAATTTCAATATTTGATTTTAAAGAAATGGTTTGTTTTACTTAGCATAAAATCTCCAGATTCATCCATTTCCTGGAAAATGTCATAAAGTCATTCTTCTTTATGGCCGATTCATAATTTATTGTGTACATAAGCAACATTTTTTATGCTGTCATCATTGAATGGACCCATTCATCATTGAATGGTTGGTTTTATATCTTGGTTATTGTGAATTTTGCTGCTATAAACATTAATGTGGCTGTGTCAATGTAGTATGCTGATTTTATGTCCTTTGGCCATATACAATGCATTCAAAAAACTGGGTAAAATTGTAGTTCTATTTATTTAACAATATCTATACAGGTTATTATGTTTCACTTAGACCTCCATACAGCTGAAAAATTGGAATTCATCTATACCTGAGGTGAAAATAGAACATACAAAAAAATTAGTAAGCAATAAAATGACTAGAATTTATTATCAAATCATACATCTCAATAAAAAGTAAAATTTAAAAACTAAAAGTAAAGAACGTCTTAAGCAAAAGAGCAAAATTAGAAGCTATTAAAGATAAACATAACACAGAGTTACCAGTATCAATGTTGGTGCTTTTAAAAAGAAAATGAGCCCAGTCTAGTGATGGACAACTGTAGTTCCAGTGACTGAGGAGGATAAGAAAAAAGGATCATAAATTCTAAGACAATATTATATGTAATATTGTCATATATATATATATTGTATTGAGCAACTTAGTGAGGCATTTAGCAACTCAGTAATACTCTATCTCTAAATAAAATATAAAAAAGGACAGAGGATGTGGGTTTATTGTTAAGCACCCTAGGGTTCAATCTTCAGTAAAAATTTTTTAAAAAGCAGATACAATTAAAAAAGCACTAGCAAATTTGAAAATTCAATTTATAAAAATTATATCAATTATACAGTATATAATTGCAAATATAGGCATATATAATGACTTCTCACTTTATGGAAATACACTCTGGAAAATTTATCCTAAGAATCTTCTACAATTTTCCAATACTCTGAGTGCAATGACAGAATCTAGATGGTATAGACTAGTACATGGCTAAAATATTTGCTAGATCCATGGTTGTACATAAAGTCTACTGCTGACCAAAATACCATGATGCCACATGATTGATGTTATGAAGTAAAATCAATCAGGGTAAGCCTCATAATAAAATAAATGGTGGAACTACAGAAAACACCAACAACAAAACTCTTAAAACATGCCAGGATATTGGGAAAATAGTATGATAATAAAATGCTATTTTATCCCTTCACTCATAAAACTTAACAACATATTTTGACACATTAAATGGTGAATATAAGTTATTAATAAATAATGTTGAAATAATAAGAAAGTACAAAGCTCAAAAGTTTACATACAAAAGATAGTGTTTATATGGTGGTGCACACCTGAAATATCTACTATTCTGGAGTCTAAGGCATGAAGTTCAAAATTTAAGGCCAACTGAATAAATTGAGAAAACCCCATCTGGAAATAAAATTTAAAACAGAGCTGAGAATATGCTCAGCATTAAGACACTTTTGTTGAATCCCTAATATCACAATAGAAAAAAAAAGTTTTGTTATTTTTGGTTTTCAAAATTATACAATATAATAGAATTAAACTTATGAATTACAAAATATTAATACAAAAAAATCTATTCATCAAATGATTACATTAAAAGCTGCAAAACTGACAAGTTAAAAATAAACCCTAATTGCCTCACATATAATCAAACACTTATAAGAATAATAAATATAACAGAATGCATAAGAAAAACAAAAAATTCTTGAAGAGTCGCTTTAAAAAGTATATATATATATATATATATATATGTGTGTGTGTGTGTGTGTGTGTGTGTGTGTGTGTGTGTTCAATAATCATAAAAACTCAAAATCTTTAGAAATTAGGTAACATTGAATAAAATCACATCATATGGATGAATTAAATAGTATTGATGAATATGTGGAATAAATGCATTCACAAAAAAGGAAAATAATAATTTAAGCTTTTATTATCCATTTGTAGAAACTGTTTTGTAATCATGTGTATATGATACACCAACACAGGAAACAGAGACTAAAATTACAGCAACTGTTCATGAGAATACATCCATATTCTTCCAGAGTTGAAACCAAGGGGCATGGCTAAAGAGGAAGAAATAAATATTAAATTTTGTAAAATATAAATTCTAGGAGCTAGAATTTTTGTTGATGTATTATATCCAGTTTGACAAATACTATAAAATATCATGTATGTTTTATGCTGATGTCACATGAATATTGTATTTCATATGCAAGTATGTTTACAAAAGGAATATGCAGTATTTGAGAAAATAAAAATACAGAAAAGAACATTAAAAACTCTAATATTCAACATATTTACAAAGAATAGAACTATTATAAAAATTATCATTTTTCCCAAGGTACCCTTTAATAATAACTGGTCATAATTTTACCATTCTTTACTTTATATTAAAGAAGAAATCAAAGCAAAAACTTCAAAAATTTTCCTGGAAAGATGAATGTATATAAAATTAGACAAGTACTCTCTCACATATAAGAACAAATGTACTAGTGATCATTACCTGACACTAATGCATGCTATAATGTTACAACAGTGTAGTAATTTTAAGATAAAGAAATCACAATACAGAAAACTACATAGGGCAGTTCATATGTATGCAAATATCTTTTTATTGTTATTTATTATAAGTATATAAATCAAAACATATCAATAAAATATTTAATGTTAATGAATGCTAAAATCCAACTTCAAGGTAGATGTTAAAATAAAAGGCATAGATTACAAAAGTAACTTGTGTGCAGAATGTGTGTGACACTGAAATTATACACAAGCAACCACCAAAGAGCAGATATAAAGAGAGATAATTTTAAAAAATAAAATAAAAATAAATAAAAGCAGAATACAAGCCTACCTCCATTTATGGATACACCAAATATATATATATATATATACTCCTGTTTTGAGTCCTTCTAAAAACTGTAAAGGAATTAGAGGTACACAAATTGGAAAACTGAAAAAAAAAATATCGACCAGGAGGAGATAAGTAGACTGCACTTGAAGACTTTTCTGATTTGAGCAATATGTAAAATTACTGGAACAAAATGCCCAAATCCAGTGTTAATATAAATAAAGAAAGATTGATTTGCGTTTGAAATATACTATTTAACTCTAAATTGCCTGTAATTTAAATGCTAATTTATCTGCACACACAGAGGAAGGAATAAGATATACATGAGTATTTATTGGGGGGGGGGGATAAATGGTTTTCTATGGCCATGGAAGACCCATGGGCTTTATTCTATTAGGCCAGAGTGGAAGAGGTGTTAAATCTTAAGGTAATCCCTTAATCCTTTAGAGGGATTTGTCAACATTCTCTAAAAATGCAAATAGCTGTTGCTGACAGTTGAGATTTTATTTAGACAGTACCAAAAAATTAACAGGGAAATGCAGACTACCACTGAATGTCAAAGTGGCAGTTTAGCACTTCCTGATCTCTCTCACCCAGCTCACTTTACTAATAACACCAAACCTAACCAATTCTTTCTGTAAGTAATTTGTCCCGAAGTTAAATTTTTCCATTCAATGAACTACATCTGAAACCTCAAAGCATTGAAATCACTGGTAACTGTGCAGGTGCAAATCTCCCTAGATCAAAAAGGAGTGTTTTTCACATTGGTGTGCAAACATTGTAATGGGCTAAAATCTTGAATATTAGTGAAGAAAAATGGTTACAATCACAGATCCCTTTTATTTCTAAAATAGGTGCACATCAATTTTTTTTCCAGTGAACATATGGCACCCTGGAATCTAAAAAGCTTGCATCAGAATTTTAGTGCACCATTCAACTATAAGATCTTCTGTATGAACACAGCTGTTAGAATGGCAACTCTCAAAAGGTGGAATAGTAAGTAGTACTCCAATTATATAAATATGGAAGAAAGAAACAGTGTGCTAGACTATAAAATTAGTAAAGACATTTAAAAAAAATGGAAGTTGAGAGTTCTCTCAGTTATTTCTTTGAGAAACTAAGCTCTCTACATTTATATTGCTCTTGAACAAGAAAAGCCTCAAGTACTGGTCTGGACTTATGAGAGGCATTAGATGTGCCAGCTGTGGGATCCTCATATTACATAGTTCTGAAACACAGTTCCAGGAGAATACCAGAGTAGGGAATGGGAATGCCCTCATATACATTCCACAAAAGGAAATCTGGGCATAAAGACACTCTGACAGGTTGTCTGCCTTTGGAGACACAAAGGAAGAATAGAAACACATGACTTTTCCAAGATCAAGTGATTCTTTTTTACTTTTCAATCATGTAAAATGCTCATAAACAACAACAAAAAATTTTGCTTTTGATATTTTTCTATGGTACTGGGGATTTTAAACAGCAGCATGTTAATTCTGGGCTACATACCCAGCCATGTTATAAAATTTTGAGACAGGTTTTTCTAAATGTCTAATTAGTCTACCTAAGTTTCTGGTGTTTACCTTGAAATTGCAATCTTACTGACTTAGCCACTTGAGTCTCTGTAATTAATATGCAAGTATCATTGCACCAAGAGAGAAAAAAAAATACTTTAAAGTCCCATCCAGTTTTTGGTATAACAATTGAAAATACCATGTTCATTTGAAATATAATATGGGTAAAGTAACTGATAATACTGCAAAAATGTAACTGATAATACTGGGAAGGGAGGAAGTTGTCATTGAACAGGAAGCTAAAATTTATGTATAAATACAACTCAAAATACTGGAGCATAAATTTAAAATCACACTCAGCAACTGTTTGAAGATTAAAAAATATTAAAATGTACCAGGTATGTAGCTAAGTGGTACAGTACCTCTGGCTCAATCCACAATACCACAATCTCCAAAAAGAAGAAGAATGAATTCAGGAAGAAAGAAAAACTGAGATACCTATAGAGTATCTCACCCCACTCCTGGAGGAAAAAATACATGGAGTTGTGATTGGGATGATCTCCTCACTCAAGAATCCACAAAACAATCTGAGAAGATTCGGAAATATTGCCACAAATGTTCTCACACAGAATTTAAGGTAGGGGCTGAAGATATTCTATAGGATACTATAGGACTTCCAGTGTCTACTGTTAATATATGGTGCACTTGACTGGCCAGTGGAAATTCATAGCTGACTTTTCTCAGGAGAAGACACAGGACTGCAGAAACCAAAGATTACACCAGATATTCTAGCCAACTGTAGCCAGTTCCCACCATAGTCAGTGCAGCCAGTTTCAACCAGACTCACCATCCAGTCTCAGGATTTCACTGCACACTCATTATTTACTCTATTTTTAGGAACCATGTGTCCTCTCTATAAATCATAAAGTACTGATACAGGAGAAAAAATCAGGTTCACTGAACATAATGAGGAAGCCTAGAAATGGATACCCACTCTGGAAGACTTCACATCAGATGGTCACAACTTGCTTTTCTTTACTGAATATGTGTAGATTGGACAATGCTTATATAAGGGATCCTGATTAGACACAACTTATGTCTTCATATGCTCAATCTGAGCCTAGTGAGTTTTTTGTGAGTCAGGAGATAACCTCAAATCCAGAAATAAATGATGTCCAATTGTAGGGTCTTGTCTGTACATTTATTTATTTTTCTTTTGAGGCTCAGGGAATTGAAACCCAGATCCTCAGGCTGCAGCAAATTTAAGGCAAGTTATCCTTGGAGAAGTAAAATCCAGCCAACCCAGAAAAGCATTTGCATTTAAACTTGCATATGAGGCCTTTTGAATTTGAAGATTATATATGTAAATATGTTATTTATTGATGGAAATAATACAGTGAAAATCTTGTAAAATTTCAGTTAACTTCTCTTGAATGGAAACAGATTGATCATTAAAATTATATGAGGTGGAAAGATAATTATATTTTAGAATTCATATAAAAATAGTAAAAATTGAATTTTATAGTATAACCCATAATTTCCACTATGTGAAAATTACCAATATGTATTTATATTATTACTAATAAAGTATATATATTTTTGGAACAGCACCCTCAAAACTATGTCAAGACTCCAGAAAAATCTCAGTTCACAGAACCATATTTGAGAGTTATGCTTATCCTGAGTTCAAGAAGATGAAGGACATGATCACTTCTTTTATGCTACAGGTGAAAGATAAACTTATTTTTTTAACAATATTTTTCCTGAGATATAAACAACTAGAGAGAAACTGCCCTGAGTGAGGGCAAGGAGATTTAACCAGAAAGTGTATTATGGTCTGTGTGTGTGTGTATAATATATATATTTGTGTGTGTGTGTGTGTGTGTGTGTGTGTGTGTGTGTGTGTTTCCCCAGATCCAAAGATTTGAGTATATTACTTAAGTTGATTAATGCTATATTCCTTATTTTATGCCATGGCCTTAGACCCAGTGGCCTGTCTATAACATTTTCTTTTTCTTCCTAGGATGAAAGTCCCTTAAGAAAGTGGGCTTGAAATTAAGATGAATTGTGTTGCTATCATAATGTCATACACCTGTAATTTCAAGTAGGGGATTTGAAATTTTGCTTTTTTAAGAATAGTACTAAAGCACAAGAAATAGAAACAAGAGTCACTAGATGGGATGAATTCAAACTGAAAAGATTCTTCTCAGCAAAGGAAACACTCAGTGAGGCAAAAAGTGATACCAGAGAATAGGAGCAAATTTTTACTAAATGCACATCAAATAGAAACTTAATTTCTAGGATATATAAGGAAGTTAGAAAAGTTAATAACAAAAAACAAATTTCCCAATCCTTAAATGAAATGGGCTAAGGAACTGAAGAGACACACTTCTTAGAAGATAAACAATCAATCAATAAATTTAAAAATGTTCAACATCTCTAGCAAAGAATTGCAAATCAAAACTACTCCAAAATGTAATCTTACTCCAATCAGAATTACAAGTATTAAAAATACAAGCAAAAATATATGTTGGTGAGGATATGAGGAAAAAGGCCCACTGTTAACACTGTTGGTAGGACTCTAAATTGGTGACACCAATTTGGAAAAGAATAAGAAGATTTATAAGAAAACTTGGAAAGAAACCAAAACTTACCCAGCTATCCCATTCCTCAATTTAGACCAACAAGAGCTAAAAACAGCATAATACAGAGGCATATCAACATCAATGTTCATAGCAAAACAATTCACAATTGGTAAACTATAGAACCAATGTATATGCTCTTCCCTAGATGAATGAATTAAAAAATATGGTCTATTTACACAGTGAAATATTACTGAGCATTAAAAGAGAATAAAATAATGGAATTGGGAAGTAAATGGATGGAGTTGGAGAATATCATGTTAAGGCAAGTAAGCCAATCCTCCTAAACCAAAGACAATGCTTTCTCTGCTAAGTGGATGGTGATCCACAATGAGGGAAGTGGGAGGTAGCATAGAAGAAATGAAGAAACTTTGAATAAAACAAAGGGGAGGGAGGTGAGGGGAGACGGTATAGAGGTAGGTAAGATGGTGGAATGAGATGAAAATCTTGTTGTACACAAAGTAGAGTTACATGGGTTTTGTAACTATACTTTCTGAACAACAGGAGAAATAAAATCTTGTGCTCCATTTGTGTGCTACAAAGTGAAATGCATTCTGCTCTATTAGCAAGTTAGAACAAATTAATAACTTAAATGCTTTTTAAAAATCCAGGAAAGAGACTTGCCATTCCCTAGACCTATACATAGACATATATGAGTATATATAACATATTTAATGTATATAATTTATGAACAATTTTTTTTCATATTTCTATCAATTTTTTTAAAGAAATTACAACAGAAGCATTACAATTCTTATTTCATGTATAGAACACAATTTTTCATATCTCTTTTTGTATATAAAGTATGGTGATACAAATTTGTGTCTTCATGCATATACTTTTGATGATGGTCTGTATCACATTCCACCATTCTTGCTAATCCCCTGCCCCATTTGTTTTCCTCCCACCCCTCTTCTTTATTGAGAATCCATCTATTTCTCTCGTGCTCCCCCTCCCTACCCCATAATGAGTCAGCCTCCTTTTTTTTTTTTTTGGAATTTGATAACATCACTTAGCATTATCTTCTCTAATGCTATCCATTTACTTTCAAATGGCAGATATGATTATATACCTAGAAGACTCAAAGAACTGCACCACAAAACTTCTAGAACTAGTAAATAAATTTAGCAAAGTAGCAGGATATAAAATCAACACCCATAAATCAAAGGCATTTCTGTATATCAGTGAAAAATCTTCTGAGAAAGAAATGAAGATAACTACCCCATATACAATAACTTCAAAAAAAATAAAATACTTGGGAAGCAACTTAATGAAAAAGGTGAAAGATCTAAACAAGAAAAACTACAGAACCCTAAAGAAAAAAATCAAAAACGACCTTAGAAGATGGAAAGATCTACCTTGCTCATGAATATGTAGAATTAATATTATCAAAATGACAATGCTACAAAAGCACTTTACAGATTTACTGCAATTCTGATCAAAATCCTAATGGCATTCCTCATAGAAATAGTAAAAGCAATCATGAAATATATGTGGAAAAATAAGAGACCAAGAATATCTAAAGTAATCCTTAGCAGAAAGAGTGAAGCAGGTGGCATCACTATACCAGACCTTAAACCATACTACAGAACACTGGTAACAAAAATCCAGCATTGCATTGGCAAAAAAAAAAAAAAAAACAGACTGCAAACGAATGGTACAGAATAGAGGTCACAGAGACTAACCCACAAAATTATAATTATTATATATTAGACAAAGGTGTCAAAACATGCACTGGAGAAAATATAGCCTCTTCAACAAACCACTATCTCTCACCATGCACAAAACTCAACTCCAAGTGTATCAGGATCCTAAGAATTAAACCATATACTCTGTGTCCAATGGAATAAAATACAGGCTCTAATCTTCATCATGTGGGATTAGGTTCCAATTTCTTTAATAAGACACTGAAAGCATAAGAATTAAAACAAATAATCAATAAATGGGATAGAATCAAACTAAAAAGTTTGTTCTCAGCAAAAGAAACAATCTGTGAGGTGAAGACAGAGCCTACATTTTAGGAAGGATATTTTACCCCTCACATATCAGATAGAACACCAATCTTTTTTTTTAAAGAGAGAGTGAGAGAGGAGAGAGAGAATTTTTTTAACATTTATTTTTTTAGTTCTCGGCGGACACAACATCTTTGTTGGTATGTGGTGCTGAGGATCGAACCCGGGCCGCACGCGAGCGCGCTACTGCTTGAGCCACATCCCCAGCCCAAACACCAATCTTTAGCGTACATAAAGAACTCAAAAAAACTAAACAAATAATAATAATAGTCATGTTGATGATGATGATGATGATGATGATGATAACCCAATCAAGAAATGAGCCAAGGATCTGAACAGAGAGTTCTTAGGAGAGGATATACAATCAATCAACATTTTTTTTATATATCTGATTGGTTATGGTCCTCACATTTCAGGACCAAGAACAGTTCTGGCTCAGTTTCTAAGGAAGGGAAACATGAGCAAGAATTATTCTCAACTCTCTTTTATAAATTATGAAATAAATTATCTGTGTCATTTTCTAAACATAGCTGGACATGGGAAATATAGGTTTGGGGCAGAGAACATTTTTATTAGAAACACAGTGTAGAAGAAAGAAAAAAAAATAGTTATTTGTACCACTTATTGAACTACAAGAGAAATGGAACCTGAAATTCAGAAAAGATTCAAACTTTTATACTTGGGAATGTGGATGACATGGATGCCTAAAGTGAAAAAGTTATTACAAGCTTTTGAAAGAAAATTCATGTGAGTGGCAGATAATGGTTAACCAAACAGAATCTGCACAGTGTATTCCAGGGCCTTTGTCACCTGTGCACTACAGAACATACAGATATTCATAGCCTCATGAAGAGCATTATTCATCTTTGCCCTCTAAAATTATTCCCACTGTACACATAAAAAACATGGGTATCTGGATATTAAATGGCAATTCAGCAGCCCGCAGAAAACTACCCAGAGACAGAACTGTATGAAATTTCTTCAAAGACCATCAATGTATTGTTAGCTCCTTACGCAGGAATGTCAGTCTGGGAAAATATTATTTTCTCTCCATTTTGAAGAGAGTGCATTGAGAATACATTTAAGGGGCAACATAAAGACTTTTTTTTCTTTCATTTTAAGAAACTCTTCAGAAATAGAGCTCAAAAGACAGATTTCTTAGAAGGGTAAATGCCTGAAGATTACAAAAAAAAAAAAAAAAAAAATCAGTGGCCCTTGACTCAGGAAGGAAATAAATCTAAAAAGCTTATTAGAAACTGAAAAGCAAAAAAAGTAACTATTTCTAAAAATAAATATGTTCATTATTTGCTATCTCCACAACATGTCATTAAGTCAACAACAAATTATATATGAATATTTCTAGGATTGGCCAAATTTTATTCCATATTATTTTATATTAAATTCCAAAATCCAGATAATAGAATTCATGATTTACTGCCAAAAATATTACAGAAAAAAATTTTTTAAAGAGAGAATAAGAGAGGAGAGAGAGAGAGAGAGAGAGAGAGAGAGAGAGAGAGAGAATTTTTAATATTTATTTATTTATTTTAGTTCTCAGCGGACACAACAACTTTGTTGGTATGTGGTGCTGAGAATCGAACCCGTGCCGCACGCATGCCAGGCAAGCGTGCTACCACTTGAGCCACATCCCCAGCCCAGAAAAAAAAATTTTAAGGAGTGGACGTTTAGTAAGTATGTCATTTAACAATTTTATTACCATATGATTTTAAATAAATTTATTCACTTTCCTGTAGCCATAGTGAAGAGAAATTTCTTATTTATTGTTCCTCTAGTAATTAACAAAAATAAGCCCTAGAATCTACTTTAAATAACCTACACTTACAATCATACAAGAAACCTAAAATAAATGATGAGTAAAGAAAAAAGTCAATTTTAAAAAATAATTTAAACCTTTTACTTTCTTTTTGAAATAAATCTCTAGCTGCATTTTTGGATCCTTTTCTCATCTTTTAAGCCAAAAATATATAAAAGACAGAAGACTGAACTTCAAATTTATACATGAGATATGTTAATTAACTATAAAAATTCAAAATATTTAGAAATTTAAGAAATACAAAATAAAAACCTATCATGGGAAAAATTAAGTAATATTGGTGAACATTTAAAACAAATTAATAATCATTAACTCAAAAGGAGTTTAAATTAGTATCTATTTGTGGATACTAGTTTGCTATTGAATATACATGATACTCCCCATCACAGTGACTTACTGAAATTAGAGCATATGTTATCATGATAACATGTAAGTATGCAATGGTACTCATCCAAACACTTGAAGCCCAAGGGCAAGGCTCAATACAATGTACATCTTGGAAGAGATAAAAAATAATCTGTAGGAAAAATGGTCACTGGGGCCAGTCACATTTCATAACATATCCAGTTTAAAAAAGAGCATAAAACACTATGTATAAATTTTACATACGTGCCTTATGCAAGTGGTATTTCACATGTGTACATTTTTGGAAACAAAATATGTAAAACTTATGAGAAAATAAAAGTCACAAAAAGCACATAAAAGACTGAATTATGCATCCCATGTAAATAATAAAACTCATCATTACAAAGGTGATAATTTTCCCCCAAATTAACCAACAATATATCTCACCAAAACTGCTATGTACAAATATGAATATATCACAGTGAAGTCTACTTTTATGTGTATTCTATAAAGCAATAATTTAAAAAACTATAAATAAATATGATAGAAGAAACTTGGAGAATAGGGAAAGGGGAACTACTGGATACTGAAGGGGAGCAAATTATATTTCATGTTTTATGGTTATGTCAAAATAAACCTGACTATTAAATACAACAATAATGTAATAATAAAAAAATCATCAAGCTTTACTTTAAATGACGTAGAAAACCAAAGCATAAATTTTTAAAATTTATCTACAAAGTTATATGTAACTTTAGCCAAAAACCTTTTCAATTATAAGAGCAAAAAAAGAACTTATCATGGCCTACTATTCATATATATTGTGAAAATATAATATTACAATAATAAAGAATCACAATATAAATAAGATTCCCATATGAATACATATGTATGTAAAACCACTATGCTTTATTGCAATAGAAAATTCTAGATAAATAAAATCATAACAAAAATAATCTCAGCAACTTAGCTAGGACCTTTCTCAAAATAAATTTAAACCTGTTAGGGCTGTTTACTGGTGAAGAGTCCTTGCTTCCCCAGTGCTGAAGGGTATCACCAGAGAAGTGCGCCAAGGCAAGTTTAGACCGGAAAGTAGAAGCTTTATTAAAGGACAGTAGAAAAGACTTCTCCCCAGAAGAAAAACGGGACCAAAGAGGTAGAATCCATGAAACGGATTTTTTTTTAAACTAAGGTCTTTTTAGCTTTTTTATAGCTAAGGTCTTCCTTTAGCTATCCTGCATTCCTGTCACATTGGTGTCCTTTGTTATGTTTTCTTGCAGTGTTGGAATATAGATGGGAAGGCCAAAGTGTGGAGGACAGGTGGGCTGAAGGAGTAATCTGGGCGGGAAGGGCTTTTGGATTAGCATCTCCATATTTGCTGTGAGCTGCTTCATTAAAATTTCCTTGGGATGGGCTCAGGGCCTTGGGGACATTTTCAATTCCCCTTATCCTGGACTCCATCCTCAATATGGTGTTTTTTCTTGATTTTACTGGATATTAGACCCAATTTACCGAACTACACTAACTACCTATCTGTAAATCTGGCTTCACTGCCAAAAAAAGGATATGGCTAAGTAGTGCAGTATCCCTGAGTTCACCTAACTTTTACAAAATAATAATAATGAAGAAAGTAAAAATAAAAAAATGTCAAAATGAAAATTAGCTAGCTCAAAAGGAATTTAGATATGCAAAAATTACAGCTCCTTTCCTACAGGAAAATGGACCTTAAAGATTTGATTTTGAAAATTATTCCACCTGTCAATATCCAGCATCTGGTAAGACACTGGGCTGCAGGAACACACCTGCCACGTAGTATTTTATGCATATTCTGAGGATGCCCTTTGAGCATAAGGAAGGCAACAAAGAGTCTCTGCCACTGACATGTTCCCCCCTGGTTGGCCAGTAGGACTGAGGACATAGTGGCCAAGTGGAGGAGTTAAGCCTGCAGACTCAAGAGACTGCCCGGAGTCCCAATGTGCTAGCTCCTGTTTTCAACACAGCCAGTATTGTGGTTCCAATAGTCTTCCTCCCTCAGCCTGCTAGGCCAATGCACACTCACCATTTCCTGGTTCTCAGGAGTAGGGCTACTTGGGATCCTCAGTTCCTGCACAGTAGAACAACCTGTGACTCTGAAGTGTGAGACTACAGATGGCAAAAATGGAGGACTCAGGAGATAAGAAGTGTAAGCCCACCCTCCTCCTCCCTGATGACACACAATTGGACAGTTCCCACAAAATGCTTTTGATTGGAAGGGGCTTCAGATCATGAACATTGAATCTGAGAAAAGCGAGCCCTTTTTTGAGTGACAGGGAATATTATCCAATCCAGGCATGAATAAGGGCTAGAATCTCAGGTCGTTGAGTGTTGTTTTTTGTTTTGTTTTGTTTTGTTTTGTTTTTGTTGTTGTTGTTGTTTTTAAACTGAGAAATGTACCCCAGAGTCTCAGGATGCTATTATTTTAAGGCAGGGTTGTTTTCCCATTTTTGAGAACTAACCCAACCAACAGAACATTTTCATTTAAACTTACGTATAAAGTCATTTCAGTTTATGAATTATATATGCTTGTATATTATTCAGGAATTAATATAAAATAATGACAATAATTATCAAATTTTCTTTCTTTATTTTTTGATCTCTGTTCTTTTTAGGTTACAGATTGAACTTTGACCTAGGAAGAAAACCCCTAAAGTAAAAATGCCCAACAAAAACAACACATAAGTGGCTGGCATTGTGGCTCAGCAGTAGAGTGCTCACCTCCCATGTGCAAGATCCTGGTATCAATCCTCAGTACCACATTAAAATAAATAAGTGAAATAAAGGTATTGTGTCCAGCTACATCTAAAAAAAATACATAAAAATTATAAGGTACAAGGTGAGAAACCAGCCTCTACCTCAGAACAAAGGCTGAGGTAGGGGGCATGACTCTTGTCCTTGGAAAGACACACAGAGCACTCCTAGGCTCATACCCAACTTGCTGAGTTTTTTATCTACACATATCAGGAGAGATCTGCTCTGCCTGGTGTCTCTGACTCAGTCAGGCTAGGTGGGGATCCATAGCAACCCCCTAGCAGCCACCAATCAGCATGAGACAGGGAAAATTCCTGGAATTCCAAATGAAACTTCCAGTAGTTTATGGTGGTTGATAAAATTTTGGGAAACCATATAGTTCACCATATAATCCCCTCAAGGCCTAAGCCAATCTGTTCAAATGAATCCCCATTTGTACTAACCAATCATGCTTACCCAACTTGTTCCCACCAGTGAATGTGCTAATCATGTTTTAGAGTTGTTTATGATTTTCCCAAGGTGTGTGATGATTTGCTACGAGATGCTATGATGTATGTGGGGTTCCTGCCTGCCCCAAAGAGTTATAAAACTGCTGCAAATCCCGGGCTCAGGGCCTCTATGCCACCAGTTTCTGTGTGCATGAAGGACTGAGCTAGCTTGCAATAAACACCTCTTTGGTGCTTACATGGATATTGGTCTCTAGTGGTCTTTTGGGGGTCCTGCATTTAAGCATAACAGTCTCTCTTGAAACCCATGGAAAAAGAATTCAGCACTCCAGTTCTCTAGGACTGTAGTTTTACAGCACAAAAAGTTACAAAAGGGGGGTGACTTGAGAACTTACATGAATAACAGGATTTTCATAAGCATAATACAAAGACATGTAGTAGGTTAATGGTCTAAATGGTTTAGCACTTAGGGAGTAAATTTAGATCACACCATCAGAATTCATGATGCACCACTAAAGTTTCAGAGTTGTGTTTTTATTTGGTCAGGGAAAGCCAGAATTTATGAGTCATCACTAAAGTTTCAGGGAGGGTTGTTATCTCATCAGGGAAAGCCAGACATGGGTGAGTTCAAGGCACTGGTAGGCATGCCAAGCAAATCACAGTAATTTATAATGAAGCAGAAGTTAACTTTTCATGCCTTTGTGATGACATAGCTCCCAATCTTAAAAGATAATTAGGCTAGATTTTTCACTTGCTATAGCCATAGCTTTTAAAGTATATATTTCATACTTTAACAAGTATGAGAATTAAATTATTAATATTAATTACTACTAATTTTTAAAAGACTGAATAGAATAGGAACTAAGATATTTGTTATTAAATGCATAAAAATTTTGATTAATATATTTATAATATAAATATGGAAAATTTTGACAATGATAAAAATACATTTAATATAAGGGATTCAATATTATAAGTCCCTCATGTTAAGTGGGTCAGTCCTTCAATGATATTTTTCATTTTTTTTAGGTCATTTTGGATTACACTTCTGCAAATGTTTGTTAAGTATTCAAATTTAAGATTTTGTATTTTGTAAGTAGAAAAATGGCAGATTCGAGCTCTTTTCAGGATTCTTAAACTTATAAGCCATTTAGGGCATCTTAGCACTTTGTTTTCATATTTGCACACAGTCCAATTCTAGAGATGAATGAGTTGCAGATATAGTCTACTGTCCTGAGCAAAAGAGAAATTGCCTTAGGATATTTCTAAAGCTTTTAACTTTTCTAACTTTTCAGAATTTCTGGTGATTTAAAAAATATTTATTTTAAAAAATAAATTGTTTGAAATTAATTATTTATCTTTCCTGCATTATTTTTCAGTTTCATTGATTTTTTTAGAAGAACTAACAGAACAGAATTCCAAAAGTGTTCCATGTAAATTTAAAGGTATGTTTCTAATATTCAAAATAGAAAGCAGAAGCAAAACATCACCTAGTTTGGTGGTTCTGCCTCAAACTAAAGAGTTATTTATTTATTTCTGCTATTATTCACAAGGTTCCTGAGGTTGCAGAAATCACCACCCAACACAGATAAAAGTCTTGTTAGTTTGATTCTCACAAACAATTCAAGCTAAAATACATTAGTATCACTGTAGTTTCAGACCAAAGGTGTTTCTAAATAATAAAAATATGTATACATTAATATATAAATAAATATAAAAGAAAATATAATATTAGATTTTTTCCTGGATAATCATTTTGTATGTATTTCCCTTTGGACACAGTTCTGGGAACAAAGTGTCACAAATAAGACATAAATCCTAAAATGCTACACAGAGTAATTAAGCACATACTAAGAGCTTTGTATAAAACTTGGCATAGAGACATAAATAACTAGAGAACATCATAGAGAATTATACATAAGTGTTAAATAGGAAGTTCATAGTCTTTAAGTACATGAAGAGACAAGTGATCATAGCAAATTTTATAACTCAGTTGCTGCTAATATACACAAATAGAGATATATATTAAGAGATGGTTTTATGCAGATTTTTGGTTTAAAAACGGAAAGATCAAATAATGGAGGTGATTTAAACATGAGCAATAATATTTTTCTGCATTCAGTACCTTTTTTGCAGATATATGAATTATAATTAATTCCAACCAGTAAAATGCAGAAATAGTGTAAAGATTATTCACCAGGAGTAACACTACTTAAAAAGAGAACCAAAACTTCCATTCCTGTCCAAATGTTTATTCCTGACAAAAAGACTGCTTCTTTTTGAACAATTTCTGTAGATATGATTTTTTGTAATAAATATTTTGGTGATTTTTTGCATATTACTTAATATATTTATGCTTCACATTTTCTCTTTTGTCCTATTTTACTACCTATATTCTGAAAAAAAAATTTCTAACTCCTAAACTTACTTGATATTTGAGATATCTCTTAATTTTTAAGCTTATATCATTTCTATAATGAATACTGTGTTTTCAGTAAAGAATGACTATTTTTATGCACCTGGCTCATTTACAGGAGTTTTGTTGTGTTCTTTGGCTTTATTTACAGTGACATTAAAGAAAAGGTTAATGTTAAACCAAAACACAAAAAGACCACCAACTCAAATTTTAAATCAAATTAAATCAAGATTGTATTGTGTACACAAAAGCTGGCCAGGACTGCCTTTTACAAGATTATATGCTAGAGATCATCCCCCTGATCTTCAGGAAAATGTTTTTACAGCACAAAAAGTTACAAAGGAGGTGGGTATCTAAGGTACTTACAGCTAACAAGATTTTGACAATCATAATACAAAGGCAAATAGCAGGTTAAGGATCTATGTGGCTAACATTTCAAGGTGGAAAATAAATTCAGCTCCAGACATTAGAATTTATAAGTTGCCACTGAGATTTAGAGAGAATTGTTATTTGGTCAGCAGGAGCCAGAATTTATGAGGCACCAGTAAGGTTTTAGAGAGGGTTGTTATCTGGTAAGGGATAGCCAGGCATAGATGAATTCAAAACACAGGAAGAAATTACAAGCAAGTTTAAAAATCACAATATTGTCAGGCCAAAGAGAAATTTTAGTTTTCTTACACAAAACAGAAATAAACTTTTTACCTCTAAAAGCTCTAAGAGAAGATTTTATTTATTTTTTTTATTTTCTCATATCTAATGGCTTCTGGCATTCCTTTGTTGTGACCATAAATGCTTCTCTTCTGTGTTTATGGGGCTTCCAAAACAAAAAATATAGATAAGCCCTTCTCATAGAGACGATTTTTCAAACATAGCAAGTAACTACCCTTTAACCCACAGGGTCTGACAACTATATTATAGGATATGAAAGACCCTGCAATATGCTTGTTCTTTCAACCATTGTTGACAAAAGATTGACAAAAGTCAATTCATTGCACAGAATGAGTGAGGTGATTCTCTGCTCTACAGTCCAGAACAGGATGTAAAAGAGCCCTCAAAGTGAGTTTAAGACAGGGCTTTACATGACATAGCTGACAAAATCCTGAAAACAAAAGAAAACATAAATTCAGAGAGAACCATACCCACATGATCTCATTTGACAGAATCAAATTCATAAGAGGAACAGAGGTAAATCTAAAGGGATTTAAATATATTTTCTTTTTCTAAATTGCTATTAATAGCTTCCAGGATTATAGAATTCTGGATCTCCTCAATTACTACTTCATCATTACCTTTAACCTACAATGCATGAGGCATACGGAATTTACCCTCATACTCATGTACTTATCACTTATTTTTTTTATAGAAATGCATATGTATATGAATATATTTTTCCCACATTCCCAAGATTCTACCATGAAAATTTCTGTGATATCACTTCCCTGAAATGCATTTTTATTCCTGAAATGCATTTTCATTATTTCATGTCAGTTCATCTAAATATTCTACATCATGTGTTGGAAAACTTGAGGCAACTCAAAGGCCCTTCTTATTTGACTATTTATAAACTATAATTAAACGTCACCCTTGGTACCTCCAAAGAACTTAAGTCTCATTCACCTTTCTCATTCATAGTGCTTTATTTTTTAAGTAGGTAGCAGAAATTTTATTTTGAAGAAGAGTAAGTGATTTAAAGCCATTCAGTGTACTTTAGAGGATCCCAAAAACCTATGGTTGTGGTTCTTAAACAACCTTACCACTGAAAGATCTGGATTACACTCCAGGTTGGACACTGATACTATGCTTCAATGGGAAATGGTTTCTTGGTTGTGAATATTGTCTTTCCCTTTCCCCTATAGTCTTGCAAATGTGAGGATTGTGTGAAGTTTTAGAATCACTATTTTCAACACAGTTAGCATGGACCCATTTGATAATAGAAGAAATCTATATTCTGAAAAAAAAATACCCTTCAGCAAGGCCTAAAGAAGTGATAAAATAATCCCTGGAAAATATAACAGTCATCCATTAGATTACTTTTTAAAAAATACTAAGAATATGTTTAGTTAGTAATACATTACCGTACTAGGAAAAGTGATATAAATACAATTTTAATTTTTAAAGTTGTTTCTGATTACTACAAAAAGTATAAAAAGCTAGGTGCATGGGCTGGAGTTGTGTCTCAGTTGTAGATTACTTTGCTAGAATGTGCAAAGCACTGAGTTTGATTCTCAGTAATACATATAAAGATTTTTTTGTTGTTTTATTTTTTAAATACATGACAGTGGAATGCATCACAATTCTTATTACACATATAGAACAATTTTTCATACCTCTGTTTGTATATAAATTATGTTCACATCAATTCCTGTCTTCATATATGTACTTTATTTTTTTTTTGAGAGAGAGAGAGAGAGAGAGAGAGAGAATTTTATTATTTTTATTTTTAGTGCTCTGTGGACACAACATTTTTGTTTGTATGTGGTGCTGAGGATAGAACCCTGGCCGCATGCATGCCAGGCAAGTGCACTTCTACTTGAGCTACATCCCCAGCCCCATATATGTACTTTAGATAATAATGTCTATCGCATTCCACAATCCTTGCTAATGTTTACATAACACTCCTAAGCTGGATACTTCACATAAACTTGCCTCAGAGTTTCAATGCATTAATAAAATAGATTTTATTCAGCCTATGCAGTGCTGTAGGAATGGCTATTATAAAAATCTAAAATTGTCATTTGTGGTGGCTTATGCCTGAAATTCTAGAAGCTATAGAAAATGACACAGGAGAATTGTTAGTACAAATACAGCCTCAGTAATATAACAAGGCTACAATCAACTTAATGAGAGCCTGTCACAAAATATAACATAAAAAAGAATGTGGATGTATCTCAGTGGTATGCAACTCTGAGTACAATATCCAGCACCAAACCATACAAAACCAAGCAAATATCTCATAATGAATAGGGATTCAAGGGTACACAAATATGTAAAAATGTTGGTGACAATATAAATTTAATATATTTGTATAAAAGTGTTAAGGTTCTTTAAAAGCCCAAAATAAAAATGCCACATAATCCACTACTAATAATTTCGGATAGCAGTGCAAAATCGTACATGTCTGTACTTCCAGTGGCTTTGGAGAATAAGAGGTAGGAATCTAGGGATTTATTCTCAAGTTAAAGACCAGCCTCAAGAACTTGGCAAGGTCCTAAGAAACTCAGTAAAACCCTCTCTCAAAAATAAATAAATAAATAAAAGTGTTGGAGGCTGGGTATGTAGCACACTGGTAAAGTGCCCTGGGATTAATCTCCAGTATTTAAATAAATAAAAATAAATAAATAATAATTGTTGGTAAAAAAAATGCCATATAATCCAGTAATAATAACTTTGGTATATATGTAAAAACATTGGAATCCTTTTGCTAAATATATTGCCACACATCTATTTTTTATTGTACCTTTATTCACAGTATCTAATAAAAGGAAACAAAGAAAGTACCATTTAGATAGAAAGTATATCAAAAAATGCCTTCCAGCTGCAAAGCATCTAATTAGTCCCTTCAGAAGCTACACACTTAAAATTCAAACTGGTCTCTAGAAGACAAGACTCAGAGAGTTGTATTTTCTAAATACTCCAAAAAATTTGGAATCTCTAGGCACCTTGTTTCAGATATTATAAAACTCAGAACTAGGTCAGATGGGAGGTCAGAATGAGAACACAAGACATAGTAAATTCTTTAATGGGGAATATTAACTCAGACACTGACATAACCAAAAGCAGAGTTGCAGATAAAAAATAGATTCTGTTTCACTGATTTCTGGGTTATGGATTAAAATCAAATATATATTAGAAAAAAAAAGTTAAGGCTACTGGTTAAAATCTACATAAAACAGGTATTAAAAATGTACCAGGGGCTGGGTGTGTTAGTGCAAGCCTGTAATCCCAGTTGTTGAAGAGGCTGAGGAAGAATTATCAAAATTTCAAAGCCCCCTTAGCTGAAGCGAGGTGCTAAGAAACACAGTGAGATCCTGTCTCTAAATAAAGTAAAAAAAAATCCTGGAGATTTGTCTTAGTAGTCAAGTGTTCATAAGTTCAATCTCCAATATTTCCCATAAAAAAAATGTACTAGGTGGCTGGGGCTGGGGCTCAGTGGAGCTCACTTGTCTGGCACATGTGAGGCACTGGAATATAAGGTCTATAAACAACTTTATATATATAGTACCAAGATATTAACATGGACTTTGATCTAAATTGCATGTACTTTAGCCCTTAAGATTGAAGTTGGTTGGGGCTGGGGATGTGGCTCCAGTGGTGGTGGGCTCGCCTGGCATGCGTGGCCTGGGGTTGATCCTCAGCACCACATACAAACAAAGATGTTGTGTCCGCCCAAAACTGAAAAATAAATATTAAATTTAAAAAATCTCTCTCTCTCTCTCTCTCTCTCTCTCTCTCTCTCTCTCCTCTCTCTCTCTCTCTCTCTCTCTCTCTCTCTCTCTCTCTCACACACACACACACACACACACACTCTTTTTTTTTTTAAAAAAAAAGATTGAAGTTGGCCAGGCATGGTGGTGCATGCCTGTAATATCAGCTATTTACAAGACTGAGACATAAGGATCATGAATTCAAAACCAGTCTCATCAATGGTGAGGCACTAAGCAACTCAGTGAAACCCTGTCTCTAAGTAAAATACAAAATAGGGGTAGGGATTTGGCTCAGTGATAGAGTGCCCCTGACTTTAATCTCTGGTCTCCCACCCAAAAAAATGTGGCTGAGTAAATAGCTCAGCTTGTAGAGTGCTTGCCTTCTTAGCATGAGGCCCTGGGGTCAATCCCCAGTACAGAGGGAGAGAGATAGAGAGATAGAGAGATAGATAGATAGATAGATAGATAGAGAGAGAGAGAGAGAGAGAGAGAGAGAGAAATTGAAATTGCATGTAATTTAAATTCAAGTTAGTCCCACTTTTATTTTTTCCTGCCACACCAGAATAAAAGTTTCCTGAAATATTTGGAGTGTTTGTGTGGGTTATTTATTTATTATTATTTTTTTATTTACATATTTTTATGTGTTGCTGAGGATCAAACCCAGGGCCTTGCACGTGCTAGGTGAATGCTCTATCACTGAGCCACAATCCCAGATTGTCTGACCATAAATAAATAAACAAACAAATTAATAAATAAATAAACCCTCAATTGATGACCCATTACAGTTTTTAAAAATCCTTAATTGGGACACATAAACCTCGTTTAGGAGAGATTCATTCTTTTTAATGTCACCTAATTTTATTCTGGTTGGGGGCTTGTCTGGGTGCTTGTCTCATAAATTATGAAGAAAAAAATATCTATTTAAGCAAGAAGAAATAGAACGCGTACCATGTGGTATGAGGAATGATACCAGAAAAAAAACAAACTCATCTTTGTGAGCCATCTTAGAAGTTTACTGATGGTTTTGGGCAGAACAGGAAGCATAATGCATTCATAATGAAAGGCCCCCGTTTCCCTGTCCAAGGAGAATCACACGAAACACTGGCTGCAAAAGCATGAGGTGGTTTATTAAGACACAGGCGCCTGTGGGGGCCCAGCAGAACCCCAGCCGGAGCTTAGGTGAGCTGGCACACCGGGCTTGGGGATACAGAGATATTTATAGGGTAAAGGGGCAGTTTTCGTGCAAGGTAAGCAATAGGTTTCTTATTAGTTAATTTTAAACCCAGCATATAGGCTACCTAAAGGGCAAAGTTGTTTTTCACTTTATGTTACTGGAAAAACCACATAAAAGCTACATATTTGCACTCTGGTCCTCTTGTTCCTGCTTATTCAGGCATGCCTTGGGACCTGGTTTACACCTAACTGATTATCTGAAAAACACCTCTAGTGCCTGTGTAGGTTTGTGACATGCCTCGGTGGTTTTGCAACTAGGCCTGACATTGTTGGGCTGGGGTCTTTCAATAATAGGCTTTGAAAAAGGCATCATGACTACCATATGGGTTCACTTCCATTATTTCTATGACCCATCCTTTTTTCTTCAAATTCAATCAGGAATCACCCCTGGGACAAAGGACTTTGTTGAAGATGTTCCCACAAGTAGGCTTCAAGGTCTTTTACATTTGAAATAGGCCTTAATGGTGCTCATTAACATCTTTTGGTTAGCCACCAGGTGTGTTTGAGTGAGGCCCATTATCCACATTACATGGTCATTATACTATCTATTCTATTTTATACTTATTTTCTGTGAACAGAGAACCCTAGTTTTAGATATGTGAACAGAGAGCTAGAAAACTAGGGGTTTATTCTAAGACCTATGGAGAGCTAAACTGAGGTTCTGGATTTCAGATTTTTGTTTTGGATTTGAGATACTGCTTCTGCTACATTTAAAAATCTCAGGACTCATGAAGAAAAAGAGTTAAAAGCCAGCATCATCAAACTTGTGAAGCCCTAAGAAATTCAAAGGAACCCTGTCTCTAAATAAAAATATTTAAAAAGGTGTGGGAAAGTGAATCTGTGGATGAACACCTCTGGGTTGAATTTCTGGTACCAAAAAGAAAGCAACATACACATGATAATAATAATAATAATAATAATAATAATAATAATAATAATAATAATAATACAAACAAACAAACCCTCATGAGTAACAACCCCTAAAATTAACAGCCTCTCTCATGCATAAATACAATAAATGGATTTGTAGTTCTCTCCTGGTAATTATCTCAGTCTTCACTATGCAATCTGGAGACATGCTGGACTCATGGCACATGGAATCCCACAAAGGGCTTTAGAAAGAAGCTGAAAACACCATACAATTATGGAATAAAATGCCCAGGTTTTCAAATGCTGATCTAAGCCTCACTAGACTAGTCAGAGGTAGGTGAAGGCTAAGCTACCACAGAGAGACCCTCTGGCCACAAGACTCTGGAGAGGACCACGAGGAGTCCCTAGCCATTACTGCCAGTTTCCACCATTGCCACTCCTGTCAGCTTTAAGCCACCTTCCTAAGCAGTCTCAATATAACAAGGCACACTTACCATTTTCTGACTCTCAGGGTTCTCAGCATTCTCCCTGTGGTCTGTTTTCAGATTCTGCATAACACAGACACCTGGGCTCCAGATCCAGGACAGAAGCCTACAAAATGATTGAAAAAAATGGCGGGTTTCAGACACAAAGGGAACAGAAGATTGTGGAAGCCCTCCTCCTCATCACTGGCTGCGTGAGGATTGGACAGTTCTCACCTAAGTGACTGATTGGTCAAGGCTTCAGGCACTGCCTCCAACCTGAGCCAAGTGGGCATAGAATCAAAGTCTGAATTACAGACTGCTCCATTGTCATTGTTAACCAACTACAGATCAGGGCTGAGAATATAGCTTAGTCAGTAGAGTTCTTGTTTTGCTGATATAAGGCCATGGATTCAATCCCCTGCACTATATGCACACACTCCCCCCCCCCCAAAAAAAAAAAGATTAAATAAAGTGTTACCGCTGTTGACCGGTGACGAGTTCTTCCTCCCCGATGTTGAAGAATAACACCAAAGAAGCACACCGAGGCAAGGTCAGAGTAGAAATTAGAAGTTTATTGAAGGACAGCAGAAAAGACTTCTCCCGGAGGAAGAAGGGGACCCAAGAGGTGGAATCCGTGGAAGTGCAGTTGTTTCCCCTTTTTATAGGTTTGGTGATGGAATGTAGGTTGAAAGGTCTGAGGGGTGGGACACAGGTGGGCCTAATTATCACCTTTTGGGATGGGATTATCACTTCTCTGGGATGGGCTATTTCCAAATCTGTTGGGGCTGTTGGTTTACACTTCTTTGAGGTGGACTTTGGCCTAGAGCCTTTTCAGGACTTCATAAACATTCCATGAGTTGTCCCGTTTTCCCTGAGTCATTCTCAGTATGGCTTCCATTTTAGATTTCACTCAGTATTAGACCCGATTTACCCAACTACACTGACTACCTAACTTTAAATCTAGCTTCAAAAGGACTTTGGGGACTAGGGTTATGGATCAGTGGTAGAGAACTTCCCTAGCATGCATGAGGTACTGGGTTGAATACAAAGCACTGCATTAAAAAGCCACCCAAGAGGGGGAGGTGGCTCAAGCTATAGCACACTCGCCTGGCATGTGGGCGGCCCAGGTTCAATCTTCAGCACCACATACAAACAAAGAAGTTGTATCTGCAAAAAACTAAAAATAAATATTTTAAAAAGCCAATAAACAAACTACTAATGATACTGTGTCCATCTACAACAAAAAAATATTCAAGAAAAAAAAAAGACTTTGTATTCTCTCTGGAATTCCTGTTCTCTGCTTGAGAAAATTCTAATCATCCCTGTACAATGTTTTTTTTTCTTACTAAAGTGGATTTCTCGACCTTGCTACTACAAGAATCTTATATTTTCTTTGTTGTGAGTAGTTGTCTTGTGCATTGTAAAATGTTTAATAACATCCATGGCCTCTGCTCCCTAGAGCTCATAGCAATCCTCACCCCTGCCCACTGTCCACAGTCCTGAAAATTAAAAATATGTCCAAATATTGCCAGATGTGCTCTGGGCTCCATAATTGCCTCTGGTTGGGAACCACTGCTCTGTGGTGTTTTCTGGTTGCTTCCAGTGAGGAATCATTTCTTCCCACTCTTTATTTTACCACGCATTACACCTCTCTTAAAATCCCTATGACTAAAGCAACAAGATGAACAGCAATAATTTGAAAAACCTTTAGCACCATCTCTCCTTGTATACTTGATTCCTCCCCTGGTTTGTGAGCTGTTTGACAGAAGTGTCTTGGTATCTCTAGGGCCCAGTATAGTGCCTTGCTCTATTGGGTAATAAGAACATATTTGCTAAATTGATTTGATAAGGTTATAGTCTAGGTCTGTTTTTCCTCCAACCAGTCATTTGATGATTACATCAGTGGAAAGATTAAGAAACTAAAAATTATTCTAATATCATTTTGCAAGGTTTCATCTATACCTGAAAAGTTACAAGAAGCATTAAGAACAACAGATCTGAAGAGCATTTTTTATTGGTTTGTTTTAACCTTCACACTTTGGAATGCTTTATTGTTGAAAAATATTAAGTTTCCTCCTCAGTATAGGTCAACATAGTAATGTGGTTCATTTAAAGTTAGTTTGAGATTGTTTTTAGATCAAGTAAGTTTTTAAGCTTAAGGTAGTTGTTCAAACCACAAAATAGTTCTCCAGAACATACTGGTACATAGCATTCTGGATTGTTCCTTTTATATGGGTTTCTTTTTCCCAAACTGTTTAAAAGTTCCCTGGAGCAGAAACATGCTATATCTCCTCTCTCAAACAGCACCTACTTAGTAAGTACTCTTGAGATAATTTTTTGAAAAACTCCAGTGAGGAAAAATCAATCCATCGACTTAGATTGCTCTAGAAACTAAGTTTATCGGTGAGTTGTAGAAGTTGGGATATGATATGGCAAAGCTGGGAAGCACTTATCCTAGTGTCCATTTCCCCCTTGTTCCTTAGGGACAGAGTTGAGATTTCATAGCTGCATCTATTATCATTTGAAACAAAAGACTTCCAGGGGCCTGAGGTATAACACTGTGGCAGAGTGGTTTCCTTGCATGTGTGAGGCCCTGGGTTTAATCCTTAGTGCCCCAAGTCAAATAAACAAATGACTTTAGGGCTGGAAGTGGTAGAGTATAGCTTATTATGCATCCAAGCCCTGAATTCTACCCCCAGAACCAAAAATAAAATAAGGTAAGACAAAAATAAAGACTTTATTTTCTGGTTATTTTGCAGCAGATGGAGTCATGTAACTAAGTTCTGGCTATTGATATAAAGGTAAAAATATTACATGAAACCTCTGGAAAATAGCTTCATAAAGGCTGACTCAACTGAGAAGGGCAATTTTTACCCTTCTGCAAATCCTTATTCTTTTTTTCTCATGTATAATTAACATGTAATGACTGCAGCTCGTGAAAACTTCCCAACTCATTAGTAAATTTGACTATGGAAGCCATGTCCTGGAATAATGGTACAAAATAACAAAAACGAGGATCTCTGATGTCACTGTGGAGCTATCATACTTGTTCCAAATTACTTATCTCTTGATTTCCTTTTCCTACTCAAACTGCACTATTATTTTGGACTTTTGTGTTTATATGCAACTTTACCTGATCCTGAATGATACATAAGTATTTGTTAGTCAACATTTTTTAATGCTTACTATGTGCTAGGCCAGTAGTTCTCAACAAAGAATGCATGTCACACATACAAAAAAATTTTGAAATTTTTAGAAATACAAAGGTTTATACCCATGGAGAGTTTCAGAATCACAATTTACATAATGAATATGTGTGTATGTATATACACATATGTACATTAATACATGTATAAATACATATATATACACATACATACATACACACCATTACGTGTGTCAGCAAACTAGATAACTTAAATGGCATATGTGTGTGTGTGTGTGTGTGTATATATATATATATATATATATATATATATATATATATATATATATATATATATAGTTTGCACATATTAATGTGTATATGTGTGCATGCATGTGGGGGAGGGTTTCATAATATTCGCTATACTTCTTTTAATTCCCTTAAGTTTGGTATTACCTTCCTGATGTTAGTAATATCTTTTTTTTTCCTTTCTCAGTCTAGCTAAAGTGTTGTCATTTTGTTGTCCTTTTCCAAGAAACCAAATTTTGGTTTCACCAATTCCCTCAATTATTTTACTTTTTTCTATTCTATATTACTTATATTTTATTTCTGCTGTAGCCTTTGTGTTCCCTTCCTTATATTTAGTTTTGTGTTTAGTCTTTTCCTCTATGGAGGTTGGAGATCTTGTTTCTTTTTAAATATAGGCATATATAGCTATAAATTTTCCTCCAAACACTGCTTTAGCTGCCTCATAAATACATTCACAAAGTCCTGTGGAGAATTCTGATGTGCAGATTTGGTGAAAATTATGCCGTACTTCTTTGCCATTGTGTGTGTGTGTGTGTGTGTGTGTGTGTGTGTGTGTGTCTACTTCCCAATGGTTGCTGACCTTTTGAATAGACAAAGCTTTTCTTATAAAGTAAAATACCTTGGGTATTGCTACATATTGCAGAAAGATTCTTTTGCAGCTCAAAGTTTTCTTTCATCGCCTAATAGAAAAATCAAGGATATGTTTGTTTTACTTCATATTCTCAGCCTAGGTTAACAAGAACCATTCTTAAAGGACCCTGTCAATTGGAAGTTTTCTTTTCTGCCTGTATATCTATCTACTATGCCTATTTTGACAGGTCTGAAATAATGTTTATGTCCTTTAAACAAAAGTCAGCTAATAGTGAAAGCTTTCTGTGCTATCTAAGCCCTTTTACTTGGCCTTTGTACTTTCCTATTTGTGGTACTTTTTCCATAACTTGGCAGCATTATCACCAACTCCACATGACAAGTGACACCATTGCTATAATGAGAATTCCAAGCAGTATCACTGGATCAAAGCCTATCTGCGTGCCTGCTCCCACACTTGACAAAACAAATACCAAATTCATTCAGCATGCCGGTGCCATTTAGTCACTGTGACATATCCCAAATTTTGGACTCTATGCAAAAACCAATCTATGCCCACAAAATTAATCATGGAATGTATTTTATGACATTTGACAACAACTTAAAAGGTTCTCATCTCTGGAAGGTGGCTCTGCCAATCGGCAAGTATGTGCACGACAAATTTTGAACAATATATTGTGTGGCTGAAAATATATTGTGAAGGATGCACACCCTGGAGATAACCAGAGTGAGTCCAACCAATCCTGAAGTCTTTCTCAGGGACACCTAAGCCAGACTGCTGTATTGTGAAGGAAGTATGATGGCCCCAGGTACTTGTAGAAAGCCAAAGAAAAAGGCAATAGCTCATGTGCCAGTAGATACTGAGAACATTGGAACGACTGCCTGTGTTGGCAGGACCAAGATTTTGAGATGGCTAATTTAAGCAACAAGATCCTGGCAAACAGATTTATTTAGCACAAGGGTGCATCAGGAAGATGCCAGAAAAATACATCAATCTGTGCCTTTCCATGTACTATGGAGTGATGATGAAACAATTGACATTAAAAAAGACAACTCTTACACTTTAATATAATCTGAAACTCATCCTAACAGGAGTTAAGATTTACTTTAGATCTTTGAAACTCTAACACAGGGTTTTATAATCTGAATTGAGCTCTATTATAAAATTTCCCTTCAAAGGATGTTCATGAAGAGATTTCCTCATACTGCTATGTTCTATTGATTAGATCAAGTACTTTTACATAATGTTTAATTTGCTTAAAATGCAGTCTATTTTACCATTTGAAGGTATCATTCACATCAAATAAAGAAAGCCATCTATCTAAAATTTTACTTTTCTGAGTATATATCATAGAAACTCTGTGAAAACACAACAGATCAAAAGCCTGAATATATCCCTTTTCTTAAAAGCAGCTTCCTACTGTTGTAAATACCTATTTCATCTAGCAGTGCCTATTTGTGTATGATCAACAAGCACGAAAAACACTGAAACATTCCTTTTGTAGCACCTCACCTTGGTTTCCATTTGCCTAATTCCCGAGAAACAGCCTCCTTCCCTGAACAGGCCACACCCACTCCCTTTTTTTTCTTTATTAATGCTATTCTAGTATACTGTATTTGCAGTGTCTTAGGTTAAGCTTTCAGTATGTTGGAAACCTACTTGGAACTCTCATTTGTTATACAAAAAAACTAAATTTGCATAATTTAGCTTTCCCTGGGATTTGTCTAGACTCAAACTTCCTTTTCTGATTTTAAAGGTTCTTTTCATTTCTGAGGTAGTAAGTAACAGGGCACAGCAATAGAGGAAAGGGGTTTTTACACAGGAAGAACAATTCTAGAATAGGAAGCCAGGTGCGTTAATAACCTGGCAGAGGTAGAAAAGAAAATGTGACTCTCCCTTATTCATGCTCAGAATATCCTCCTTTGAGATACAGGACTCTGATCTATCTTCTCTTCTGTAAAGTGAAGGAGCTGGACTCTCTAATTCTCTTCCTAATAGGATTGATTGATTATACAGGAGCATTTTGGAACCCTTTCCTTACACAATAGTTCATTCTTGTGTTTATTTTGTTATGTTGAGGACAAATGGGTTGTTAGTTAATTTGAAAATTATTTATCCCCCTCCAAAGCAATTTCTAAAGCACTTTATTCTGTGCTTTGGGCCTGAAGTAAGGCAGAACATTATGATGGAAGGCCATGGCAGTAAAAAGCTGCTCAAGTTATGGCAGCAGTAGCATAGGAAGAGAAAGAGGTTGGAGCCAGGGAAAGATATAGTCCTCAAGGGCATGCCCCTGAAGACCCTTTTCTTTCAACAAGGTTTCACTTTCTAGTTTCTATCACCTCCAATAATGACCACAGCTAGGAAAGCATGAATGAATCAATTCATTGATGAGGTCACAGCCCTGTGATTCAGTCACTTCTGGATCACAATAGTCCCATTTTTGAGCACACTCTTTACTCGCTATAGATATGTTATATGCAGCTGATCCATCTTGTATCCTACCATTATATTTCAATTTTTTGATTTTTAATTATTTCACTCCCCTACCCATGTTTGCTTCATTTTATATGTGCCTGTCACCAATTCATCCTCAAATTCTCCACAGAAAGGTTTATTTTAATGCCCAGCATGGTAGCACACTCCTATAACCCTAGCAGCTCAGGAGGCTGAGGCAGGAGGATTGCAAGTTCAAAGCTGACCTCAGCAACTTAGTGAGTTCTTGAACAACTCAGGGAGACACTGTCTCAAAAAACTAGAATTAAAAATGCTGAGGATATGGCTCAGTTGTTAAGTGTCCCTGGGTTCAATCCATGGTACAAAAATAGTTTGTTTTATTGTCATTCCACTAGAATGACAAATTTCTTTTTTTCCTTGATGATAGCTCCACTAATCCTCTTTCCTGCTCCAGTGTGGATGAGTTGCTCTGCAGGCAAGCTGCATGGCTGTTATCTTGGGCTTTCCTTCATGATTATGAGGATTAATTTAATGTGGCTGGGCTAAGGGATGCTCAGAGAGCTGGTAAAACATTATTTTCTCTGTGTGCTGGCTTCTAGTTTAGCATTTGAATTGGTAAACTGAGTAAAGATAAACTTCCTTAATGTGAGTAGGCTCATCAAATCCATGAAGAGCCTGAATGGAAGAAAAAGTGGAAATTTGTTCTTTCTGCTTAAACTAGTATATCCATCTTATGCCTTGGACTTTGATGCTCCAGGTTCTTACTTGAACTATGACAGACAATTGGCTTCTCTGAGTCTCAAGGTCTTTGGGTTTGAATTGGAAATATACTACCATCTTTCCTGGGTTACCAGCTGGCAAACAGCAGATTGTGAGAATTCTCAGCCTCCATAGTCACCTAAACTAATCCCTCATAATAAATCCCTGTGTGTGGCTGTACATGCTAATGACTCTGTTTCTCTGTACAGCTCTAATAAACCAATAACTGTGAAATTATATTAATCGTGTCTGTGCTGGATTCTGTTTCCTTTATAGAACCTCTTTCTCAGCTAACTTCCTAATTTTGATGGAATACATTTTCTAGTAGCTCTTGAGAAAGTATATATATATATATGGAAAGCACAATTTTTTTAGAACTTATGTAATATATATATATATATATATATAGATAGATAGATAGATAGATAGATAGATAGATAGATAGATAGATAGATTACATAGATAGATGATGGATGGATAAATTTGGTGGTGCTGGGGATCAAACCCAGGTCATTGTATATACTAGACAAGTGCTTTACCACTATGCTATACCTACAGCCCTAAAACATTTTTATTATACCTTCACTTTTCATGTACAATTTGGTTTTATGGGTTTATTTGTGTCTCTCCCCCTAAAAAAAGATACATTGAAATTAATCCCTGTACCTCAGAGGGTGAACACATCTGGAAATGGGGCCATTGATGTGACTAATGATGTAATTAATTAAGATTAAGTCATACTGGAGTAGGTCATATTCTTATAAGATGTCCAAGGGAATGTCAAGGGACAGTTAAAGCAAATATTGGAATAATGTAGCTTCAAGTCAGGGATCATCAAAGATTGCCAGGAATTTACTAGAAAGTTAGGAAAAGACAAATAAGGATTCTTTTACAGCTTTAGAGTATACTGCCTTGATTTCTGACTTCTTGCTACCAGAAATTTGAGACAATAAATAGCTCTTGTTTTAAGCCAAACAATTTGTCATACTTTATTATGGCTGTCCTAGAAAAGCTAATACAGTTGAATATAGAATTAAAGGTTGGGAATTATTTTTCCTAAAAATGTAATAGCTGTGTCCTAGCTTCCAGTGCTGTTAATGAGAAATACATGCTATTTGGGTTCCCAATCTTTAGAATGTGACTTTTTATTATTTCTACTTATCCCTGGTATTATGAAATGTAATGATGATTATGTGTTAATTACCAGAGACATGGAAAAGACTATACAAAAAGTGCAAAGTAAACAATCCATAATCCCAATTCATGAAAAGAGATCCCATTCCTGACAGAATAGAAAATCCACATAATTTACATGGATCATGGGGTAAAAACTTAGAAGGTTATTGCCTTAGTAGTGAGGTTCAATTAGCCCTCCACTAAAGGCCAAATTTGTTCCACCTAGCAAAGATAAAAATTAAGTGTCAAAAGGAGAAAACTATTTTCAAATAAGCAAAAAATTGTAAGCCATAATACATAGAAAACTCAATTAACATAAGACAATGTCAGAAACAGCATAGATGATAGAATTAGTAGAAAAAGACACCAAGGTTATCATTATAACTTTATAGAAGAAGCTATAGGAAAGATTTGGCATGTTAAATAAAGACATGGAAGACACATACACATACACATCAAATGACTAGAGGGAAAACAACAATGTCTGAGATGAAAAGTGAAACACGTGGGATTAAAGGAATGAATGATATTGAAAAAGCAAATTAGTGAACACGAAGACATGGGAATTAACCACAAGGAAACAGGGAAAACTTGAAAAAAAAATTAACAGTGAAAATTAACTTTTGAGGCAATGTCACATGGTTGAATATTCATGTACCTAACTCCACCAAAGGAGTGCAGAAAGACTAGGAAGGAAAAATACTTGAAGAAATAAGGGTAATGTTTGCATATTTCTTGTTCCACACAGTATTTCTAACAAAGCACCTGGTGGGCATTAGGCATTTAAGAAATACTTCTTGAACACATTTGTGGCAGAAAAAATGATAAAATGAATAAGAAATAAGTACATGGGTGTTACTGTAGGGTGTTAGGTGTTGGAATCCTCAGAGTACTAAGGTGTTGAAACGATAAAGAAAAAGACAAGACTTAGCAGAAGCGACACATCTTGAGCAGGAACCTGGAAAATGAGTTCAGTTGAATGTGTATGATGTTTGGAGAGTAGGAGATAAAAATGGGCATTCCCTACAAGAACACAGAGAAAGATATGGAAACTAGGATAAACATGGTTTTGAATATACCATCTTGACTGGAGTCATGGTTAGCCCAAGGGATAATTGGAAATGAGGGTAGCTATATGAGTTAGGGTCAGAGTACATAAGACTTGAGAAATAGGGAATAGAGAAACCAAAGTTTCTGGTGGTGACATTAAATGGATTAGAACAAAGTGTTGAAGTTGAATGGCAAGAGCAGGCCAGAAGCAACCAGATTATTAAAACGACATGGTTATGAAGTTTTTAAAACTTAAATGTGAAAGAATCTAACAACATCAACACAAACTAAGGGCTTGGATAGGTCAGTAGAATCCAAATATGGGTTAAAAAAGCAATTTTTCTTGGCTCATGAAAATTTCAAAAGTTGCCCTAAATACTATTATTATATGATATTTCTTTTATATTTACATAAGATTCTGAATCAGTTTCTTAAGACTATTACTGTACAGTACAGTAAAGCCTTTCTTCCTCCCTTACCCAGTTATGGCCCATTTTCTTTGTACTTGCAGATATGAGTAAGATTCAAGCTTCGGCTTTTTAAAATTAAAGTAAGGCTGCCAGAAACAAGAATTCATAATGTCATGTACACACTTAACTGTCACCTAATCTTCGCATTCAGGAATATTAAAAGACCTTGGAGATAGAAACTCTTGTCTCACAGATGGAGAAACTGAGGCCAAAACGGGGTAAGTGAGCAGTCCTCAATCCTGGAAGTAGAATCCAGGGAATGTGACTCATCTACAAACGGCTCCAAGCGGTGGGAAAGGCACGAAGCCAGGGCAGGGAGCAGGAGGCAGGGGAAAAGTTCTTTTCAATCTGGGAGGCCTGGGGAATCTGAGATTCTGGCGACCGCAAGAACGACAGTCTCAACCCACACTACGAAACGGTACCCCGTAAAGTACTTTGCGGAGTGAGCATTTGTCTTTCCTGATCTCGCGATACCGGTCGACCCTCGCCCTTCTGGCTCTCGCTAGGCTCCGCCTACCGCAGCTTCTCTTTCGTCATTTCCTGTCGTTCTATATTGCTAAGGGAGAAGATGGCGGCGCTGGGAGAACCTGTACACCTGTAGAGAGGTGAGTGCGGCCGATGTCCCCACCGAGGTGGGTGGAAGGGATGAGGAAGTGCGGTGTCACTGGAGAGAAGAAGAGGTTGCCCAGGCTCAGACTCCGAACCTGCCTGCTCCTTGCAGTGGCGGCCGCTGACGTCGCTGTCATTCACACGGTGGAAGGCGCTTAAGAATTTTTGACTCTTTGCTAGACCCCTGTGTGTTCACACACACTGTCCCGGGGCGTAGCACAGTTAATTACAATCTGCTCACGTTTGCCGACATAAGCCGCACACGCACCCTCTGAGTGGGCACAGCAGTTGCGGCGTTTAGAGATCTGTAAACCAGAACAACACATGTCACACACCCTGTTCGGATCATCTACACTGTTGTACATACACTTGCACAAACCTAGAAGTCTTGCCTTCACCCACATATCGCACAATATCCAAACACACGGCACTTTTCCACAAGAACTCGCCCTCCCTTCTTCGTTACTTTTACCACAGCCTCCCTTGCATTCGTAATTTGGTATTTCCTAGCATTGGTACCCCTCTCAGGCACAAGGATAATTTTCAAAACAATCCTACTGATTTGATCTTGGAAAGCTTGTTATGTAACTTATGTGAAGTAGTGGTAGATTGTAAAACACTTGGCAGGTGCGATCATATATATATGATTTTTACACACCCTACAATTGCAAACTGTGATTAGTTGATTGCTTCTTGAAGGAAACAGTTAACAAAGATAAAACCTAGTTTGCTGTGTAGTTACAGACCAGAGAGTCAAAATACAGATATTAAGATTTTGAACGCTCCATTGTCTTCCCCAAATCCTTTATTTCAGACAATTCAAACACGCTTTTGTCACACAAGCATTTAAAAGTTTTCTTTTTCTTTCTTTCTTTTTTTTTCTTCTTTTGTTCTGTTTTGTTACCATTCTGGGGATTGAACCCAGAGATACTTTACCACTGAGCTATATACCCAGCCCTCCTTATTTTTTATTGAGATAAGGTCTCAGCTCAGGCTGACCTTGAAATTGAGATCCTCCTGCCTCAGCCTCCCAAGTAGTCAGGACTACAGGTGTGTATAACTTGCCTGACTTAAAAATTATCATTCAAGAAGTACCACAAAAAATTTAGCACTGTTGGTAAACAGCATAAAATGTAGATTAAAGTTATTTTGCACATATTATCATTTGAAATTACAGTCTCAATATTCTTCTTTAAGAAGAAGATGCATTTTTAGAATTGTATTTGGAAAAGCCTCTTTCCTTATCCCTTCCCACAAACAAATGTGCACATATGATTGTTAGTTATGGCATTCCTCATTTGGAAGTCTTTTTTTATAAATAAGATTGTTTCTCTACAGCCCACCAGTCCATTTATTGAAGCATAATTTTATAACAGAAGAGTAGCTTCTCTAAGTAGACTTTCTAAGATAGGCTTAAGACAAAGGTGACATCTTCCTCCTGAGCACAATGGCAACGTGCTTTGCAGAAAGGAATAGATCTGTTGGTGCTAACAGAAGTAGGTGTTTTTCTTTTAAAGGTAGTTAGTTGTAGAATTCTAACATGAGGCAGTCTTGTATTTTTAAATGCAGTACAAAATGTGGAACTTCATCCCCTAGCATTTAGTTTTGGTAGTTGTCTTTGCTTTTTGTTGTTGAATTTTTTTTTAAATTCTTCAGTAGACTCTTCAGCACCTTGGTAGGGATGAATTATACGTGGTTCTATTCAGCAGCATAGGACAGTTAAATTATCTCAGAACTCTGTTAACAAATAACTCCCAGTAATACTATAGTACAATATCAGTGCATGTAATCAAGATCCTGAGTGCCAGTTGGGCACAGTAGTGTATGTCTGTAATCTCAGCTACTGCAGAGACTGAGGCAGGAGGATCCTAAGTCCAAAGCCAGCTTTGGAAACTTAGTGAGACCCTTTCTCAAAATACAACAAAAAGGGTTGGGGATGTAGTTTATTGGTGGAGTTCTTGCCTCAAATGTTTAAGGCTATGTGTTCAATCCCTGGTAATAGCAGTGGGAGGCGGGGGGGGGTGGGCATAGTGCCTTCTAAATCATCAAAACTTAATTCACAAAGGTACGAAAACAGGTAAGAAAAAATCAAACTTATATTGTCATTAATTGTTGAACATGACTTTGAATCTTGTAGAATTTCTTAATAAAACACATCCCCACACTTTTCAATGACAATTGACTAACTAACATGCTTAATGTATTTGTATAAATGTATGCAACCCCTTAATATTTTTTAAGACTGATGCCAGTGTAACATTATATTTATGTTTGCTAAGCCTCTTTAAAAATATTATTTGGTTTGGTCATCAAATGCCTTTTATGAAGCAGGTGTATTATTTGCATTTTACAGTGAAAGGCACTGAGAAACAAGGAGTTTAAGTAATTTGTTCAAGGTCTCACAACTAGTATGAAGAACAGAATTACATAGCTGGTTTTTATGTTTTATTTTTAAAACTACGTATTTGATTGAAATTGTCTGAATTAAAACATTTTGTTAACAATCCTAACTTGAAAACAAATCAGTTAATTTTATTCATTTTATTTTTAATTTAAATGTGTCCTAGCCACTAACTGGATCTGTTATTAAATAGTTCATATCTATGCATATATCATGTTTATCTTTAGGAAATGACCAGTGATTTCACTAGCACGTGGTCTGCTATTCAGTGCTTTGGTTACTAATATGATAATTAAGTAAATTTTTATTGCTTAAATACTTCCCAATATTACTACTGGCTTTTTTTGAAGCAGTGCAGTTAACATATCTGTCACATCTGAGCCCCAGTCCTTTCCTGTGGCATTTAGTAGTTTATATTCAGTTTGTCTGTCTCTCAATTATTTTTTAAACTATGCTTCTGTAACATGTGAAATTTTAAAATCTGTGAAATTTAATGTGCTCAGATTTTACATTCCTGTTCTCAATGTGTACATGAATGATCTCCTCTTTCTCATACAAAAACACAGATGCTTTGTTTTACCCCCTCTATTTTCTGCATACTGTTAGTCCTTTGGGGAATTAATCCTAATTCTTACAGTGTTACATAGGTATTTCAAGAATCCTTAGAGAAAGTTATCTATCAGTATGTGTTTGTTTAACTCTAGATATTTGTAGAGCAATTGAAATGTTGGAAAAACTACAAAGGAGTGGACAGGTACCACCACAGAAACTTCAGGATTTACAAAGAGTCCTTCAAAGTGAGTTCTGCAATGCTGTAAGAGAGGTGAGTAAATATGATTAAAAGTTAATACATTTAACTTTACAGAGAAATCAAACATGATATATTCCAAGATTTAAAATATAACAACTTTTATGTTTTGCAGGTATATGAACATGTCTATGAAACTGTAGATATCAGTAGCAATCCTGAAGTGAGAGCTAATGCAACTGCAAAGGTAAATTTGTTTATTTGCCAAAAGTGAGAATTCTTCATAAATTAGAGGTTGAAAATATACAATTATTAGATTTATAGTAAGCTTATTTTGTAAGCTAACATAATATCTTTCAAATTATACCAAGCTTCCCAAGTACTAAGAAGTAGAACATTTTTATTACTGTATGTAGTTTAGATAAGGCATTGAAAATGCTCTCACATACATTAATTATATACATATGAAATACATAATTGTGTTATATACAACATATTTACATGTAAAATAGCATCAATTTTATAATTGAGGATGAATTTCTCATTGATGAGAAAGTATCAAGATTAGATTATTTGTCTCAAACCACCGCACAAATAGTAAATGGTAGAATAGGGTTATTTGATTTGTCCTTTACCCTAGCTCTGCAAATATGGTATAATGTCAGTAGTAGGCTACCTCTTCAGGGCTGAAGATGGAGTTTGTGTGCTTTTCCATACCAGATTTTCCCTCATAATACATTATTTCATTGTGTATTACTTGGGTAGATATGTTAATTCAAGTAGTAGATGACATACTAGACTTTTAATCATTGCAGATTATTTTGATTGAGTTCCTGGTTTCCAAAAGGACAGACTGGATTCTCTATTGAATACAAATACTTAAACTTGTGGATATGGTTTATCAGAGTAGAAAATAGAAATTTATTTTTTATACCTGAGTTGTATAATCTTCACAGCTTATTTAGTTTTTGAGCCTTAGTTCTGTTAGGTAGGAAATGAGTGCTTTTTTGGGTCTTCAAATAAGTCTTGATTTTCTTCTTACCTCTTGCACCTTTGTTAATGTAACCTGATCCAGCATGAAAAAATGGTACCAGATTCCTTGATTAACTTTAAAAACATAATGAAACAGGAAAATCTTAATTTTGTGTTAGAATTTAAAGAGGATATGGCTCTATTAAATCTTCTGTGGGTTTTTTTTTTACTTGTAATTATATAGTTTGCTAGAGCAACAAAAAATATTCATGTTGGCTATACATGTGCCTGCTTTTCTTAATATAGAGACAATTCTTGATGTATTATTTATTTTGTGTATGGTACAAAGAGTATACAAAGAATATAGCAGCCAAAATGACTATATATAAGGACAACTCTGTGTGGGTTGTTATAGGTATGGTGTATTTTACACAAATGCCAGGCTATCTGGCCTTGAAGCTCCGGACTGTTAGTGCATTAGGGTAGAATATTCCTGTTTAAATGTTATGTGCCCAGCAAGCCTGCTTGTCAAGCTCTGCACATGGAACTACACAAAAGTTCTAGACAGTGGATGAGAGTGTGCTAAAAATTCTGTTTTATACATAGTCCTGGAATATGTATTCTTTTCAGTTATTATTTCTTTTTGGGGGGTTTAGGGTACCAGAGATTGAACTCAGGGGCATTCAACCACTGAGCCACATCCCCAGCCCTTTTTTGTATTTTTTTTAGAGCCTTGCTGTTGCTGAGGCTGGCTTTGAACTCGCAATCCTCGTGTCTCAGCCTCCACTTACATTTATTAAAAACCTCTGCTTAGCCTCTCAGAATGACCAGTGAATTTGTAAATACCCACACATCAAAAATGTGCCTCACAATGCAGAATGCATTCTTTAAAAATCATGTTACATGCATTCATAAATATACCACAGGGAATTTTATCTTTATATATAAATAAAAAGAATCAGTCAAATATAAATGAATGGATTAGCCAAAGAGAGTCAAGGAGATTGGGGAAAAGAGGGGAAAGGGGGGATTATGAAGTGAAATTGAATTTCATGCAGCATGAGTTTGTCAAGATGAATCCAGCTACTATTTATAACTGTAAAGCTCTGAGTGTGTGTGTGTGTGTGTGTGTGTGTGTGTGTGTGTGTGTGTGTGTGTTTAAACATGCCTCAAAAGTAGTGAGATAGGTCAGGGATATACGTCAGTGTTAGAGTACATGTTTATTAACATGTATGAGTCCCTAGGTTTAATTCCCAGCACTGCCAAAAAATAAAACAAAAAGTATTTTTTTAAAGAGATGAAGTAAACAAAGGTCACATATTTTAAATATGTAAAATTTTCTTTCAGGCTACTGTTACTGCATTTGCTACCAGTGAAGGACATTCTCATCCTCGAGTTGTTGAGCTACCCAAAAGAGAAGAGAGTCTTGGGTTCAATATTATGGGAAGCAAAAAACAAAACTCTCCAATCTATATATCTAGAATAATTCCAGGTGGAATAGCTGATAGGCATGGGGGTCTTAAATGAGGAGATCAACTTCTTTCTGTTAATGGAGTGGTGAGGATGAATTTTATTTATATTTGCAGAAATGTTCTGTGACCACTTGGGGGTGCCTGTGGATTGTAGAAACAGAAGATGCCATGCAAGGGATTAATTAATAAACTTTGTAGTTTAGGAATGCTTTCAGTGAATGCTAGGCAGTACTGTTTAGGACAGTGGTTGTTTTTTGTTTGTTTCTTTTTTTTAAATGCAGCTCTGGGGATTGAATCGGGAGCTTTGCTCATACTGGTCAAGTGCTTTATCACTGAGCTCTGTCCCCAGCCCAGTGATCTTTTTAAGGCACTCTAAATGTGGTTTGCATCCCTTCAATGTAAATTACCAGTGCTTAGTGGGATTTTTATTACATAATTAAACTCTTCAGTAGTTAAAACATTATACTAAATTAGAAATGTACCATCATATTTACTTTTATAGAATGGCAGTTGCTTGATTAAATTCTGACATAGTGCAGTAATAATACATGTATATTGAAATGCTAATTACTTGGAACTTAAAAAATGATTTCAAGACTGTAAGCAGAATTGATGTATCACTGGAATTCACACTGATAAAACAAGATTGAGTATTGAAAGGATTCAGTATCTCTATAGCTATACTGCCCTGAATGTGCCAAATCTTGTGTGAATTGATGCAATGAAGACCCTCTTTACTTAATTTTAAATATTTGTAGTTGTCGTTACTCTCAAAACCTAAGTATCAATTGTGTGTGTGCACTTTTTCCAGAGCATTGAAGGAGAACATCACGAAAAAGCTGTAGAACTGCTGAAAGCAGCCCAAGGAAAGGTTAAATTGGTAGTACGGTATAAACCCAAAGTCTTAGAAGAAATGGAGTCATGCTTTGAAAAAATGAGATCTGCAAAACACAGGCAACAGACCTAATAGATATAAAACTTTATATTTAATTTTGCTTTTTAGCTAGAGAAGTTTTACTTATGACCTACAATGGCCAAAATGCCAATAATTGTAAAAAACAAAAAAAAATACAAACTTCCCTTGAAATCCTCCTTGCCATTTTATAAATGCCTATTTTAACATCATTTATGGTTCTAGAGATGCATACACTTTTTTTCTGACAAGAAAAAGTAAAAGATGTTGAGGGAAATTCTGTCCTGCTGTTTTTACAGACCTTTTTCAAATGCAGATTTTTGTCATAAAGTTGTTATAGATTTTTAAAAATGCTTTTTAAATATTAAAATGTACTTTTACATTCTTAATCTTTTTTAAAAAGAATGTTTTCTTCATCTGGCTACTTATTTAAAATTTAACAGTTCTCCAACTTTTTTTTTTTTTTGCTTACTATATATTTTTTTAACCTCTGAAATTCTTTACAGATTTCCAAAAAATTAAATATGGCAGTCTCACCTATAGCACTTCATTACCCTGTCGTTGTTAACATCATTGCTGCATTTTGTACTTTGAACATACACATTATATATTATATATATATATATATATATATATATAGAGAGAGAGAGAGAAAGAGAGAGAGAGAGAGAGAGAGAGTGTCAATTGTAAGATAATGACACAGCATATTGGAAGTTTTTTTACTTTCATTTGAACATGTATAATGGGTATTCATTTATACTGATTTATAAAACTGAGTTTTAAACACTGAAACAATCATCGCCTAAAATATGTATTTCATAATATGTAAGCAGTGAGGAAAGAGGATGTAATTTGACTATTAGCATTAATGATTATATCCCTTTCTAATTGTAGTCAACAATATATCAAAAAGTATAAATGAAAAACAGGTTCAGATCTCATCTTGCAAAATTTTTTAAGACGTTTGATTTTTATTTAAGTACATTTCTCATGGTTTGGTCTTTCCATGCCTAGAGATGAGCCAGTTAGTTTGTGGTGGGAAATAGCAGAAAGAAAGGAGAAAAATTTAACCTCCCTAGTCTTGAGTTACACATCTTATTAGGTCATTTTAAAGAATCAATGTTAAATAGAAAAAAGAGGATATGTTTTAAGATCTGTAAAAATTATGAGGTGATTTGATAAGAATCTGTAGATTGTCAGAATGAGCAGGAACTCATTTATATTAAAATGGTTAGATTTAGGGATGCAATCTTTGTTTACGATTCAAATGCAATGGGAATTTTGAAAGTTACTTTGTCATTTGTCCACTGGATGTCACTCTTTTACTAAATGGCAGCTATTAGTATATGACTGTGACTGAGTTCTTCATAAAAGCTGAAATTAAAGAGTTAATTTTCAGTCACAATTCACAGGAACATTTGTACTTTTTTAAAAAAATTGTGAAAGACATGCTAAAAGAAGATGGATTTAAAAAAAAAGAGTTTGGCATAATTATCAATCCTGTATTTTAAAAAGTGGGCATTGTAATATTCCTTCAGGAAGAATAGAAATTTCTATACATTTTTCTGCATGTTTGTGAGCATCGTGAGTCTTAAAAGATTATTCCAGTTTTTAGTGATTTCTCAGAATATAAGTCAAACAGCATTTTTTTTTATCATTTTTGTATTTAACACTGGATTGCATGGTTTAATGTGTCTGTAGTCCACTAAAAAACATGTTTGTTATTGATAGGATCATGTTGTTAAATTGTATATTTTCAAAATTAATTGGTGTGTTTTTAAAATGTTGGGACCAAAGTAGTATAGAAGAATTATGGACTTAATTTAATTGTAAAATTATTAGAGATATTTGTTGTAGAGCTTAATATATTAAAGTATTGGTGTATATAAAAATGTTATTGTTATTGTTATGCTTGTCTTCTTGCATTACAGGGTAAATAAACCCTGAAGAAATCCTATTTTAATAGTAGCTTTTAGGATATATTAACATTTCCTTATAAATTATAGCTTCCTGGTTCAATGTCTCAGCTGTATCCGAACTTTCAGCCAAGTTAAATCTTTTTTTGGTGTTGAATCTCAGTAAATTAAGTAAGCTGAGTTTTTTTTTTTTTTCGAAGTAATTCACAATCTGTTCTTTGTGTGGGTTGGCACCTATTCATAATTCTTAAAATAAAGATAGCATAACGAGCCAAATACAGTAGTTTTTCTTGGTACTGTTGGTGCTGTTGAGCATGAGTAGCAGTAGTTTGTTTTCATTAATGCAATTTTTATAGTATATCTCAGAATTTTAAATCTTATCATAGAACGGTTCAGTCAATAGCAAAGATACACAAAAGTGGTCTAGTATGATGAGGAAATGAAGGAATTTTCATCTTGTAAATGGATGGTTTGTGAATAAAGCTAAGCATAAAGTAAGGATGTAATTAGTGCTTGATTTATAAATTACAAATGTTAACACCCCCTCCATTTTTTTAAATTTTCTTATTACTTCAAAATGAGTTGACTCAGTGTTTCTGAACCTTAGTTGCATATTAGAAAGCCCTGCTGAGCTCAAAAATTATTAAAACTTGGGTCCCCTCCCATACAACTAATTCAGGGTCACTTCTTTATTTTTTAAGTAAGAAAGCACTCACCAAAAGAGAGAGAGAGAGAGAGAGAGAGAGAGAGAGAGAGAGAGAGAGCGCACAAAAGTAGGGGGAAGATATAGGAGCATGTTAAAAGGGCACAGAAGTCATCAAAAATAGATCCCAATGGTCAAAAGTAAGAAAATTTGCAAGACAAAATAATTACATTGTTAAATTTAAATTTTAACTCGTAAAAATAAACATAACTGACTCCACAGTGATATAAATAAATGCTTAAATAAATAAATGAGGGAGGAAATAAAAGGGTCTTTCTAGAAAATTTCCAAATAATATATGTGATACCCTCACCAGGAGATGGGGCTTAATTCCCTCCCTTGAGTGTAGCTGGACTGTGACTCACTAGTAAAGAACAGCAGGTAGGAGAAAATGGTAATTTCATACTGTGGAAACCTGACAGACACACCTTAACCAAGTGGTAATTCATGCTGCCGCCGCCACACAAACTCTGACGTGCTGCTGTGAGAGGGCATTTCACCTCTATGATCTTGCTGCCATTAACCCATAACCTCAGTTTAATCATGAGAAAATGGTAGACAGACTAAATTGAGGGGCACACTGCAAACTACTTGACCAGTGCTCCTTAAAATTGTCAGGGTTATGGGAAACAAGGAAAGGCTGAGAAACTAGGAGACCTAGGAGACGTGATAAGTGCAATGTGTATCTTATATTGGATCCTGGAACAGAAAAAGGACATTACTAGAAAAACTCATAAAATCTGAATACAGTTTGTGGTCTAGTTAATAATAAGGGACCAATGTTTGTTTCTTAGTTTTGAGAAATGTACCATAGTTATCTAAGAAAATAGTTAACATTAGGGGAAGTTAAAAAAAAAAAAAAGTAATCCAGAACACTGTACCATTTTTGCAGCTTTCTCTAAATTAGCTAATATTATCCACAAACAAGAAACTAATTTAATAAAAGTAACAATCTCTATGTAACACATTATCCTAGTTTTGTTTAAATATACTCACAAGCATGTGCATACATTCTTTCACACATAGAGAGACACACACACACTCACAATATGGAAAAAAAATAGGTCAGTGCCACAGTCCGGCTGCAGCAAAATAACTGGGGGGTAATTGTGTAGATTGATACAGCAAGAGTAGGAGCCGTTTATTGTAGGATCACAGAGGTATATATACATTCCACACAGCTTATCTTAATTAACATAAACTAGATACAGCAGTCAACCAATAAGGAATCTCCACACTTAATGGCTCACTGGCGTTACTTCACAAACCACTCTCCCTGGCAAAATGCCAGGCGCCATCCTGACTTGTTTACAGACTCTAACAGGTCAGAATGCAGCAGCACATTAAACATCGTGTGTGAGAGCACACACATTTCCTACAAAAGCAGGATTGAAGCTCCTGGAGACAGTAGCAAGAGAAATGAACAGCACCCCATCATTGACTGTTTTCTAGGACATTACCAAAGATCACGAAGGCTGGTTGTGGGGACTAAAACAGGGATCTCAGTCTTTAGGGGGTGGAGTTTTGAGTTCACCGTTGAGGAAGGCATCATCCTGGCAGGATGCAGCCAGGTTAGAGCAGTCCCGTGACATGGCAGGTCCCAGGCTGGCCAGCTCTCCATGAGGAGGGAGCTGTTTTAAGCTTTGCAGTTGCATTTGTATCACGCGGCAACCTACAGGTAAGATTTACCAGGTTGATGTTCACACATGGGGAAGTGTCAGCCCAGAGTGACTTCCAGAGTATGACCTCCATGGCCCTGTCAGCACAGAATCCCACAGGGCAGAATATTGGTGATGGGTGCATCCCTAAGCTAGAGGGCCACCAACAGCCAGTGGGAAGGCAGAGATGCTTCCAGATTGACACCCATCTCCTGGTATAAGGGCCATTATCACTATTATGGTTTGAATATGAGGTGTTTCTCAAAGGCTCAAGTGTGAGACAATGCAAGAACGCCCAGAGGTGAAGTGATTTGATTATGAGTTGGTCTAATCAGTTGATCCATGGCCTGGCTGTATGGTAACTGTAGGTAGGTAGGGTGTGGCTGAAGGAAGTAAGTCCTGTCTTTGGGATTTACATTTTGTCCCTGGTGAGCAGAGTGCTTTCCCTCTCTCCCCCCTCCCCCTTCCTTGCTCTCATGAATTGAGCAGCTGTCCTCCACCATGTCCATGAGGTTCTGCCTCACCTCCCGCCCAGAGCAATGGAGATGGCTGGCCATGGACTGAACCTCTGAAACAGTGAGCTCAAAACAGACTTTTCCTCCTCTAGGTGGTTCTTGTCAGGTAAATTGGTCACAGCAATGCAAAGCTAACACACAGACTTCCAGATGCCCCAAGAGAAAACAGAGGTGTGGAAAGGATATCTGGGTTGACATCCCTACATGGGCGGCTTCACCCTAGACTCCTGAGTCCCTGAGGAACTCCTAAGGGTAGGAGGTACAGATCTCTAGACCAGTGGTCCAGCCAGTCTGCCATGAGCAAAGCACTGGGCATGTACAATATAGGTCATTGATTCATTTGCTCTAGGCTCCTTTTGCTCCCTGGGTCCATGGGTAGTAAGGGGTCCACACTGTATAGTGATATGGTGATTCTCGCAGAGCCCTATCTTCTCAATGGCCCAAAAGGAATCTCTACTTTGTGCATTTATCTCAGGGTGTTGAAGAAGAAACAATGGTGGCCCAAACCACAAATGTCTACCTGAACTCTGTTCCCAAGTATCAGAGTCACAGCCTGCAAACATGCTCCTCTAAACAAAAGGCAAGTCTGTGGCCTTTCCAGTTCTCCTATCAGCCATTCTAAATGACCACAGGGAACTAAAAATACAGTCAGTGAAAAGGAGTCTCTTTTCAGAATCAGGATGTGAAGTGAAATGTCAGTTATTCACAACCAGACTTGGAATTCCCAATATAGCCACATAAGGAGACTAACCCAAATACACACCCAGGCTTAGGGCCAAGAAAGAAGGATGCTAGAGGAAAAGCAAGAGGTCAGCTTAGGTGTCCAAATACTGACACGAGGAGCAGGGCAAAGAGCTAAGTGGCAGCCATGGATGGACTGTGGGGTGTGTGCTATGGACATTGTGCTGAGGGGAGGAGACTTCAGGTTAGCTCTGCCTACAGTGACTATGTTTATGTCTTTGTATTTTTCCTGCAGTTCTGCTGAGGTATAATCTATAAATAAAAATTACATATATTCAAGGTGTATGATGGGATGGTTTGATATAGGTGTACATTGTGTAGTGATCACCACAATCGAATTAATAAGCACACCCATCACCACACACAATTATCTCTTTCCATGTGCAGTGAGAACACGTAAGATTTATTCTTGAGCTGGAGTGTAGAGCACTTTCCTAGCAGGCAAAAAGCCTTGGGTTGGATCACCAGCACCACACACACACACACACACACACACAAAAACCTACTCTTTCAGCAAAATTCCAAGAATGTAGTACCCACAGTATTTTAACAATAGTCACCACACTATATATTAGATGAACAGAACCTATTAACTTTTTAACTGAAAATTTGTATCCTTTAACCAACATTCCTCACTCCCTCAATGTCCCAGTCCCTAATAACTCCCATTCTATTCTTCCCTTCTATAAATTTAACTTTCTTACATTCTACATATAAGTGAGTATTTTTCTTTCTGTGATTGGTTTATTTCTCTTAGTATAATGTCCCTGTCCCTGTCCTTGCTAATGATAAGATTTTCTTTTTGTGGCCGAATAATATTCCATTGTGAAGTCAAATGTCAGTTATTCACTGAAACAAGCTTAGAATTCCAAACATAGCAAGAGGAGACCAACCCCACCTCCAACACACATTCAGGGCCAAGAAACAAGCATGCTAGAGGAGAAGCAAGTCTTTGTCCTTTTTTAAATTTCATTTTTCCCCATTTACCCAATAGACATGTAGGTTGATTGAATGTCCTGGCTATAATGAGTAATACTACAATGAACAGAGGGGTTTTTTGGTGAGATTCTGGTTTATTTCTTTTAGATATATATTCAAAAGTTGGATTGCTGGATTGCATGGTAGTACCAATTTTCAATTTTTGAGGAATCTCCATAAAATTTCCTCTAATGGCTATTCAAATGTGACCTTGTCTTTTAATTCATTCACCAAATTTTAACTATATCCTTCTGGATGCTCAGAACTCTATAGCTCTTACAGAGTAACCATAACAAATGTTGAATCCCCAGCTGACTTCCCAAACACCTTTCAAAACTTTCCTTCCTTGGTCTATCAATAAATACTTTATTTGTTACTTTGGTAACAAATAAAAGTGGAGCCTCTGAAGAACTCAGGAACCAACTCATTGCCTTTCTATGCAAACATATGAACCCCAGGTCCTGGCTGTGGGATATTGTGTATTCTGAGCAGCACAGGATACACAGCATCTATGAGACCTAGTGTCTTTTTCTGTGAAATGAGTTTCACTCCCATCCTTCATCCCAGACAAACCCATCTCAGTGCTCATCCCTGGGCTTTTATTTCCTGATGAGCTCCAAAAATTCTTTATGCTTTAGCACTGTGTGAGATGAAAGAGGCCATGTCATTGGAATTGGCTGAGGAAGCTCAGGGGAACTATACTATGCCTCCTTCCTAGCCTTCAGTGTAGAAGCTCTGCATAGTCATTGAATCAGGTAAGTAGGTAAGAGCAGGGATTGATGCTGCTGATTTCATTAGCAGACACTCCTGGTCCAGCAACATGTCTTCCTATCTCCAGAGATCTCACATCTCAGTGCATGATGTGTCTGGAGACTTGCAGAGAACTGCTGTTTCCCTGTAAAGCTGTGCCACTAAGAACCTGTGCATCCTTGAGCAGGGAACCCTCTCAGATATGATAAGAGCTGGTGGATGAGGGTACCATCTGTGCCGTGGGCTTTTCACATAAAGATCAAACTCAAAATCTTGATAGCATTAGGTCAGTTATTTTAAAAAAGATCTCTCTTTTGTGCATGCATTTTATTCATTCATTAAACAATTTGAACTTGCACTGCATGCCAGACAAGTTTGGGATCCTGCATACAAAATACAAAAGAAGGTACTGCCATGGAGTTACTAATCATGCAAACAGCTAATCCTATGAGGTAGGAGGAGCAAAAATGCATACATGCACAGTGCTCTCTGTGGGAATGATTGCTGTTACCCAGAAGGAAGGAGCAAGCAGCAAAGGCCACATGGAAGAGGTTGTATGAGTCAGGGTCCTCCTGGCAACACACAGAACACGTGCATGACTGAAGAAAGTGTGAAGAATGGTAGCACAGAGGAGTGGGCAGTTCCAAAGGAGACAACTAGGTTCTGGGAGCATCAAGATGCTTCCAAGTCTCTAGGCCTACAGAAGATGCAATGGATGGAGTGGGCATGGGATGCCCAGATCTGTAGGTGGCTATGGCTGTGGCTGTGGAAGAGGGCTACTTACCCAGAGAGAGGCATGCAACCACTCCACAGCTGCAGGAGAAAAAGGGAGCACCATAAACTTTCTCCTCTGGATTCTGCTAATACAGGATTCATGGCCAAAGTCAGCTGAAAACTAGCAAACATGGAGATGAGGTGATGATCTCCAGGGAAGAGAATGGCTCTGGATGAGAAAATAGATTCACCAGCAAGTGGGGGAATGTTTGAATTGGATGGGCAGAAAGGAGAGAAAAGCATAAGCCAAGAGGAAATCGATGAGGTGGGCAGTGGGAGGGTGCTTGAAGAATGGGGAGTCAGTGGTCCCCTACATCTGGAGCTCAGAGTAGGATGCAAGGGAGGAGAAGAGTTGGAGATGATCGACGTATGAAGAGACAAGCTTTATTCTGGCCCAGAGTTTTGAAGGTTCCAATTTATGGTGGATTGGCCCTGCTGTTCTGGACCTGTGGAGAGGCAGTATGCCATAGAGGGAGAGCATGGTGGAGAACAAAGCTCACCTCATGGCCAAGAAATAAAGAGCGTGGGGAGGGGGCTGCGTCCCACTATCCCTTCAAGGGCATACCTCCAGTGACCTGAAGACCTGCACAATGCCTTACCTCTTGAAGGCTCGGTCATCTTCTAGTAGTGCCATTCTGGGCCCAAGCCTTGAATGCATAAACATTCGGGGGACAGTTATTCAAAGCACAGCACCTACCTCATAGTTGGGAGGATAATGCTGGTATTAACCACCTTTCTGGGCTCCATCCGGCTCAACTAGCACAAGTATTATGAAAAATAAAGAACAAAGTCAGGCGTGGTAGCTCACGTCTATGATCCAAGTTATTCGGGAGGCCAGGGCAGGAAGATTTCGAGTCCAAGCTCAGACTCAGCAACCTCGTAAGACCTAGAAATACACAATAAAAAGGGTTTGAGATGTATTGTTCAGTGGGTTCCCTCCTCAGTACCTATAAAAAAAAAAGAAAAAGAAAAAGAAAAACCAAATAGAGCTAGATAAAGGAAACATGAAAGTGGACTCATTGTCATAGTTAGCGGGACCCTACTAATGGAGATTGTAGCACAGTTCTGTGCCACCGTGAACTTATACTTTTAGAAAAGGAAATTAATTCACACTTCTCATGAACAGAGGAAAATTGCCATTTATCAGTTTATGAGTCTGTACTCCATCTGTCTGGTTGCCTTCAAGTCCAAACTCTTTATATTAATCAGTACCTCTTCTGCATTCCTAAAGAGTGTTAGGCACAAGGGGAAAGGACTGTAATATAGAATTGCCCAGCAGGTGGCAGCCAAGGCTCATGTTTGGGATCCAGGCTGCTCTTCAATCTGATAGAAATTTTTCCCTCTCAAATTCCAGTCCTAGAGTACTAGAGAAGACCACAGGCTTTTCCTCTAACATTTTATGGGGTACAACTGTATGGTGACAAATCAGGGACAGAGGGCCTAAAACTACATGCATTATGACAGATGACTTTGAAATAGGAAAAAAAATATATATGACACTCCAGTGTTGATAGTTGCTAGCCAGCAGAAAATGGAGACCTCTGTTTCAAAAGGATGGCCTCTTAGTCTGGAAGCTAAAATTCCACCTGGAGACAGGAAATAGAGATGCCAGCCTTTCTAGAGATCCATCACTGCTTTCAATCTGGAGCATACATTTTTGAACACATGAAGCTAGGCTTCTTCTTTTGATTTTAGGGTTCCGTCTTTAAGAACTGAAAACTTTTGTTACTCGGGCTACCTGGCTTAGAAGTTTTAGAAAAGATGAGAGGAAAAAAATGTAAGCAATAAAGAATTCAACATTATGTACTGCATTTCTTTCACCTAATAATCATGATTAAAATTGATTGGGCACTTAGGATGTACAAAGCATTTGATAGGAACAAACTGATTCAACCAACTCAGCAACCCAGTGAAGAGGAGACAGCGTGCTCATTCTACAGATGGGTTAACAAGACACAGAGTGGCTAATGTGCCCCACGCACACTGCAAAGAAGAGAGCTAGGACTTCTACCCAGATGCCAAAGTCTGGCTTCACTTACTTTGCTACAGAGGGTCCAGGGTATGTGCTGTGTGCGGGTCTGTGGCGGAGACCAAAAAAGAGGTCTGTGAGTCACTGTCCCTGGCCTTAAGGGAATCAGAGAGGGGACAGACATAAGTTAAATATAATGTGCCAAACCTAATATGTAGTTCTATAACCGCTGAGGAGATGAACCTATCAACAGGTTATGAGGTTGTCCAGGAAGGCTCTGAAAATTTGAGAAGTGAAGAAGGGCACAGAGAAGAGACTGCCAAGAAATAGAGACATAAAGGTGAGAGAGTTCTTGCCACCTTAGTCGGGGGAAAAGGGAAAAGACCGCTGCTTTTGTTGACAGGAATTAAAAAGAAACCAGAAACCAGACACCCACCTTGAAAATGTACAGGAAATACCAGTTTATCTGTTGAGGTTCCCAAAGAACCAAGAGCCCGGACTTGGAGGTACAGCTTCTTGTAGTACAGAGAGTGATCAGGACACAGCCAATGAACGATGGTGGCTGCTGGCACCGTGGGGCTTAGGGATGCTGCAGAAGCCTCTTCCCTAGGCTTCCTTTGGGTCAATAGCCACATCCTAAACTCTCAGAGCTGGTGATCTCAGCTCACATTTGATGTCACTATTTCCTCTAAACTATTCTTTAACTTAGAGAAATTAAGAACTTCAATATAGCACCTTAAAATAGGCAGAAAGGCCAATTATTGAATGTTGGGAACCAGGGAGCCAAAAGATAAACAGAAGAGCTAATCTCTTTTTCTTGTTCTTTAGGTAGAAAATTCCTAGTGTCCAAATAGTCTTCCTGGACATGATACTAATGGCCCTTGAGCAAATGCTGTGTCCCACATGCTGACCCTTGAATGGGCTCTTGACCAGGTCCTTTAATTCCTTGCTCTCTCCTTCAGGGAAGCAGGCAGTCTGGTTTGTCCTCCCCCTCCCCTCCCCCTCCCCCAGGCTGTCACATCAATGTGGCTTGCCTTTCGTGGCCTCCATGACTTTATCTTGGTTAAGAAGACAGATTTGGCAGTTCTCAAAATCAAAACATTTCTCTGTCCAGATATTGCTGGTCAGGACACCATTATTTCTGACCCTTTGGACATGTTAAATGTCTTTTTATTATTGTAGAAAAAATTGTGTGTTCTTAAAAAATAGCTATTTTACAGAAAGGCATGAAATGGGGAATGCTCCTTCCTCTGCCCTCCAGAGATAAGCATGATTACCAGTTTCTGGGCGTTTCTTATTCTTGTTATGGTTACCATCATAGCATCAGACACAATATTTGTGTTTCTATTGTTGATCTATCTAACTTTAACATCATGTCACCTACCCAAGGATAAATGTATTGGATTCTACAACCTCATAGATACCCTTTCCTAACTAGCACCTAATTTTTATTAGCTATATTATTTTCTCTAGTAATCTTTGCAACATTAAGTAACATGCTTAAAGTTATTTTAAACTTAAATTATACTTTAAGATATACTTGCAAATTTAAGATTCATATTTAATCTTAACTTTGGACAAGATCAGTTAACTTTTTCCATGAGACATGAGGAATGGGGTGTGTTGACCCTTTCCTTCATCTCTCAGAATCCCAATGTATTGTTATTTTCTCAAATCAAAGAACAAGTATATTCTATGTAATATATTCTCTTTTAAAAAATTTTTTTAGTCATAGATAGACACAATGCATTTTATTGATGTAGTGCTGGGATGGAACCCAGTGCTTCACTTATGTGAGGCAAGCGCTGTTTCACTGAGCCACCATCCCAGCCTACGTGTAATATATTTTCTATATGATTTATAACATTAATACGATACTGGTTTCTCTTTTTCAATATTGAGGATAGGACATACTAAAAACTAATCTGCAATGAATGCTACTAATCTAAACTAATGCTCGGCTAGTGGGTGCTACAAAGAAAAATCCACCCAAACAGGCCCATACCTCCCTTTCCTTTCCTATCTGTACCTCCACCTCAGTTAGGCAATAACAAACTTCGAGTATATCTTGTATATATTGTAGTATATCTGAAACTACCATAAACACCTGCTATGGTTATAGAAGGAAAACCCATGGGAGACAGTGGATGAAGACCCAGACCCATACAGGGTTCCCAGCCCAGGGAGGATGGACTAGAGAATGAGAGAGAGGTGAGGCTTCAGGGCAGGACCCAGAAATGGAGATCCCGGGTGGCTTGGTCCTATTCTCACTATCAGCTTGGTGCAGAGAGAAAACGAATATTTTTGGGTCTCTGGCTCTTGGTTCAGCATTAGTAGCACTCCGTAGGAAAATCTAGAATAATTAAAAAATCCTCTCTGCTGATGAATAAATGACTCCCTTGTCTAGAAAGGAATTGTGAAATATCCCATCCTCAGGGATTTACAGTGATGGAGATAGGGTGAGCTAAGCCAATGCAATTTCCCCCCTCAGCTTATAAAAGTGCTAAGTAATACAAGTTTAAAACAGCAAATATGCAGTTGAGTGCACAAAAGAGAAAGAAAATTCATAGAAGTCTGAAGTAATGATGGGATTGAAAGACAATCCTGGGAGAGGGGGCTGTCAAGACTGAAGCCAAAAAGGGACCCTAACAGCAAACACAGACCCAAAACAGGAGACGAGGCTTTCAGGAGCAGACTCTGAGAACCCTGTAGCAAACCTTGATCCTCAAGTAAAAAGAAACGGGAAAATCTCTATGTCATACCTGAAGGGCAGTAAAGAGTGACTATAAAATCTCCACTCTCCAGGCCAGGGAGTTGGCAGGGAACGTTGTCTCTGCTTGGATTTCTGGGTGGGAAGAGGCTCCCATGAGAGGCCGTAAAAATGTCAAGGCTGTGTTAAACAGGAGTTCTACGTCCAAAAATACACTACGCACATGATGAAGGAGACTATCCATACAGAAATGGGTCCTGGGCCACAATACTCACCCTGAGGCCTCTTGGAAGAGCCAAGTTCCATGCTGATCTGCAGGAACCCTGCAGCCAAGTGAGCCAGAATGTTCACTTAAACAGCTCTGGTCAAGATGAGCTCACAGTGGAACACTACTACATAGCTTGAGAGATGAAGGAGTGAAAGTCAACCTGTTAGATAAGTAACATAAGGTACTGGACACTGTGAGTGGGACCTCAAACCCCCTGCCTCCTCTGAGTAAGGCTATCCCTGAACTATCGCAGAAAAAAAGTCAGAAGGCCTAAAGAGACCAGACACCTACCACCCCAAATACTCGTTTTCTCTCTGCACCCAGCTGATGGTGAGAAGAGGACCAAGCCATCTTGGAGCTCCATTTCTGAGGTCCTGCCCTGAAGCCTCACCCAGCACCACCCATCATTTGACAGATGAAGAAAACTAAGTCCTGGGGAACAACTTGTGGCTGAGAGAGAGTGATAGCACAGGGGAGGGTCTCGGCTTTCTAAAACCACAGACAGCAGAACTGGAGCAGGAGGGCCGTAGGGCCCAGATCTTCAGTAACCAAGGAAACGCAGCATTCATGTCAATGGCTGAAACCCACTGCCTCCACACTGAGGAGCCCACGCGGGGAAAGGGTTCTGAGTCTCCTGGAGCCTTCTTTGTAAGAGGCAGGAACCATGTTCCACTGATCAACTCGTCATCCATTTTCCTGATGTCCCTCCCAATTTTCCAGCTTCTCAAGTGTCTAGAAGTGTATCTTCCATGTTACAAGTTCTGATTCTCTGCCAAAAGAAAATATAAAAGGTACCCTATAACACCTCCGTTGTCAGAGATCCTGTGTTAATCAGCTAGTCATCACCATGAAAAATTACCTGAGATGAAAATTAGGAGAAGGAGGGGTTTCAAATGTTTTAGCTCATGGATCCCTTAGCCCTGTGGCTTTGGACTGGGGCAGAAGTCCACATCACAGTGGAGCATATGGCAGAGGAGGCTGCTCACCTCACGGAGGTGGGGAAGCAGAGAGACAGAAAGGACTTGGCGTCCCAATGTTCCCTTCAAGGAAACCCCCAATGATCTAACATCCTTCTACTAGGTCCTGCTTCTTCAAGTCTCCACCCTCTGCCCCAATAACACCAACTGGATGGCAGGCAGGTCTTTAAAAGGTGGCCTTTGAGGGACATCCCAGATTCAAACTATAGCACACCCCCAACTGAAGCCCTTTGCATGAATCAGATTGGATTGATTCAAGGATATTCTTCGTGCTCTAATTCATCTTTTTTTATCTTGTTTTGTTTTTTATTGGTTCTTTTAGCTATACATGACAGTAGAATTCATTTTGATGTAATTGTGAAAGCATGGAATATCTTCTTCTATTTAGGACCCTGTTCTTCCTGCTCTTATGGATGTGCATGATTGTAGGATTCAATATGATGTATTCATAGAAGTACATAGGAAAATTGATTTGGATTCAAAACAATTCTTTCCCTTTCCTATCCCCCCTCCCTTCCTTTCATTCTCCTTTGTCTAATCTATTCTTCCCCTCTCCCAGCTTATTGCAGGTTAACTTTCACATATCAGTGAAAACATTCAACCTTTGTTTTGGGGGACTGGCTTTTTTCACTTAGCATGATAGTCTCCAGGTCCACCCATTTACTGGCAAATGTCATAAAGTCCTTTTCTTTATGGCTGATGAATACTCCATTGTGTATATATACCATAAGTTCTTTATCCATTCATCTGTTGAAGGGCACTTAGGTTCGTTCCATAGCTTAGCTATTGTGTATTGAGCTGCCATAAACATGGATGTTGCTGCATCACTGTAGTATGCTGATTTTAAGTCCTTTGGGTATATGCTGAGAAGTGGGAAAACTGGGTCAAATAAAAGTATCCTCTAAACCAAGTAATTCTCCAAGCATTTGGAAGGTTTAATTAAGCACTGATTTTTGGATCCATCTATGGAGCGTCTAATTCGGCAGGTCTGGAGTGAGCCCAGAGTATGAATTTCTAACAATTTCCCAGGTGTTAAGGCTGCTGGGCCATGACACTATATTTTGAGAACCATTGGATTAAAGCAGTATTTTTCAAACATTAACTCTCTGAGTTATTACTTTTCTTAAAATTTAATTTATGAAAGTAAAATGATCAGAATGAGAAGTATGATTAATCAAAGTTCTTTTAGAATGTCTTTAAAAATCCACCATACTGAGTCCCATAGATTGAATCATTTTTTTTTCTTATTGAGCTATGTTCAAGAGGAATAACAAAATTCAAGTCTGCCCATTTGCAGTGCAGCTGGGAGGGATACTCTGCAGTATTTTCTTCTGAGGTAGGAGAGCGGCACGGCCTGGAGGAGGGAGAGCTAGTATTTTGTGTTAACATAAAGTTTCCAATGATCAATCTCCAGGGCTCCATAGTACCCCTGTGAGGAGAGAGGGGCTCTAAAGAAAGCCCCTGCCCTCCGTAGCTCTCCTTCCTGCCCTACAGGTTAAAGAAATTGCATGGAACTTCCCAAATGTCTGAACTTGGGAAAGTAGGAAAAATACTTAAAAGTAGAGCAAAGCAACAGTGTTCCCCTGACCCAAGGACTCACAGAGCCCACCTGCTGGTGGAGCCTACCTGCTGGTGGAGCTCAGAGGGGCCCTGAGGACCCTTCACTTGTTAAGGAGATGGTACAGTTGTGCTCCCTTGTGCTGCTGGGGCGGGCACTGGGCACTCTGGGCAAGCCATCCAGGGGCCCATCTCACTTCCATCTCACATGGAACACAGCCCCACAAGTATGTCTATTGGACACCGTGAATAACCCACTGAGATGGGGTGTGCCTATGCACTTCTGGGCTCCAAGAATAAAGTGTCCTTTTCTTGTGCTGAACTGCCAGAAAGTCCTGAGAAGGAGTCTTTGACTGTGTGGGGAGTTAACATTGTCTTCCAGGAACCTCTGCTTTCTAGAGGGTCCCAGCGACCCTTTGCCTGGGTTCCTGAGGCCTAGGGCTTGGGCTGGGGGCTATTTAGCACATTGTGAGCAGATTGCAGAGGCTCTCTGGATTGCAGGCAATCTAGGATGTTCTTTAAATAAACAGACAGGAGACGGTCAAATGCTAGCGCTAGTGATGATGATGGTGGAAGGGGGTGAAGGGAAACAGGGTGGTTCAGAAACCAAACACAAGCATCCAGAACAAAGAGGAATGATTAAGGGAACACATGCACTCAACTGCTAGAGGTTTGGCAGTAGTTAACAGGGCATATTAATTAGAGGACTGAGCCTGTGTGCTGAAGGCCCAGAGGAAATTCTGCAAGGAGGGAGACAACCGGGGAAGGAGCTAATGCTTAGTTTGAGACAACTGGAGGCCGCCAGATTTATTTGTGCTATCTGAGATAACTCTGGGGGCCAAACCACAAAGCTCACAGTCAACAAAGAAGCATTTATGAACTTTGTCAATTTTGCATTTCTGAAAACAAAGCTGCCGCAGTTTGCTTTAGCAGAAAAAAAGAAACCATAAATGCACTTCCATCCTTCGTAGTTTGTACCTTTACAAAAGGAGAAAAAAAAAGTTCAAGGTTACATAACGATGACCTCCTGGCCTTGGTGTATTTTCTTTCCTGGCTGGCGAAGGTTCCTATGAGTGGTGACTGTGTGCATTCACCTTTTTACCAAAGGGGCACCCAAGGAAAGACCTGTCTACATCCTCGAGTTCTGCATCTGGACCTTCCAGGCCCCCCTGGACACTGAGTGAGTCGAGGTGCCCCCCCCCCGGGGGGGGGCTCTGCCAAAGGAAAGACCTGATTTCTACCTGGTCATTAGGAAGTTTAAGAGTCATCATACTTAGAGTCATCCAGAAGGCCAGGAAGAATTAGGAAAAACTCTGAATGAACAAAAGTTTAAATTCAGACCTATTCCATCCACTTGGAGGATCTAAGCCTAAGGAAGAGTCCACATTCACCATAGCATTGGGAAAGGAAAAAATCTGGAAATGAGGAAAGGGTTCACTGGGGGAATGGGTGACTGAATTATGGTATCTCAGCTGATGGAACAATTTGTTCTTGTTATAAATGAAAGTTAGGAAGACTGTAGAGCAGCATGGACGCCAAACCTGCAATACAATATTACAAAGAGCAAGATTTATACTTTATTCCTTCTATGTAAAATTCCTAGAAAAAGGAGGGAGAGAGCTGCTAAAATGGTAATGGTGGATATATTAGGATGATTTTTTTCTTTTTTAAAAACTGTCTCTAATATGATAGATTACCTTTATTTTATTTTTTAATTGTAGTTGTCACAGTACCTTTATTTTGTTTACTTATGTTTATGTGGTGCTGAGAATCGAACCCAGCACGTGCTAGGTGAGTGCTCTACCACTGAGCCACAACCCCAGCCCCAGATTACCTTTTAATTTAAGAATTATTTTTAATTTGGGGGGATTAAAAAGCATGGTTTTTAAGTTTATATATAATATCAGTAATTAATTATTCATAAATATTTCAGGGACTAAGACCAAAAGATCTGCTTTAATAATAACCCAGACAATCACCCATGGTTGGTTATTCTGTAGCACTCCACAGCTAACAAGTCAGAGCCTGCTTGATGGTAACCAGTGAGCAGAAATCCCCAAACCAGTCTGTCTGTATGAATGGCAGCCTACAAATGTTTACATTCTCTGACTCAGTGACTACACCTCTAGAACTGGCTCCTAAGGTGTATTCAGATGGGAAAACAAAATAATTCAGGTGTGGAACTATTCGTGGTGGCATTACTGATACATTTTGAAAATTCAAGAACAAGCTAAATGGTCCACCATAGAAGGATGAAAAAGAACCTGGGTCCCACATGATACAGTAACCTGCAGCCCTCAGTGACGTGGGCAAATGCCACTGGACTATAGCAGGTGGTTCACTCAGGGTGCAAAATCCTAACACATCACGATGCCACTGATGTTAGAAAATACACTTTTAAAAACTGTGAGGAACACCACATTAAACATTAAGTGGTTTTCTTAAGGAATTATTTGAAAAAAAATAAAAAGCAAAAAGCGGAAAATAAGTCACCCAGGTAAGTCCTTCTTCTAAGTATATACTGTAGAATTTTTCTCCTTTAAAAAAAAAAAAAAAACACAAAGACATGTCTTACAAGATAATTTCCTGAGGACTAGAAAATTTTTATTTTGGAGCTATTAAAATGATATTCTAGATGAAGGTTATCGCAATTATCGCTATATCCATAAGCTTTATTTTTTAAAGTCTTAAAAACTGGTAGCATAATATGATTTCCTTTATTTAAAGTATGTCTTTATAGAAGAATACAGGGAATATATTAACAGTGGTTATCTCCAGAGGATAGAGGTAGAATTATATGATGCTTTACATCTCTTCTTTATGTAATCTCAGGGTGGTTAGATTCCAAGAGACTTTTATTTTTTTTTTTTTTTACACTTTTTCTGGAATTACCAATATTTCAACATTTGGACTGCAGCTGTTTTACTATCAGGAAAGAGGCTATTTATAAAAATATTTATTTAAACTTAACTTCTACGTAGGGTAAGCCTCACCTACCAGTTCACTTGCTGGTGAGGTGCCCTGTCCTCTCTGGAGAGATCATGTGAGAACAGTGCACATGAGGCTCTCCCAGGCTCCAGAGTCGCCCAGCAGCCCCCAGGAAACACGAGGCCATGCCTGTCCTTCACTCATTCCCCATGGGAGGGCAGCATGCCAAGGCCCAGTTATGGGGTGCCCTGGTGCGGGGACAGCCTCTTTCCTAAAGAGATGTTGAGAAGCTTTCTCTGGAGGAAGGAACCCCACCACCCTCCAGGGGATTCCGCTTCCAGGCAGTTCCTGGAGTCTCCATCCAGTCCCCGGGCCCCTCAGCATGAGGGCGCCTGGAGTGAGCTGCGCTTTCTGTGTTATTCCTCCCCCACGTTTGGCACCTGGTCTTGGTTCTGCCTTGGTTCTCGGCATGCAGAGAGACATACATTCCCAGGCTGCCCCCAGGTCTTCCACCAGTGGGCCAGAAGAGGGGAGGCAAGGGGACCCTGGCAGTCCAAGGGCTCATGACTTACTTTAGTTTTTAAAACAGTTTGTTAGTAGATGAATCCTCACCCATCACAGCCCCATGGGCACATGTGCGGCGTGAAGAGTGCCAACCCCCAATTCAAAACTAGTCTTTTTTAAAAATATTTTTTTAGTTGTAGATGGACACAGTGTCTTACTTTTACTTATTTATTTATTTGTATGTGGTGCTGAGGATTGAACCCAGGGCCTTACTCATGTGAGGCGAGCACTCTACCACTGAGCTACAGCCCTAGACATCCATCAAAAAATAGTCTTTTTAAGCGTTTTACATTGTGAAGACCAATCATTCTATTTGTGTAGTACTTTTTTTTAAAGCTAAAAATACAAAATATTAAGATATTTTATTTTTTAAAAGTTTTCACTTGAACTGTACAATTGATTATTATTGTTTTTAATTGCAAGAGTGCACTGTATTGTTTTTTGGAAGAAAATGAACAGTGGTTTTTGCTATAAACACACCCCCACCTGCTGAGAGCCATGGCCAGTCGGAATGGCCCCTGGCATTTTACCAGAAGTTTGGTTGAGAGGCCAGCCATTAAGATGATGTTGGATTGAAACAGGTTGTGTATTCAATTGTATATTAGACCTTTACTGTCTGGTAATAGGATGGCTCTTGCTGCCTTGGTCGCCCGCTACTTTGGAGTTCCCATTGAGTTCTCTCGGTGTTTTGAGAGTGTGTGTGTGTGTGTGTGTAGCCCAGGGGGAGGAAGTTCTGTTTGGTGTGTGGTGTGTTCCTGGAGGAGCCATGTGGGTGGCATTCAGGAGAGTTCCCAGGGAGTGTGTGTGGAATGCTGTGGGAGTTCAGAAATAAAGTTTGTTCCTGCTTGAGTGGCTCATGATTTGTGCACAGCCAGACTGTGGCACCCACCTATAATAAGGAGTGGCCGCTGGAGGCTGTGCAGGGTGGGGACGTGGCCTGGTGTGGCCCTGGCCCTGTTCTGACTGGGTACTGCTGACCTGGAGGCTGTGTGCATGGGCAAGTTGCTGGTCCTGGGGAGCATGTGCTGCCCAGAGACACTGGGGCTATTCAGACAGCCAATGAAACGTTCCCAAGGAACTCTGGAGACACGGAGGTAGAGTGGAGACTCCAGATCAGAGACCTGGACTGAAACTCCAGTGCTGATATGATCTCCATCTAAATCCCCACAATCACCTAGAGACAGAAACTCTGTGAAGTTCTGGTTAAATATAATGGAATACACAAAGTGTTTTGGACAGGCACACCTTAGCTCTTCTCCCTGCCAGGAGACGAGAAAGCCTCCTGTGATCTCTTCCTCCTGGGGATGCAGAGGGTATGTGAGAAGGGGAGGGGGACAGTTTTTTAGGTCTCTTCAAAAATTCTAAGATGGTGCCTCTCTTGTCTAGCTTCTTCCTGATGTCTCGGACCCACACACCCACACTACGAGCAACTGGGACCCAAATCTTCATTTCCAGTTCTAGGGGCTCTGAACCCACTTAGTAAAGCTCTGAGCCGCTGGTGGAACAAGCTTCTCTGTGGACTTTGTTTAGGCTGTCGCCTAGGAATAATAGGGGTCAGCAAGACTCTGGTCGCGACAGTCTGTTAATGACTCTTCCACTATGCCTTGAAAGCCACACAGCGCCCCACCAACCCTTCTTTTTAGTATGCCTAAGCTCAGACCCCCTTTCCTCTTTTGGTGTCCAACAAGATGACTGTTGGGAATCTGGACTGTCTGAGAATGACGCCATCACACTCCTGCCTGTGTGCTTCCCAATCTGGGGCTTCACCTGCACTTCCACTAATGGACGCTTGCAGGTCAGCCCCCACCCCCCTCAGGGCCTGTTTGAATTTCATATCTCCTAGCATTCCAACCATTCACAGCTTGTGTGTGTGTGTGTGTGTGTGTGTGTGTGTGTGTGTGTGTGTTTTGGTTCATCTTCCTCACCTCCTACGTCATAACAGCATCCACACTCCTGCTAACCCATTCCACTGTTCAAAGGAACGAGTTCTTTGGGTCCAGAATAAGACACCCTTCCAATAAGTCAAGCACTTATTAATGTTGGTCTGTATTATTCAACAAGATGGACACAAATCATTGTTTCTTACTCTGACACTTCACCATTAATACCAGATGTCTGGGACCACTGGCCTTCCACCTTTGACTAGTGCCATTGCTGAATTCACACACAGGCAAGGAAGCTTGAACATGGTGCCCACAGCTACCAGCTATCTCTTGGCCACATCTCCATGACGATGCTGATCCTAGGTTTCACCTCTGATGGTGAGCCTTAACTGTACCCCAGCACACTGGACTCAGACCATGTCCTGTCTCCTCCCCCAGAAGTCTTCGGACCACAGGACATTCTCAACCCATCTTTCAGGCTCCTCAGAGCTCATAAATACACCTGTCATCTTCAATTCAGGGTGGACCAGCTCTCAGTGAAGAACGTTCACAAACGTTATCATGAGTCATCTACCCAAAAAAGGTCCTCTACTGGGAAATGCTGCAGCTGTTTCAGAAGATGGACCTTACTCGCCTTGACTTGTGGCAAGCCAATATCCTGGAACCATTTTCCTGCAGGCACAGGAGGTCAACTGGTCATCTAGGATCACTGCTGATATTTTTTGCACTACAAGTACAGCTTCATGTACATTATCTCACCTAAGCCTCACAAAGCTGAACAGGACTTTCCTTCATAGACGGGAACATGGTCTCAGACAGACAAAACCCCTTCTATGAGCCTGCAGAGGTGGAGATCAGAATTCCACTCTGATCTGTTGAAAGGCCCTGCTATTTTTTATTTGATTGGTTTGATTTTTTACTTTAAAATCTTAGAGTTATAAAAAAGTTGCAAGAATAATACAAAGAATTCTTATATAGCCTTAACCCAATATCTAACATTTTCCAAATTTTAACTTTTTCTCATTTATGCCTTCTCTATTTGCCTGCCTATCCATAATTCTTTTTGGGACCATTTGAGAATAATTCATGGCCATATGATTCTTTATCCCTATAATTTACTTCAATGTATCTTTCCTAAAAATCCAGGGTACCATGTTAGAGAACCACAGCATAATTGTCAAAATTAGAAACTTAGCATGGATATAATACTATGATCTAATCCAGGGGCTAGTACACTTTTTATGTAAAGATTAGATAGTAAATATTTTAGACTTTGCAGGTCACATGGTTTGGGTTGCAACAACTCGATCCCATTGTCCAAGTGCAAAACCAGCAATGCCCCTGTTTCAACAAAACTTATTTGTGGAGTCTTAGAAATCTGTATGTCATGTAGTGTTCATGGGGCACCACATACTATTCTTTTTTTTAACAACTAATACTCTGTTTTCTTGAGCAGACTTAGGTTTACAAAAAAACTGCAGAAAGTACAGAGTTTCTCGCAGCCCCCACCCCCGCCAGCCCCTGAAAGCTTCCCTGTCATTAACACCTCACATTGGTGTCATACTTGAGTTATAATTTCTGAGTCAACACTGAGAACATTATTAACTAAATCACGCTTTACAGCAGGGTTTACTCTTGCGTTGTTCGTGTTATGTGTTTTGATCCATGTATGATGTTAAGTTTCACTGCCATAAAACCCTCTGTGTTCCACTCACTCATTCCTTCCTCTCCGAGCCCTTGGCAATCACTGATCTTTTTACCATCTCTAGAGTTTTGCCTTTTCCAGAATGTCATATAAAGTCTATTTCTTTTCATGTTTTCCCAATCTTCTAAAAATGTTAAAACACCTGTAGTTCTCAAGGAGCACAAAAACTGGGAACAGGCCAGATAACGGCCAAGCACCATGGTTTGCCAACTCCCAACCTAATCTATAGTATGTATTCAAATTTCTTTCTCCCATTGAAGCCAGAAATTTTCATTCTCCTGGTAATGCTCTTTAGAGCAGAGCATAGTCCTTTTTTCTGGCCTAGGATCTAATCCAGGGTCATTCCTGCATTTAGTTGTCACACCTCCTTAACATACTTTACCCTGCTCCAGTTATTTAGTCTTGTCTTTCAGGATCGAGACAATTTTTGAAGAGTAGGATGGTTATTTTATAAGATACCCTCTGTTTAGATGATCTGAAGCTCCTTGTGATAAGACTCAGGTCTGTAATTTCAGCAGAAATGCAGAGGGGCAGTGCTGGACCCTTCTAGGACAGGTCTGAGGAGACATGCCATGCTGGCTTTTAACCCTGGTGATGCTGGACTGGGGGCTCAGCCCAGTGAGAGAGGCTGGCCTAGTAGGCCTGAGGCCCTGGGTCCCATCCCCAAAATTATAATAAATGAATAAAAAGTGATGTTTATTGACCCTCATTAGTAGCAAGGTTCCAAGTTTCCTCACTGTTTGTCCTCTGTATCAATAAACAGCAGATGATGATGCTTCCCATAAAAGAAGACCCACTAATCTTGGCCTCTATGGGTGATTCTTGCTTGGATCAATTATTTATTTGATGGGCATCAAATGGCAAATTTCTGTTATTTCTTTTTTTTTTTTTACCAATTTGTTAAAGTTCTACTGTAAAGAACTTTTTCTTTTGCCCTTGCTTAATTATCTTTTAATTTATTTATATCAAAATGAGCTTATGGATTCTTATTCAATAGGGAGAATCCATTCCTGTCATCACTTATTAAATGTCCCCAAGCCTAGCCGCAGACATTCCTTTCAATGGGCTCTAGGAATATGTCCTTGTCATCTCTCCACATTGCCCTACCTTCAGGGCAAGAAGTTCCAGCCTCATCTTGAACATTCTCAGTCCCAGCCCTGGAGTCAGCGCTGCTCCACGGGGCTGGGGCTCCTTCAGCAGAAAATGGAATTTAAAAGAAATCTGGGTGCTAGACAAGGCAGGGGGCTTCCCTCCTTCTCCCTTGTGTTCCTCCTCCTTTCTTCTACACAGTGAGTTATCTGTTTGTGTCTTTTCTCTACTTAAAGAGTTCCTTGTGTATTAAGAAATATTATGTTACATTTTGCAAATAGTCTCTCCTCACGTTTATAACTTAAACGTTTATCAAACTTTTGATTTTGCTTATGGTGTTTTGTGTCACACAAAAGTTTTTTTTAATTTTTTTTAAACCTCTCTGGAGTCAAATATGTCAATCTTTTCTTTTATTGTAGCTTATTTTTCTATCATGGCTGGAGAGCCATTTCCTTCACCCAGGCTAGACAGGAATGCATCCCCTTGTTTCCAGTACTTTAAGAGTTTTGTTGTTAATATTCCTGACCCATTTGGAGTTTATTTTTGAGTAGGTACAATATGGGTCTGATTCCCCCAACCCCACCCCCGACACTTGTCACACTGTCCCAGGAGCACCATCAAGAATTCTGTGGTCAGTACACCTTCTACTCTGCAACCAAGGGGTCTCTTTCTGCTGGTCTGTCCACCATTCATGTTCCTGTGCTGCATTTTTAACTACAGAGTCTTCCTGGCATGTTTGAAAATCTGGCAAGGCCAGTGTCCATTGTGTCTCTTTTTTTCCCTGAATTCTCTGGCCATTCTGTATATTTCCTTTTCCAGGTGAATTTCAGCTGCACTGAGGAAAAGTTTGAGGCTTTTTTTTAAACAATGCATTAAATTTAGAAATTAACCTGAGAGAACTAACATCTTTGTTAAGTTGAGCAATGTCTTACATTTGTTCAAATACATTTTTGCATCTTTCAGACATTTAAAATCATTTCATGTAGATTTTACATATTTCTTAAGTTTGTTCTTAGGTATACTATCTTATTTGTTGCTACTGTAAATGCTTATAATAACACCCTTAACTAGTTGTTTTGTGCACACAAAGACTTGTTTTTTACATATTGTTAATTTTATATCCTGCTCTCTTAGAATTCCTTTATTGCTTAAGTTAGAGAATCACCAGTTCTCTAAGATTTCCCATGTAAACTATCCTTTTATCTGGAAATGAAGTTAGTTTTATTTCTTTTCCGATTACTTAATTGCTATTATTAATTGCAATTACTTAATTGCAATTACTTAATTGCTTAATTACTTAATCGTCCATCTGTGTGGGCCAATACTTTTAGTAAAATGTTATACAGAAGTGGGGACAGTGGTGTCCTTGCCATGTTCTTAGTGGGATTTTTGTTTTAGGGTTTTCTCATTAAATGATTTTCTATTTATAGTTCACGTGCACACACACCCCACACACACTTGCACACACACCCTCTGACTGCTACCTCAATATGACAGGCTTCCAATAGCAAGTAGCCAGCCAACACAGCACCATTTTTCCACTCAAGCAAAGACTTCTCCAAAGTCTTGCAAAGAGAGGAAATAATGAGCCACTGGGAAGGGGTATCTTAGCTATGGGTACAGAGTGGGCTCTCTGGCTCTTTGGAAAGTACTTCAAAGTTTTGGACGGTGTATGACTCAACAGTATCTGTTACCAGGCAACAGTCAGTCCCTGAGCCCTCGGCTTGAATAGCATTCTCAGTTAAACACCGCAACAGCTCCACTGGTTGTCAGAGTCATTTTACCGATGAAGAGTCTCTGGCTGTTATCAAAACAAAATCCAAAGATACTAACAGTCTCTTGAAATGCATTTGTGTAACAGTCTTGGGAAGTTAACAATCTTATTCTGGAAAGTTTTGGAAACTCCCAAACTTGAAAAGGGATCCTTGCTTTTTTTTTTAAGAACTGAAACAGAGTCATCTTAAATTTTCAAAAGTTGAGTACTATCAGATTAATGGCCACCTTCATTCACTGCCTTATGTGTCTGAGTAAACATTTCCATGCTTTGTGGACATTCTGTTTCAAATGTGCCAATTTTCCTTACCAAATTTATGTAAAATAATGTAATAAGACATTTCCTTACCTCCAGAGCCAAGGGGCCTGCCAAGCCTCAGGGGGACAAGGCAACTGGAAGGCACTGACTTCCTTCCTCTAGAAGGGCAAGCGCACCCTCCTGCTTGGCCCTTTGTCCCACCCTTCCCAGGGCCCTTCGGGGTGGTGACCAAGGAAATCCCTTGCCCTGCTTCTCCACCACCCTGCTGCCCAGCTAGTCACCCTTCCTTCTTCCCTCCCGGCCTCTACCTCTCTCCAGGGCCTCCCTTGGGCTCCACGCTGCCAGAGAGCAATCAACACACAGCTCTGTGACCAGCCTCCCCCTCCCTCCGCAGGACACCGGAGCCTCCTTTTCAATGCAGGACCTGCTCCACGACATCCTGGGTTTATGGCCCCCACGAACTAAGCTGCTTCGGAATCCAGGGCTACAACAGATTTCCTTCAAATGGTTACTTTCCACTTCTCCCTGCCAATTCCACTCATCTCTCCCATTTCTGTGCCTGGGGGGCCGGGCCCACCAGGTTGGCTTCTGGATGGCTCCAGTGCAGGCGGGGTGTTTGACATCCCCCCACCCCTGTTCGGAGCCCTTCCGCCATAGGGTTCTGTTTCACTATGGATGCACTGCGCTTTCTCCTCTCCCCTTTCTACCAACGGCTCTGAGGAAAACTGAGAAGCACGAGAAGCCCTGTGCAGACACCTGATAAAGCCATTGAGTGCTGTGTAGATCCTCGTTGTTACTGTCCCTGGCTAAAATGACGCCCAGTTACCTATGCTGATGGCCAGGCCAGAAAAGGCCCCTACAAGGGCCCATCCAGCAGAAGGGCTTCCAGGACTCCCTGGGGACACAGGGCTGCCTGCTTCTCATCCCCCCAGCTGTCACATTGGCTGCAAATAGGGAGGGCTGGACTTCTCACAGGTTCCCCATCATAGCATGCTAGCTCAAGGACTCAGTGGGGCCTCTCTGCCCCTCCCCACTTTGGGTCTCTGGGAGGTTCTCTTTCCCCCTTGTCCTTTCAGACCCAGGTAGCAGAGCTTTCTTCCAAGGCCTTCTCTGGAGACATGGCCACTCTGCCTAGAGTACCCTTGGCCTCCCCTCTCCTCTGTTGGGTTCTCTTCTCTGAGTTGGAGACGTGTCCACCTGGGGCCTGGTGGCTGGAGGTACTGACCTGGCTTAGTGCGTGGAAAGGGCTCTCCCCTGCTCTGCTCCAGCAGGGACCCTCCTGCCAGGAGAGGGAAAGGGGTGTGGAGAGGGACATCCTTTCCCCTGGGGCTTCCTGAGGCCACCCTCCAGGTATCTGTCTTTATCCTCTCTTTCCTTGCCTTCAAAGAGAACCTGCTTCCCACATGTGCATTTCTAAGCGCACATACTGTCTTTTTTATTTTGCTTGACATCTTAGAATCAGTCTTCTGTGTATGTTTGTATATGCTTTTCTATTTAATTTTTTTTTCTTTTTCTTTTTTTAAATCTAAAAAACACAGAACCATACCACCAAAGGTGTTAGGAAACACGCTCAAATAAGGAAGGCTCCAGAGGCTGTTCTGCCAACAAAATGCCAGGAAAATCTGAAAGCCGGGTTCAGACACACTGGGAACATTCCAAAATTTAAAACTTAAAGAACTTCTTTATTCCAGTAAATCAGCTTCCCTGTGAATACCATCAAAATCCTATGCTTTAATGAGTGAGGGAATATCAGAGGAAGGGGTGGAGAAGGAAAGGATTTGGACCAGTATGAAATTTAATTTAAAAACTATTATGGGAAGTTTAATATCCCCCTCCCCCAATCAAATGCATAAATCTCTCTGTGCATTTTCTTTGTTTCATTTTTCCTTTAAAAATGAGGGGAAAGGCATCCTGAACCATCTGAAATGACGACAGAGAGTGGGGTGGGGATTTAAAAGCAAATATTTATCTACGGAATTTCTATTTATTAAAATGCTATATTGGCTTTACAGGAGAATCCAGAGAAATCCTAAGCAAAGTTGCATTCTCAGTAAGTAATCAAACCAGGGAGCAATGGCGTGGACAGGAGGAATAATGAACGACACAAGGTCACCTGGGCTACTTAAGATGTAGGGGGACATAGAGGTGTCAGGGTTCAGGGGCAGGCAGTGGGTATCCAAGAGCACACCCTGAGCTGCACCAGAGATGTGGGTGTCAAGCTCCCTTTGTGGCTGATAATGTCATCTTCATGGGGCAAAGCTGGAACTTGCTGGAGCCAAGAAGTACCGAGCAACCCACCAAAGGGTTTCTCAGGTGTTTCGCAGTGATGTGCCTGTGGGTGTGAACGCATGTGCATGCGTGTGCTGGCGTGTCTAGGCACTGCGGCCTCCATTGTAACTTCTGCCACATGGTGTTGGGGGCTGTGGAGGTTTCCCCTAAGAAAGGCCCCCAGGGCCCCAGAAGAAGTACCAGGATGCTGGCAGGGAGGGGCCATCTTCTGAGGAGTGCCGGGCAGTTCAGCAGGCACTCCCTTCCTCCTAAGGTTCAGGGATCCCTCGCCACAGCCAGGGTCACAGAAGACCCAGGGCACTCTACTGGGGGCACACGTGGCAGTCACCTGCCCAGGCTGAGCACCGATCTTCTTACACAGGTAGGATCTCGAGAGACTAAGTAGGTTCCCTGCAATGGAGCCCCCAGCAGGGTATGTGGCACACCTTGGACACTTAGCCAAAGCTTGTTCTTGTCCCCAGAAATGGGCAGGATAGAAGGTTCCCTGGTGGCAACTCCTCAAAGGGAGGAGGTCAGACCTCCTAGATAAGACCATTTTATACGAGGTCCATCTCCCACTGTCCTAGGTGCTCCTGCCTGAGAGAGGTCTCTGAGGAAAGAGGGATCTCCTCTCCCCTTTCTACCAGCGGCTCTGAGGAAGACTGAAAAGCATGGAAGCCCTGTGCAGACACCTGATAAAGCCATCGAGTGCTGTGTAGATCCTGGTTGTTACTGTCCCTGGCTAAAATGACGCCCAGTTACCTGTGCTGATGGCCAGGCCAGAAAAGGCCCCTACTAGGGGCCCATCCAGCAGAAGGGCTTCCAGGACTCCCTGGGGACATGGGGCTGCCTGCTTCTCATCCCCCCAGCTGGCCTGAGTTTGATCGTAGGCTTACACCATTGCCATCTGCAAGATTCACAAGCTTTTGTGCCACTGCTCCATAAAAGAGGCACTTCCTAGAAATGGCATTTTACCTTCCTGAAGCTATACTGTGCCAGGTCCTCTTGGCTTCCATGCCAGGTGCTTGGTGAGGTGTCCTGTGGAAGGTCCCTAAGGAACCCACGCAGCTGGCAGAACTGATAGGGCACACCCCCTCCCACCCACAGTACCCGGGCTGAGGCAGCTGGGCTGGGTGTGCACAGTGACCCTCTGCCCATGGAGGGGACCTCAGTGGACACACCACCAGACCTCCTGCTCCACACTGGCCCACTAAATGACCTCATGAAGCCAAGAACAGTAAACGGAGCTTAACATCCTAAGGAATCAGGATTGCTGGGTGTGCTTTCACAAAATGAAACTGCCTGGAACTTCTCATAATGCCTTTTATGATAAGCATTAAAATGCAAAGAGGAAGATTAAAGTTCCTGCTATAGACCAGGTCTGTACCCTGGGAGAGAGGAGGCCATGGGCAGGGCCTAGGAGGAGGGCTCGTGGGCTCCGTTACAGTTGGAGATTATTATAGAGAATGAGTGTGTTATTAAAAGGATCCTGAAGTTGTAAAAACTCAAAGGAACTTTTAGTGAGGATGAATAACTTCTTTAGGTAGGATGAATAACTCATACTTCCTACAGACTTGGGGGGCCGTCCCATGTCAGGGCTCTATAGTTGCCAGTAGTTAGATTTTGTTTTCATAGGGTACCCTGTATGTGTGTGTGGGGGGGGTCAGAAACACATTCTTTGATTAGGAAAGCTCTACCAGGCCTGATAGAACCCCTCCCCCCAGCCACTGAGCTCCTTGATTATCCTATTCAAAAAAGGCAATGAAGAGCCCCCAGTCATGGGGACCCAGGAGCCCCTGCAGTGGCCTCGTCTGCTTCTTACCCAGGGCACATCACCTCACTCACCAGCGCCACCCTCAGCTTGAAGCCAGCCAGAACACCAGGGTCTGAAAAAGCTGTTTGAATGCAGTCCTACTCCTTTCAAATACATTTAATTGGCTAAAATTACACCAAAGTATGAGTTCTGGCTTGATCCATGCCTGTAATTTTGTTTGCATCTATAAACTAGGAAATTTCAACCCAACCTGTGTTGATGCAATCATGCACTCTAAATTAGTGAGGACTAAGTTAATGTTTTCCTTCACCATGGCCAGAACCATGTAGGACATTTCACTTATTCATGAATAAAATTATGAGAGTGACCACAGACAGTCTGGAAGGTAGCAAAGATTTAACCTCTCACTCTCACACGACCACTCTCACTGAAGATAATTTCGGTTTTATTTTTCAAAAGCATGCTTTAAGAGTTTAATCTATTAACCACAAGTTCAACCTGCTTTTTACTTTAATTGAGCTGAGCATTTCTATTATCTTATTATCTTTCTGTTAATGGACAATAGTCCACTGAGAGACTGTATATAATGAACTTAATTATAAATCTTTGTGAGTGTGGTTTTTTTCATATATCTGATTATTTCCTATGGGTAGGTTACTAGAAGTGGGATTATTGGGTCAAGGATTTGAATTTATCCTGACTCCTGATACCTCCTACCAAATTGCTTTTTTTTTTTTAAAGAAAGAGTGAGAGAGAGCGAGAAAGAGGGAGAGAGAGAGAGAGAACTTTTTTTAATATTTATTTTTCAGTATTTGGCGGACACAGCATCTTTGTCCGTATGTGGTGCTGAGGATCGAACCCGGGCCGCACGCATGCCAGGTGAGCGCGCTACCACTTGAGCCACATCCCAAGCCCCAAATTGCTTTTTTAAAAGGTGGTTCTGATTTGTACTCTTACCAGGGTTCGAATGAGGTTTACAAATGCCTGTTTCATTAAAACCTTGTCCATGGTGGGTATTATTATTAAAAATCAGTTGTGTTTGTTTGCTGGCTAATTTAGTGGCTCATGAATGTGAAGGATTATGAAGGGGCTCATGCCACCTCCCCAGGTCTCATGTTTTTGCTTATCCACCGAGAAAGATGCGGAAGGCAGCAAGAGCTCCAATCTGCTTTGTCGTGACTCAGTCGAACAGGGGCTATCCTGCTGGGAGGCAGGTCAGGAGACCCAGCTGCACAGCCATTCCCAAGGGCAGGGCTTCCATCAGTCTGCAGGGCATGTGATTCCTGCCTGGTTGCAGGAGACAGATTCTTGGTGTTCTCCCCATTTCAAAAAAATATGAGATCAGCAGAATTTTCTTAAGCTAGTACATTCACCATGGTTGCCTGTCTCTATGGACCTGGCACTGGTGTGGCTTCGTGATTCTTTTTAAAGCAATTCAGGTGTTGAACAGTGTGCTTTGCCAATAAAATGAATGAAATAATTTATGGAGCTGTGCCTCAGTTTAAGCTTGCTTGTATTTACAGTGTGCTAAACAGGCCTAATCAAAGATCTTCTATGGCATACATGGATTGTAATAGAAATGAAAAAGATAGCAACGTACAGGCTTGTCCAAAACAAAATCAACACACACCCCACTGTGCTCTTGATCATAGATAATTTAAGTAAATGCCAAGAAGCAAAGGCCTCTCCACATGTGTGACCAGTGTCTACAAGTGCAGGGCCCACGGCACACACCAGCGCTGAGGAAGAGACCCAGCCTGACAGCTGAGGACCTTCTGCCCACACATGGAGTCCTCAGAGCAGCAGGACCCAGTGAGGCGGCTTTCAGCATTTGGGAGAAGCAGCCCGACTGACTGCCAGATTCCTGCTGGGCTGGCCAAGAGGCATGAACCAAAAATGAAAAAAACATGAAAGATTTGTTTTTTAAAAGCAATACATCAAACATGAAAAGAGCTCTTTTGTATGACTCCTTGGTATGGGAGCCAGAGAGGAGAAATCGCTCTCCCTCCTGGGAGGAAGCAATTTGACCTCACCTGCGACTTCTCTCTTACCGTGTGGATTTTTCTCACCCCATTAAATGTAACCTACTCTAGGTGGGTTTTGCCATGTGAGAGAAACAGAGAGTGATGGGGAGTATGGCCGACAGGCCGGCGGGGCTTAGCAGCAGCACTGTGTACCCTGGGAGGTGGCTGGCCCTCACCAGCCACGTTAGTGAGTGCCACAGGCCAAGGACAGTGGCTGTTGCAAGGAGCATGTTCCTAGTTACAAACTCCATGTGTCCATGGCTTCAGAAACCGTGCCACTCAAAGCATTCTTCACAAAGGGAAAGAAAAAGAGAAGAAAACCAGGTTAGAACGGGATGTCTCTCTACCAGATGAGAAGAAAGGGTGGCAGGGGTGGACACAGCCCGCTTCACACACTGTGGTCCACAGGAAAAGCAAAGAAATAAACCGCAGCTTTGGTATGGCATGGTGTGTGCGGCCAGAGAGGGGGCAGGTGTGCCTCAAAACCCACGGGCAGACGGGCTACCTGGAAGCATGCTGGGGACATTGGGTAACAATGAGAGATAGTCTCAGGACCAGTCCCCTCAGCCCCCTTTCCATCAACCCACTGCACTCTGCAGGACCCTGTGCTAAGCCTGAGGGACAAGCAGCCTTTTCTCCTGTCACATGCAGGAGCCTGAGTTCACTTTGGCACCTGTGTGACGAGGGACAGCTGCCATCTGCTTATCAATCATTCACTGTAGCAGTGGCCAGAGCAGAAGGAGCAGGTAGTAAATCACTGACATTTGATGGTTTGGGTCTTGCAAAGATGGTGCTTTTGTGTGACTCAACCTAAGTAGGAGGAGAAGGAAAAGGAGGAAGATCACCATGGCTGATTTTATTCTGCCAGCCCTGTGTGAGGTCTGCTGTGGTTTCATCTGATCCTTGGGACAGGGCTCCAAGATGGGGACTATCACAATCCCCATTTGTGGATAAGGCAAACACTTTGAGAACTTCAGTTACCTGCCAGGGTCGCACAGCTGTAAGATGTAAGCCCAGTTGCCACGACAAACAATTTCTCCCAAGCAATGACACCAATAGCCTGACCCACTCCTGCAGCCATAGGGCTCTTAGGATGCCAGGTGCCTCCTGGATCAGCGGCCAGGAATGTGGTCAGTGAGATGAGGCAAGGTGTGGGGACAGAAGGCTGTCGACTTTATTCACCCAGGCACGCCAGAGACACAGGCTTTCCAGAGGGACTTAGAATGGGGAGGCCAGGGTTCCAAAAATGCTATCCAGACCTGAACCAGGCCAGTCCTCCATCTGTTGGTTTTCTTTCCTTCTCTCTCTGTAAGGAGTCACGTGGTGACTGCATCCATGATCATCTGGAACTGAGAGGCGTGGGCCTGGACTTGAGTCCTCCACGTACTTGTATCACTGACTGAAAGACCAGAGGAAGAAATACTGCCTTTATGTAGACAAGTAAGAGATCGACATTGTTGAGATCTCTAGTTTGTGTTAAATCGACTCGTCTATTGTTCCCTTCGTTTCTGGGCATTTCCCTGGGCAGTCACCTTTCCCCTTCTCACACCAGCTCTAAGAGCATCCAGAAACAAGGGTCTGTCAGCAGGCTCAGGAAGACACAGGAAGCAGGCTCTCCTACCCTGAGAAACAGAGAAGCTGGGCAAACAAGCTGCAGGACCAACGTGAATTTCAGAAGAGAACAAACACGGCGCTGAAGTTATGCAAGGGTGATGACAAAGGAGACTCTAGAGCGGCGGAGCACAACCAGAGCCATGCGTGCACTAGGCACAGGCCCTGCCTCTTCTCCTGCACTTTCCAGCAGAGAGACCTCGGATCCCTGTCTCGACCTCTGTTGTTGAAAGCATCTCACTTGAAGACTGTGTCCTTCACGGTGTCGCTACAAGGAGTCCTGGAGTTAGCACTTACACGTACGGCTGCTTGGAAACCTCGCACCCTGTGGAAGAGCACTTTTAGGCTTCTCCACGAAGGTGCTTTGGATCTGCTGGACCATCAGCTAAGGGCCAGCTGTGTGTGAACGAACCCTCTGGGGTCAGATGCCCAAAGGACGTTGCTACAAAGTCTCTTTAAGTTTCCTGGAGCACAGGTGCCAGGCGCCAGGCCTTTCTAGGCTGGGTTTTGCAGTGAATGCAGGCAGATGTGCTATTCTGGGTATGTGCTGGGGGCAGGTGAACAGGTACATGCAGGGAGGCCAGAAAAAGCAGAGTAGGGTGACAGAGGGACAAGGGATGGTGGGAATGGTCAGGGAAGGCAGCTCTGATAAGATATTTGCTCAGAGAGAAGAAGACGCGGGAAAGCCCGCTGTGAAGATATTTGAGAGAGGAATATTCCAGGCATTGGAAACAGCAAGGCCAAAGGCCCTTGGTGGGTTCGGGGATGAACGGCAAGGTGTCAAGGTGGCTGAAGCACAATGCAGGGTAAGAGGCTGGATATACACATGTGGGTTGGGTGGATTTCAGGGCAGACTTGGGGGTTTGAAGACCATGGTAAAGACTCTGGATTTCATGTTGAATGAAATAAGAAGCAACACTGAGCTGGGCACAGAGACATGAGCCTACAGTCCCAGCACTTGGCAGGCTAAGGCAGGAGGCCCACCTGAGCCCAGAAGTTTGAGACAAGCCAGAGCAACACAGAAAAAAAAAACCCATGACAACAGGAGGCAGGGGTAGAAGAGCAGCAGCAGCAAGTTGAGCCGTTCTAAAGCAAAGGGGTGACAAAACTCAGCAACGTTTTTAAAGAGGTTCACTTGGATGCCATGTGAAAACAGCATGGGAGACAGTGGATGTGGGGGGACCAGCCAGGAGGCCATGTAGGGCTTCAGGTGAGAGGAAGCGGGTTAGGGGGTTGCGTGGTGTGGGGAGTGGGGGCATTCTGCATGTTTTAAAAGTGGAACCCACGGGACTTGATGATGGACTAGGTTCCTGAGAGACAGATGGAGACAGGGACGGGCCCAGGCCTGGGGGGAGGAGACAGCCATTTACTAGAAGGGGAGGCAACAGCTGAGAAGGCCGGAGGATGGTGTCCAGGGCTGGGTTTGGATGCAGCAGACGCGAGACACCTATCAGACAGTCCTGAGGCTCCAAGCAGCAGTCTTCAGTGAAAGGAGAGGCCTGGGTGAGGATGCGCATCTGCCAACCACTGCTGTATGCTGGTACCTGGAGCCACAAGTCAGGACCACTCGAGGTCAGATAGGGGACAAGTCCCACTAGAGAGGGTTTAAGACTTGTGACTAACTTCAGGATTAGACGAGGCGAGGCTATGAGGGTGGGCTCCAGATGGCAGAGGAAGAGAGACCTGAGCTGGCACGCTTGCTGTGTGGCCACACAATACCCTCCATCAGAGCAACAAGACGGCTCATCAGAAGTTGAGCAGATGCCAGCGCCATGCTCTCGGACACCCCATCTCCAGAGCCACAAGCCAAATAAACTTCTGTTCTTTATATATGGCCAGGTCTCAAGTGTTGTATCACTGCAACAGGAAACAGAGTAAGATGCCACTGAAACGGACTTCACAGTTCTGTGACATACACCATGCCGCACCTGCCACAGGCACTTTCTACACATCTAATGAGTGATTAATTATGTATATTTCTAACTGACATTAGAAAATGGTGGTAATGACTCATTTACAGTTCAACAAACAGGCAAAACGACGATTCCCTGAGGGATTGATTTCTGAAAGTCCCAAGTGGTCAGCACTTTCCTTTCACAGAATCAGACTTGAGTCTCAGGGGGTATCACCAGCTGTGGACAAGTACCCTTTCTCTCCAGAAGCCCCGAGGGCAGGGCTCCTGACATTCATTCCTCCCTCAGTGCCTGGGATAGTGCCATGTGCACAGCAAATGCCCCATAAATCTAAATAAATATCAAACAAATGAGCGAATAAAGTCACTAAAAAATAACTGGACAGTTAATTTAGCATCCTCCCTGGAAAAAGGAGAAATAATGAAACTAGAAAATTATCTCTTTAATGTAAAAATTTAATTAAGGACAAGGTTTTAAAAAAGGTTTTGTTGGCTTAAGCAAGCACAAGTGGGGTTGGAAACAGCTGCAACCCATAACTCTGAAAACATTCCAGTATGTGCTGCAAATTAGGAAAGGAGGGAACTGCCAGACTCATTTCATGATTCTACTATAATCTCAGTTCTAAAACCAGAGAGTTAGCAAGAAAATAAAAAAATAGACATTTATACATGTAAATGGGAAAAGCACAAAGAAAATGATATCTAACTGATTGCAGGGGTGCATCTTTTTTTTTGGACACAAGGTCCCACTTAGTTTCACAGAGTGGCCTAGAACTTGTGATTCTCCTCCTTCAGCCTCCTGGGTAGCTGGGAGGACAGGCATGTGGCAATGCACCCTGTCACCAAAGGGATATCTTACATATGACACACTATAATCACAAGTTGTTTATCCTAGAAATGCAAGGATGGTTTAACATCAGAAAAACGTGTCAATGTAATACATCATATGAGAAGGCTAAATGAGGAAAACAACATGATCTTCTCAACAGATGCAGAAAAGACATTTGATTAATGTCACTGGCACTAGGTCATTTCTCCAAATGATCCATTAGTCTGATGATCAACTTCCTGATTTTATCAACCTGCCTATTTATTTATTTATTTGTTTATTTTTGGTACTGGGGATTCAATCTAGGAGCACTTTACTACTGAGCCATATCCCCAATGCCTTTTATTTTGAGAGACGGTCTTGCCTACATTGCTGGGGCTGACCTCAAACTTGCAATCCTCCTGCCTCAGCTTCCCAAGTCACTGGGATTACAGGCATGTGCCATCATACCTGATGATTGATTTTTATTAAATTTCTTGATTCCCTAGAGCATGTTTCCTTCTGCTATCTAAAACTTTTACAGCCACCAGGATTAGACGTATTGGCAAAGCCTACAAGAGCTGCAGGGCCTAGCTAACCCAGGGCACTGAAGACTCTACCAAACCGGCAGTAACCCTCACACACCATCCTGACAATCTTCCAGAGTCCCTCAGACTCATCGGGGCAACTAAGAAAGGAAGGAAGGAAAGCTACCTGAGTGTCCCCTATGATTCTTCCACTGGAGGATGTGTTAGGTCCAGGCTAAACAGTAACTTCCAGAGGAAGAATTCAGGAACAGGACTTCTACAGGGAAATTAAAAAAAAAATTTAAAAAGTCACCAGAGCCAAGTCTACAAGGTCATCCCATAAAGGGGCCCTTCTACTACCAGTCCCTTTGACACTGGCCTTACAAAATTTACCCTGTGGAATCCAAAGAGAGTATTTTTTGGTGTGTCTAAAAACTTCCAATATGGCCTTAAAACAAACAAATAAATCTTCAACACAGCAGAGCAAGGATGTCAGATAACAGTATGGGTCCCATGTCCACAGAAGCTTCAACAGCATTTAAATCCTACATTTTACAAATATTATCAAGATTATTCTTCTAGCTTTGCCTTCTATTTGTGTTTTCACAAGTGGGGGAGGGGAACTGATGAACAATTAGCCTGCTGAACATCATTTGAGAAATTCTGTGTGCAAAAAACTCTATTTTAGTATCTCTGCAGAAACATTCCAAAGAATTTCCTGGCGGATCCCCTGAACATTTTACAGTGATGCACTTACTTGTGGTGCACATTCGAACAGATCACCCAAGGCACTCAGTGAGAAAGCAGGGAAGCTGCCACAGCCATCACCTCAATGGACACACGTGGTGTGAAGTTGCATCCTGTCCCCACGGCCTGCATGCCTGATTTGGGGCATTTGCACAATTACCTAATGATCACTTGTTGAGCACTATGAAACACTGTTGAAGAGACTGTGACAGTGGCCAGCAAAGCAGGTTTACCTTCTGGCAGGAGGCAGGAGGCAGACACTCCACCAACATGCAAGTGCAAGCCTGGTTTACTAGGTAAGCGGGTCAGAAATGGTCAAGTGGGAGCGACTGCATGTCAGTGTCTCTCGGGCTGACATCCAAAAAGAGACCAAGGAAGGAAGGGTAAGAAAGATGTCTGAGGGACAAATGACACAGGCAGGGGGGACAGCAAGCACTAAGGCCTCAAGGCAGGAGCGTGTGCTTGACATCTCAGGACAGCAGTGTGCAGACACATGTGCGCGTGCATGGATATGCAAAAAGGAGCAGAAAAGTCACGTAGAGCTTCCAGGCAGCTAAGGACACAGGTGTTCACTCAGCATACTTCTGAGCTTTACTGAGGCTGTCCCATGAATTTGGGTTTTGTTCCTTTCCATCACCAAGCATCCCAGCAATTTGTTTCTCTGTGCCCCAACTGAAAGATATTGAAGCTGTTTCCAGTTTGGGGTGACCTGCCATAAGCAGTGTTTGTGTGGACATAGGTTTTCATTCATCTTGGAGATGGATTTATCTACCTAGCTAGCTAGCTATCAATTCTACTTGGTCTGTGATCTAGCAATGCCTCTTCCAGGGATTGACCCAAATGAATGCCAGACTATTTTCAAAAGTGGCCATATCCGGGAGGCTGGGGTTGTGGCTCAGCAGTACAGCACTTGTCTAGCATGTGCGAGGCCCTGGGTTTGATCCTCAGCACCACATAAAAATAAATAAAATAAAGGTATTGTGTCCAATACTTCTAAAAAAATATTTTTTTAAAAGTGGCTGTATCACTGTACAACCCTAGGAGAAATGTATCAGAGTTCCAGTTTCTCCACATCTTTGCCTGTATTGGCCATCATCAGATCTTTGTTTACCTCTACTAATGCACATGTACTAATGTCTTGCATTTCCCTGAGGACTAGTGATAACTAAGAATGTTCTCATGTGTTTTAGGCATTCATGTATTTTTTGAGTGAAGTATCTTGTCAAATCTTTCATCTTTTTAAAAAATTGGGTTATCTTCTTTTTTAAAAATATTTTTTTAGCTTTAATGGACACAATATTCTTTTAATTTTTATTTATTTATGTATTTGTACATGGTGCTGAGGATTGAACCCATGGCCTCACGCATGAAAGGCAAGTGCTCTACCACTGAGCCACAACCTCAGTCCCTTGGATTCTCTTCTTAATATTGAATTATAAGGTTCTTTACATATTCTAGCCATAAGTCCTTTGTCAGATGTTTTGCAAATACTTTCTTCCAGCTGTGATTTGCCTTTTTGTCTTTTAATTGTCTTATAAAGAAGAAAATTTCTTTTGAGTTAAATAAGATTCATTTGAATATTTGTTTTCCAATTATAGTTCATACTTTTTGTGTCTTGCTTAAGAATCCCTACTCCAAGCTGGGCATGGTAGTGCATGCCTGCAATCCCAGTGGCTTGAGGCTGAGGCAGGCGGATTGCAAGTTCAAAGCCAGCCTCAGTAACTTGCTAAGTTGCAACACCCTGTCTCAAAATAAAATTTAAAAAGGGATGTGGTTTAGTGGTTTAATCTCTGGTACCAAAAGGGGGGAAAAATCCCAATTGCAATGTCACAAGTATTTCCTTCTATGTTTTAGTCTAGAAATTTAATAGTTTTAGCTCCTATGTCTATATTTATAAATTATTTCAAGTTGATTTTTTAAAATAGTTTTAGTTATAGGTAGACATGATATCTTTATTTTATTTTTATGTGGTGCTGAGAATCGAATCCAGTGCCTCACACATGCTAGGTGAGTATTCTACCTCTGAGCCACAACCCCATCCTCAAGTTGATTTTTTATAAGTTATCAAATAAAGGTTGAGAATTTATTCCTATACAGTTGTCCAGTTGTGAGAGCAACTTCCTAAAATGGCTATCTTTCCCTGTTGAACAAGATTATCCCTTTCACCAAAAATCAATTGGTCATACAAATGTGAGTCCATTTCTAACCACTCTGTTCTGTCCCACAGGTCCATATCTCTATTGTTACAGCAACACACACTCTCTGGACTACTGGGTTAAGTTATTCTTAAGATGCCTCCTGGATGTAAAAATTAGATGTCTACATTGAATTTTAGTTTATTTATGTCTCTAGCCTGCAAATACATATGCAAATCTGAGGTTATGGGAGAGATCGGAGATGTAAATTTGGAAGTGATTAACTTAGAGCTGATACGTAAAGCAAGGCATGATGGAATACTCCAAAGGACATGGACTGAGAGACAGGGGAGGGAGGGGCCATGGCCTCAGCGTGCCCACTTAAATGACCACAGTGTGTCTGGTCTGCTTTGTGCTGACCCCGCATAGCCCACCAGCACTCTAATATGCGAGCATCCGGGCTCCCGTGGCTGGCTGTGCCAGTGTGGTCCAATGCAGCTACATCTGCTCCAAGCATCAGAGAACTGGACCCTACAAACTAGAGTCCCAAATTCAGTCCAGAGGCTTAGGAAGTCACTCCAGTCTTCTAAGCCTCCTTTCTTCAATTTGGAAAACCGAAATTCAGAAACTAGCCAAAAATCACAGGATGTTTTATGAACAACAAACAGGTAAAAATGTAAACATGGAGACAGTCTTCATGAGGAAAATCCAACCACTTCCTGTCACCAATTTTGTGTGGGTCTTGTGGGATTCATCTCTGTGCTGTGAAATGTGCTAACATCAGCTGCAGAAAGCACATGACACACTGCACAGGTCATCTTGAGCCCCCATGAGCCCACGGGTCCCCATCATCACACAGGACCACAGTGAGGGCCTGCAGGACAAGACCCTGCTTGGTGAAACAGGCAGAGGTCAGCAGTGTCAGCCATAAGAAGAGGCTCTGTCACCAAGTTCTCTGATATGATAAAGGTTAACTTAGGTCTGGAACAGATGTACCCACAGTACCAACAACCCAAGGGGCAACCGAGGGCACCTTCCCACCAGCACCTTCTCAGTGCTTCACACAAAGCGGCTCATTAGTCTTGAGAGGTAGTATTATCCACTGTACTTGTGAGGAGACAGGCAGGAAGGTGCTAGAATTATATCCACTTTCCAGACACGGAAAAGGAGACCTATGTAAGTGGCAGAGCTGGGACTTGAACCCGGTCAACTGGCTGTGGGGTCCCCAGTCTGTGTGCTAGTGACTGCTACCACCTCCATCTTCAGAAGGGTCACCTCCCCTCAAGCAGAAAACAAGCATTGAACATTTCTATGCTTCATTGTTACCTGAAAACAAGCTAACTCCAATCCCCTCGAATACGAGCCCAGGTACGGCACTGCCCCCGCAGGACAGGAAGTTGTGTGGACTACAATTTCTTTACCTTGGGATGTGGATTCCAACCACCTAGTTTTGGGGGATGAAGAGTGCTGTTGAAAGAAAGAGAGAAGATGGCAAAGTGAAAGAGGATTCCCTATAAAACTTTGTGGCTGCTTGTTGTGGCCAGGTCACCAAGGGCAGCCTCTGCCGCAGTGGAAATGGCACTGTGGATCTAGTGCTGAGGTGCCCCCTGTAGAGAGCATGAAGTGCAGGAAACTATCTGGGCAGATTTACATGAGGAAATTCAAGAACAGTCGGCAGGAAAATGGGTGGAACTAGAGACCATTATGGTAAGTGAAATAAGCCAAACTGGAAGGTCAAGGGTTGTAGAAGCTAGAGAGGAAAAAGGAAAATACAGGTGTTGGGGGAAGGGGAGGAATATAATGTAAATTAAAGGGAGATCAGTAGAGGAAAGGAATCAGGGGTTGGGAGGAGAGGAGGAAGAGGGGAAGTGTTGGGGAATGATATTGGCCAAATCATATTGTTACACTGTGTGCGTGTATAATAACATTCCCATCATTATACTATAATAATGCACCAATCAAAAATGTGGACTGAAAAAAAGAAAAAGAAATTCAAGAGCAGGCCAATAGATCACTGGTATGCCACAAATGCCCCCTGAATAATTAACCTTGTTATTTATGCCAGCCTAAACACCCCTAATTCACAGCAGAAACAAATGTCATTTTTAACCTGTAACAGTCCGTTAGAAATTAATGCTACAGGTTGCCTGCCCTGTGACATCTCAGAAATCAGGTTCTCATGCATAATTAGCTCCCAGCTCATTCTGTGCTACATTCTATGCTAACAATATGGAAATGGTATGATGACCAAGAAAAGGGGGTGGGGAGATTGTCTCAGTTCAACTTTTAACAGGTATGAAAACAATTAGAAAGAACAAGTATGTGACCTAGAGCTGTGTGTGCCCTCTAGTTTCAGGGCCTGTGCATCTCACAGATTCGAGAACAGTGTGTGTGGCCCATGGTGAGTGTCTCGTCAATGGAAGCTGACCATTTTTACTATTACCATGGTTTTGTTTTTGTTTTTATTTTTTTACTATTACATGGTTTTCTGGCATGGACTCTGACCAAGTCTATTAACTTTCCTTCTTAGTCAAGGGGTGCACAAAAATTTAGCAAAACTCAGGTGTGTATTTGCTTCATTGCAAGCAATTATATCTTATTTGTAAAAACTTGAAAATAGGTTGATTTCACTTCTGTTGACTCTTTTAGCAACTGTTATTATATGTAATATGATACAAATGGCCTTTGACAATATATTATATTGGGGCTGGAGTTGTAATTCAGTGGTAGAGCACTTGCCCAGCATGTGTGAGGCACTGGGTTCCATCCTTAGCTCCACATAAAAATTAAATAAATAAAATAAAAGTATAAAAAATACAATAACATTATTAAAATAATATATCAGGGGCTGAGGTTGTGGCTAAGTGGTAGAGCACTTGCCTTGCATGCATGAGGCCCTGGGTTCAATCCTCAGCACCACATACAAATAAATAAATAAAATAAAGGTATTGTGTCTATCTACAACTAAAAATTATTAGAAAAAAAGTTATAAAGATTTATAATATATATTGCAAAGTATATAAAGTACAATTATTTTATATGCTTATAGTAGCAAAAATGTGATTTCCTAAAACCGCATAATCAGGTCAGGCTAACATGAGTTGAAACCACTCTAACTGCAGTGGCTCAAGTCCAGCTTGTCACATGGCCTCTTCCAAGTGGTCACTCAGAGCCACAGGCATCTTCCATCTTGTGAGGCCATCATTTTCCTACATGACCCTAAAGATCACCAAGTGGGGATGTCTTGTGGGCCAGGCTTGGAAATAGTGTGCTTCATGTCTAGGCTGGGCATCCAGCAACACCAGCTGACTAGAAGGGGAGGCTGTGTGTCCCTCCCCAAACAAAACAGAGCCAGATGTGGTGGCACATGCCTGTAATCCCAATGGCTCAAGAGGTTGAGGCACAGGCATCACAAGTTCAAAGCTAGCCTCAGCAACTTAGGGAAGCCCTAAGCAACTTAGTGAGACCCTGTCTCAAAATAAAATTTTAAAAAGGGGCTATGGCTCAGTGTTTGAGTATTGCTGAGTTCAATTCCAAAAATAAATAAATAAATAAACAGGATTGGGAATCATGCAATATTCTTTCTGCAATATACATTATCTACTTAGACAATAAGTTTTCATTGTACTTTTATAAGTTTTCATTGTACTTTTCACTACATGTTATTTATTCATTTATAAAATATATGTAATTTCTAAATTGAAAAGTTGCTTTTCAAATTGTTTTGCCATTTTCCAGATGAGAACTTGAGACCTGGAGAAGCCATTGAGCATCCCAACTATGAGTGACATAGCCAGGACTTAAGTTCCCACTCTCTGGATGCAGACTTTAAGCCCTTGCCACTATTCTTTGCATCGTATTAACCTTCAGGAGCACCAGAGTTCCTGCAGTAGAATGGATTCACAAAAGAATTCAGGTTGCCTTTTTGCTCCCAAAGGGATCCAGTGAAATGCAGTTCCATAATAAAGGCAGGATCCCCACGTAATTCACAGGACTGGAACCCACAGCAGAGTGGGAGTGGCAACGTCACACAGCAGGCATTTCAGGGAGCGTTTCAGAAATCAAAATTAATATGGTAACAATCCCAAAGTGAGACTGCTAATTCTCATTGTGGAGGCCAAAGACAGAGGTGCAGACATGGGTAAGCATGATTGAGCTGAAAATTACTGCTCTGCTAAAGAACCCTGGGGAACTGGAGTCTAGTTCCTAACCCTCCCCTTTAGCCAAAAATGAAGACTGTGTAAGACTCATCTCGGAGACAACTGGCTGAAGGGAGCCTGCACAATGGTTGGAAAACACTATTTAGGCACAGAGAGCCCAAGGTATGGCTGAGCTGGATGAGGAAGTGACACCTTCCTACATCAACAAGGTAGCCTTCTTGACCGGAAAAAGAGCTCAGTCCAGGGGTAGTACCAGCAGGGAAGAGGGCAGAGTGTCCACAGCTTCCTTTTCCAAGGCATCTTCCTGAAAGCATCAACATCTTTATCTCAAAATGGGAGGATTTCATTACACAAGCAGTGATTTCTCTCTTTCAGAACAGGGCGTAATGTGCAGCATTAAATCTGGACTCCAGAAACACTCGCATAGGATGCCCTAGTGTCCATAAGTTCATTGCCAAAGTTCCAGTTTACGCCGCCAGGCACACGGTGATGTTCCTGGATGCTGCGGGGCCTCTGGAGTTCCCTGACAGAGCTCCTGGTTCTGACAGGTTTTGGCTGCAAGAACCATCCTGTGACTGATTTATTCCTCAATTTCAATTCTTTTTTCTCTACATGAATCATTTCCATGTTTCCGAAGCAAAAATAGAAAGAGAAAACCCCATATGGTTAAAAAAAAAATCTGCACAGTTAAGAAGAAAAAAAAATCCTTCCATCCAGGGATGGATTTGCTATCAAATATCTATTTCAGGAAACCATCAGGTAGAATCAGGCAATGTAATGGGCAATTTGGTCTCAACCTCCCCGTCAGGAACAAGGCCTGCACACACAGGCACTGCAGCCATCCCCAGTGCCCACCTCAGCAGACCATGAGGTTCAGTGAGACGGGTTCCAGTGGGAGGGCCGCTTCCTCTCCACTGTACCAACATAATGCTTCATTACACCAAGACACAGCACTCCCCAATCTGCCAGGGAGTAAAGAAGGAAGCTTAAAATTTACAGTCCCCTTTAGGAAACTACTCATTTCTCCCCCATTCACCCCAGCCTGCACTCAACTCTCCCCAAGGCTGAGGCTCAGCAGCCTTCCCAGGGTCCCTTCATTCCTCTTGTCTCAGGGCTCCACTCAGGCTCCCAGCAGGTCCTCATTTAAAACTCACAGGTGACACTGTGCATTGCTGACAAGGACCTCTGGGGCAGCTTCCAATTTTGTCTTGCAGATTCTCTAATCACCAGAAAGAAGTTTGAGCCACTTGTGCTAAGGAGATTGAGATCCTCAGAGCAGGGGTCAGGGACAACGTGGGGTGCACGCACATTTCCTCAGAAGCCTCACTCACCTAGAGGTGGCCTAGTCTGCTCCAAGACGCTACAGGGGGCCATCACAAAATTACCACCAAGCGCTGGCCAGTGGCTGACAGAGCAACAGCCCACCTGCAGCTCGCCCGTCCTACGTGCCCATGGTGGCTCATGACTACTCAAGATGCCACTCAGAGCTGACAATCTTCCCAGCTGTCTCCTACCACACCCATCCCTCTGTCCTCCATGTCCTCAAAGTACACTAGCATCACACATCAGAACGGAGGAGGGGGCCTCTGCTCATTGGCTGCTCTACATGCTATGTATGGACAGCCTTTCTCAGAATGGACACCATGTCCACCAAGAACACTGGGGATTCGGTGCTCTCTGTGACCACAGCCATCAAACAGACCGGCCAGATGATGAGCAATGAAAAGCTCCCCTGCCTGGCGCCACTGCTGACCTTAATGGCTGTGTTCAACAGTGAACACGCTGCCTCTCCTGTGACCTTCCTTGGGCTCTGGAGGGGGAAGGGCAAGCCCCGCCATCCTCACTTTACAGATGAACCTAGTGGGGCATGGCGGGACGGAGCAGGCTGTGGGCTAGCAAGGGGCTCTGACCTCCACTACACCATGCCACATCCCCACAGCTAGCCCTCCACCATCACACAACAGGACAGCATAGGACACTTTTAATAGCAAAAAAGGCCAGCGTGATCTCCAGCTTGGGAGACATGAGGCTGGTGAGAAGAAAAGATGCTTCCACATTTTAAACAACAACAACAAATTTCTCAGTTCCCCTCAGTATTTTGTTAAAATGAAAGCTCCACCCAGGCTCCCCTGGAGTGGCACCAGACTCGGCCCATGCTGTCCTCCCTGCCTTTAGGTCCCTTCCACCTTCTGGGTGCCCAGCATTCAGGCCCAGCTCCGAGCTCTGTTCAGAGGCTAGAGACAGGACATGACCTCCCCAGCTCGTGGCAGGTTAAGCAGCCTGATTGAACATGGCTGCTAATTAAGGGCCCCTCTTGTCTGGAAGGACCACCGGGGTACCTTCTGCACTTGTTCATGACCACAGCACCTCACTCAGAAATTAACTCTTGATGAGTGCAGACAGGGACCCAGCTGGTCCTCCGAGTCCTCCCAAGTAGATAAATGAAGTATAATCAGAGCACTGCTGACTGCCAAGGGAAGAGGGATTCTCCGTGACCTCTTGGTAAAATCCAGAGTATACTTTTACCGTGACTTAATTCCCTGCACTGGGGACACTTAATGTAGCCAGGAATGGTGTGAACAGACTGACAGACTGGGGATGGTATGGAGGCGTCCATCACTGAATGTCCACCTTATGAGGCAGGAACTAAGACAATGAAGAGGCAACTGAGGGAAAACTAATTTTCAATTGCCAAGCATTTTCAGGTGGTGGGATTTGCTATTTTCCCAGTAATTCTTGAGGTGTGGGAGCATCTGCTCCTAGCGTACTTCGCAAACTGGACAATCATTTCACTCAAAATGTTAAATGTTCATTTTCTACTTTTAATAGAAGAATTCTTTCCCTCAAGATGTATTTAAGGAAAGGAATTAGTGGTCTTCGTTGTCCAAGCCTTCCAGGTACAGAAACTGGGTGGACAGACCGTTCTGGCCACACAGGAAAGCCCAGCTGAGAGAACAGCAGGCAGGGTCCTTCCACTCTGTCTGGTGGCCTCTGGGTTGAAGCACATCCCACCACATCGTCTCATCAAGCCAGCACGTGGTGGGTGGTCACAGGTAGGGTGTGGGCCAGGAGACTGAGAAATACACATGGTCAGAGGCCACTTCACTGCAGTGGACCCTGTGTGGCTCCTAGTGTGACACTGTCCTTGAGATGTGACAAAGTTACAAAAGCAGGTTGCAAGCCACCGTTCTGACATCTGGATTGCAATGAAGCCACATCTCTCCATGACTATAGAAAGGAGCAAACAAGATCTCCAAAGAAAACAGGTGAAATGACAGCAAGAGTCGATCATGTTAACACAGAGATGCAGCAGTTGCTGGCCAGAAGCAGGACAGAGAGTCAAAGAAATGGGCCGGAAGAGGCACTGGGAGCCCGATGAAAAAAAGCGTTAAAGGGTGCTAGAGAGAAACTGGCACAACTCCCCAAGGACTGGAGAGCCTAAGTTGCTCAAGAGGGTGTGAGCACTGTCCACTGCCGTGTAACAAACAAATCCAAAGCTTAGCAGGCAGCTCGCTCAGGTTATCTCCTAGTGTCTGTGGGTCAGGTGCTGGGTGGCTCTGCTGGGAGCCTGTGGCTCAGGATGGGTAGCAGGAGGACATGACCCATCAGCTGCACATTGCATGATCACACACTTATATTTCCTATAACTTGTTATGTTTCCTATAACTTGTTTTCTATGGTGCATGGATACATGAATATATCATATTAAAAAATAACTACTGTCAAATTACCTTGGTGATGTAGCCTGTTTTTTTTTTTCCACTTACAACATTGAGAGCATTTTTCTATGTTATAATGCTCTTTGGGCTGGGGTTGTGACTCAGTGGTAGAGCACTTACTAACATGTGTGAGGCATAGATATTGTGTCCATCTACAACCAAACAAAAATTCTTTTTAAAGCAATGCTCTTCAAAAAACCCAACCTTAAAAGGCTCAAGAATCCTTCATCATCTTGTTACAACTTAAATTTTAAAAACTAGCTCCTTTTACTCACTTAATGGGTCAAAAAAACAAAAATCAAAATGTGTTTCTCGGTTTTCATTTCCTGCTTCTTCAAAAAATTTTGTGACTATCCATTTCAATTCTTTTATGGACTTTTTAGCCATATTTCTTCACATTTTAAGTGTCTGCACCATGGATCCCAAAACAGGTTGTAATTTGTTGAGAGCCCATCACAGCCTACACTGTACCACTGTACAATGAAGATCTCATGCCCCACGGAGGTCTATACCACCTGAGGCCCTTCTGTTGTAGTTGTCACTTGCACCACATCTACTGACATCATGAGCCTCACAAGACAGTGCTTTAAGTAGTTATATGGTTAAAAGAGAAGTTAATAGGGGAAAACATAAAGCAAAAACCCTGTATTTAATATATACCCAAATGTTTACCTTTCTGATGTTTGTCATTTTCTTCTAAGGATCTGAGTTCTCCTCAGGTATCACTTCTCTTCTGCTTGAAAAGTTCCCTTAGCACTTCTTACAGTGCAAGTCTGCTGGTGATGCAGTCTCTTGATTTTCTTTTACCTAAAAAGTCCTTCTTCCCTCCCATTCTTGAAGGACACTTGTTCCAGATACAGAATTCCAAGACAAAAATTGTCCTCCTTCATCCCTCCTTCTGCCCTGGTCTCTGTGGTTCCAGGGAATAATTCAGACATCGACTGGATTACTGTTCTCCAGTGTTATTTTTCTCTTCAACATTTGTTCTTTTTAAAAAAGTGTTTTCTTAGTTGTTGATGGACCTTTATTTTATTTATACAATCTTGGTGCTGAATTGAACCCAGTGCTTCACACATGCCAGGCAAGTGCACTACCACTGAGTTACAATCCCAGCCCCCAAGTGGGAGAAAGAGGAGACTTCTCCAGGAAGGTCTGGTTTATCATTCTCAGAAACAGAAGTTGTCGGATCCTGGTTTCCAAATATCATTTTTCACTAAAGGGAACCAGAGTTCCCTGGAAAAATGTAACTGCAAAAAAAAAAAAGTGCCTGGGACACCTTGTGCTTGAGCGTAAGAAAGGCACAGAAGGGAGCGAAGAAGAATAGGTTACCTGTGGCTTCTAAAGCAACCACATCAGAAATAGCATACTCTAAAAATGACTCTACAGAACACCAGCAAACAATACGGAAGGAATAAGGAAAATCATCATTTTGCAAACCCAGGGGAGTAGCTAATGCAGGCAAGAACCCCTGAGCTTACTGAGCCATGCTGCCTGGTGCCAAGGAACACTGTATAGCTCGCTTACTGGAAAAAGACTCTCGCCAAAGACAGCACAGCAGGCATCACCTTCCGCAAGGTCACCCTTTGCACCACGAGAATGGTGATGTGGCACCATATTAAATACGAGCATCACCTGGGAAGCTTTCTTGCCCAAAAGGCTTAACTGACTCACACCAAGAGTGATGCAACTCTCTGAACTTGGGATCCAGGAGGCAAGGCACCCACTGGCAGTTCCAGTCCCAGTGGGCTCACTTGTTTGTATGTACCAAGGCCAGATTCATTCTTTCTTGGCACCTAGTGATGTGTGGATAGCCAAATGCCTTAAATGGTCTGGACAGGGGCCTTTCCTGAGAAAGAAGTATTGGCTCATTGCTGGCTCCTGACAACTACACACAGATGGACAAGGAGACGAGAGCTGAGACAGGAAAGGCCACTGCTAAGGAAAATATTTTCACCCACCAGTCAGAAGACAGAGTGGATAGATGCACTGGGAATCTCAGGCAGGATTTCACATGATTTTGCTGTTAAAGCCTTTTCAGCTCTGGTTGAGAGCCAAAACTCACATGAACCTCATAT